>NC_045621.1:60102352-60411935 GCF_009829155.1 Mustela erminea
TCTAGATGTCATTTTATCTATTCCTCAGGAACTGCTGAGGGCAGGAAACTTGCATTTTGACACAGGCCCATCAATGCTTACATAAAGTGAACAGCCGCTGAAAACGTATTTTCCCCTTTAACAGTTCACCTTGCATGAAGAGGAGCTTTGACTTTGTGAGGAAGTTCATGCCCTTTACTTTAGATTATTTATGGTTTCTTACTTCACTGGGTGATAATCAACATAAGGCATATTTCTCATGTTTGGAGCTTGCACTCCACAGTGCAATACCTAGTAAGATAACATCAGACAAGAACACTTTCCCCTTTTCCACTGCCTAGCTGCAGTATCTGACTTGATTTTAATTTAGCCATTTCAGTCTTTTTAACCAATTAAGCCTGATTTTTCATTCCAGAAACTGTCCACTCCCTGTTGCATGCATTGAATAGTTCCAAAAGAATTATAAGGACGAATTATGGTTGCCATGAACTTCTCTTGCCATGTCAGAAAACTAAGAAATAAGACGTGACACAGGATAGCATCTGATTAGCTTGAACATGCCAGAAAAATGATGGCTGCAAGTTTTACCACAGATTTAGAAAACACTGCACTTAAGCATCCGGTGAGATTTGCATACCTGAGGAACGGCAGCGCAAATAGTAGAGTGTGAGGTCAATCAAGAACTAGTTAAGAAATTCAATTGGTAGCTCTTTTCCTCATGCTTTTTTTATACTTATGATTTAATCCCAGTTGATCCCAACTGCTATTAGTAGGTACCTGGTAGAATCAAAAGCTTAGGTCACATTCGTATATGAGCCTATTAAACATTGTTCTACTTCTTTAAGGTAAGTATACTCATTTCTTTAAAAGGGACAAAGGTCTTTTTTTTTTTCCTCACCCCCCCTTTAGAATGACAGTGTCATGATAATTGTTAATTTATATCAGACTAAATTCTAATGCTTCCCACTAGTCCTTGTGTTGGGTGATGCGCTATCTTGATGTTTTGTTTAGGTCTGCAGAAGAGGGTTATTTTGTGCTGAGGGTTCTAGTTTCTAAAGGAGAATGCGCAAATGAAGATGGCTGCAGTGCAAACGTTTGGATCCTATCTGCTATTTCAGCAAGAAGTCATTGATCTCCAAGGCCATCGTTTTCATTTCTCTTTGTTTCTCTCTCTCTCTCTTTTTCTTCCTTTTGTCCCTTCCCTCTCCAACCCCTCTTCTCTTAATGGTTGTAGGTATCTCAGCAAGGAGACATAGTTGACGGGAATCTTGTCAGTCCTCCTCTATAAGTTTCCACTATTCCCCTGTCTTTTCTCCTGATTCAAGAGAATCAGATCTCATGGAAAACTGCCAAGTGCTGTAGCCAGCCAGTAGACACTGTCCAGTGCAATTCTAATCTCTGCGTTTTAGCTCAAAGTGATCAATTGGCAAGATTGGGCTTACAGAGACAAGGAAATTATGGATCTGCCTAATTAGGCAGTCTAAAACTAGTCGTGCCTTTAGGGAAATGTAATTTAGTTTTTTTTTTTTTTATTATAGCACAGACACTTTTTATTACATCTGTAACCATTTTAACCATCATAAATATACTCACAAATAAGATTTTTCTTTTGGTTTTTCAAAAAGTGGTACTCTAAGGGAACAGATGCTTTTTTAAAAAAAATTCCACATGTGGATGATGAAATAAAATAAAACAAAAATGAATATATATGAATCCACATGAATATACTGATGGATAGTAGTGCCCAATACTACTACTTATGAAGAATGTTGTAGTCAGTGACAAGGGCCCTGAGTTCTGGTCCTCAGTCTACCACCAACATCTGAAACGTTTTATTGTAAGCATCTGTAGATCTTGGCTTTCTCATCTGTAAAACAATGAAAGTGGATGCAGTGAGGTATAGAGGCCTTCCTCACACAAAAATTCTAGGACTTCTTTGTTCTTGCTTAATGGTATCAAAAATCATATGATTATGTAATACAAACACCCTTAAATTTAAGACCCTGCAATTTGGGGCGCCTGGGTGGCTCAGTGGGTTAAAGCCTCTGCCTTTGGCTCGGGTCATGATCCCACGGTCCTAGGATCGAGCCCCACATCGGGCTCTCTGCTCAGCGGGGAGCCTGCTTCCCTTCCTCTCTCTGCCTGCCTCTCTATCTACTTGTGATCTCTGTCTGTCAAATAAATAAATAAAATCTTAAAAAAAAAAAAAAAAAGACCCTGCAATTTGAAGTCCTGATAGAGTTACAGAAGAGTCTCTGGTATGGAAAGAAAGCATTCTTTTTCTCCTTCCAGATGCTTCTTGAAACTTGAGGAGCAAAAAAATGCCTCATGACTCCATTGCCATAATTTCTCTTGTGGCTTCTGTAGCATTAAATACTCAAACTTCTTTCATCAGACTTGGGGTACTCACTTAGGCCACTGAAAGGAAGACTTTTAAGTCTCAGTGGTACTCCATATGACATCTTAGTATGTTACCCTTCACTCTAGGGAAAATGCAGGATAATCAACTGAAAACATTGGGTTGGTGTGGCCCATAAGGTGGTAACTGTTAACACCTGAAATTATAGGTATTGAATGGTGCACAATGAGTCAAAATAAATAAATGCCCCCAAACAAGAGAATACAGCACACTTCATTTGCATCAGTCCAAATCTTGGACCTACTAGCTACCAATAGTAGTGAGTGGTAGAAAGATATCCCCAATATATGGAATGATAAAACATAATTTTAATACCGTACGGCAATTAAAAACACTTTTAAAAAAGGGATGACTATGACCCAATCTTCAAAAGTATGGGTGATAACTGGCACACTGTTTAATTGATTTTACTTTTTAAAAGTTAATTTCTTTACTTTTTATTATTAGTCATGTATTGCAGCATTAAAATTAACATAAAGGTGAGGATAACACATGATCTTTATATGTCATCTTATTAAAATGAAGCTATTTTTAATACTTTTAAGAGGCCTATCAGAAAACACAATTTATATCCTCAAAGTATATTTTGTCAGTTTCAAGTATAATTTTTGCATTCATATTCTTTTATGAATTTTAATGGAGACACTTAAATTGTAATTATTCCTCTCAGCTCAAATGCAGGTAACAAATGGAATTCAATCAGTGTTTGCGCATAATGACCATCATTAAGAGAGAAATAATAATGACATTCTCTCTGCATTAAACTTGCAGACTCTTTACACAATGATCTGAATCCCATTATTGATCTCCATGGAGATATGTAATTGTCACCTATTCTGCATAATATCTGAATGTTAAATACATTTGTTTGGAACAAATATTTTAATGAATACAGTCAGTTCCACTTAATTAACTATCTGATAACTGAATATTTTTACTTAATAATTCAACTTGGAACATCAAAATTGTTCTATTTTTTATTCAAATACACTTGAGATTAGTCATAGATATTCATTTGAATGTTCATAAAATGTATGTAGAGTTTAAAATTCCCTTTGGCTTTCTTTAAAGTACATCCATTAGAGGGACAGTGGAGAGGTATTTTTCATCTGTTTGAAATAATTTTTTCCCTTCAGTGTTGTTTAAAATAACCCCTTAGAAGCTTACTTGTAAAATGTATTTTCTGACCAAAATCCTTCTGCCATCCAACTTACTTTTATCATAAAATTGTTCATAAGAATGCTTCTATTTTGTCACTTACATATATACATTTTTAATGTGGGCATTTGGTTTGAGGAAGCAAATTTGAATAAAATATTGAATTCACCTGTTCAGAAAGCTCCAGGAAAGTCATAATTGGTGAATATTTAGCTAATTGCACTTTAAGAAACAGAATTCAAGATATTTATAATAGTAGAAATAATAAGCACCATAAATTATGACTAAATTAGATTTTTGGCCATGAGAGAAGTGCCACACAGTGGCATCAACATTCTGTCTTTTAGATACTATTATATCCATCAATTCCACAAATATTTGCTGAGAACCAACCACAAGTACAGTTTGTCCTTAGGAGTGATGCAACAATGATGAGGAAGACACCAGGCTTGGCCTCAAGAAACTCACCAACTAGTGAGAAGAAATTTGCTCACACATCAAGTTTGACACAGGCACAAATGCCAATGGTTTGAAGAAGGGCAGGAAATATAGAGGTGGAGGTGATTGGTCCCATGGACCAAGAGAGATCAGGCTGTCTTCAAAGAGATGGCAAACTTCTGTGTCTTAGGATGAACAGAGGTTTAAAATATGAGTGGAGGAAAAAAAGATATGGGTAGAGAGGCTTTAGAGTAAAAGAAGTTGCATGAACAAAAGCTTGGGATATATAAGAGGATATATATATAAGTGGACCTATAAGTGGATCTTTCCGAGTATCTCAAGTGCCAGTTCAGTTCAACTAGAGTCTGGAGTGTATAGTGAGTGGTGTAGAGGAATGAGACCATAAAGGTTACATGATAACTACATTTATTAAGCATTATCTAAGTGCCAGGAATCTGACATGTGTCTTGAAGTCTTGGTACTACCCTGGGCTCTATCATTTATATAAATCAGGAAGTTATACTTAGAGATGTTAAGTGCCTTGACTGATACCACCTAGCCAATAAGTACTGGGGCAGGGATTTCAGACCAGGTCTACTGGTGCCTAAAGCCTAAACTCTGAGCTGAGTTAAAACGAGATTGGAAGGACCTTAAATTACATGGTAAGTGAGTTAAAAATGTATTGAAATATTTTCAGTACAAGAATGATATAATTGGATCAATATTTTAGAAAAAAAAGTTTGGGGACATAGTATGGGGATCAAAATGGAACAAAGCAGTTTGAGATAAACCTGCAAATTATGAGGTTGTTTTACTAACCCAGGTGAATTTACTTTAACTAGCAGAATGACAATGAAAACAGAAAAAGGACAGATTCAGCAGACTTCTTGTAGTAAAATCAGCAAGGCTCACTTTCAGATTAGGCAACTGAAAATATGAAAAAGTCATTAGGGGAGAAAAGACAAATTTTGTGTTCCCTTTCGGTATTCCTGGAGATGGAGTAAGGTTCATACTAAAACAGTATAGTCTCTGAGATTGAAACTGTATTGATTTAAAAACACTTGGGTTTTATTTCTAGGTGGCCCTAGGAAAATTCATCAAAGATCATTTTCCTTGATGCTTCTATTTTAGTACTCCTTCTTTCTGATCTTCTATTGTTCCTCTGTGTCTAGGTACTGAAAGTGAAAAGAAGCAATCTGACTCATTCACATAGAAATGGCAATGTGTTCATCTTTTCATTACTACTGAGAAGGTAAAAGAAGATTCCTTCATGGGAGGCAATGCTGAAAGCAAGAATTCAAAAATGTCATTCATTTATTGACTAATTTCTTGAATGTTAAGAATGGTCTATGCTCTTGGGATATAGAGATAATTATTACAGAGTCTGCACTAGGTATTTTGCATGTGGAGCAGACATGAATTCTGGGGACCCAGAGAGTGGACTGTAGTAGGTGGAATAATGCTGTCTCTCCCCAGTAGAGGTACATGCCCCACTCTCTTATCATACATAAGGAACAAAAGTAACTATCGCCCTCGACCCGCAAGGACGACAAGAAGCCTGGTTCGCTGTTAATGCTTCATTCCGTTTATTTAATGCTTCATTCCTCCGTTTATTTCATCAACTTCCTTAGCTTATATGCGGCAGGGTGACCAATAAGGGGCCAAGCAATGGGGAGAGCCAATGAGAGTCCTGTTACTATGCTGATTAAATTTGAAACAGCCAACGACTATGTCCTCCTTTAGGCGGGCTTCACCAGAAAGTTTGTTGCTTACTTACAGCGTATTTTGCTGGCAGTGAGCCAAGCACCATCTTGTAATGGTGGGGACTTTCCCGGCCGGAGGCGGTCTCCGACAGTAACTTTGCAGATAGAATTGAGGTTACGGACATTCAAATAGAGAAATTATCATGGGCTCTTCAAGGTAGCAGAGGAAGACAGAAGTCAGTGAAGAAGAAAAGGCAGAAGAATAAAAGGCAGAATAGAGTTGAAGCATGAGCAGAAATCAACACAACTACTGGCTTTGCACACGGAAGAAGATGGCTTCCATAGCCAAGGAAGGTGTGCTCTGTAGAAGCTGGGAACTACCCTTGCTGAGAGTTGAGGAAATCAGCCCTACAAATGCAAGGAATTGATTTCTGCCAACAACCTACATAAGCAAGGAAACAGATTCTGCCCTATAGAATTTGAACTCTAGAACTCTAACAGTGGAAACTTTTGCTGTTTTAAGTGGCTCAGTTTGTGGTAATTTGTTAGTGCAGTTATAGAAAACAAATAAAAATGGGAATAAAAATAATGCTTACCTTAGAAAGATAGAGTATTAAATATAATAATGCATTAGTGCATCTGATGCGTAGAAAACACTAAAAACAATTAGCTATTACTTTTGTCATTATAGGACTGATTGTAACTTTAGCCCCTGGTCCATAGAGGGTGTTTTCATTTTATCAGGAGGCCCTGGGGGCATGGCAGCCTTTCTCTGTGTCTGTGGCTTACTGCCATCAGTTTCAGAAAGATGACCAAATCCTTGCCTGATTTGAAGGCAGACTTCTGAGTCCTTACATTCTTTTTGGGACCGACTCCCTTGTGATGGATAATACAAATGCAATAAAGCCTAATTCTTTAGAGAAAAGGTACAAGTTCTGCTCCTTATCATATCTTCTGCCAACAAACTGGGATAGTCTTCAGAGACAGCTCACCTACAACTTATATTACTAAAGATAACACTCCATTCTTTAGTTAGAGAACATCTGCATTCAGGTCAATGATTATGTCATGCTTTCTTCCAAGGTACTTTGGGGTTCATGTTTGCTTTATACTCTGACACCAAGAGCTAAGTTTAGGTTTTTAGTCCAGAGAAGAAATGTGATTTCTCACTTGTTCTCCTAGTCATATTTTCCTGTTTCTTTGTGTACCTGGTATTTTTTATTTCTGTGCTAGAAATGATGGATTTTACATTGTTGAAGGCTGGATTTTGTTGTGATCTTTCAAGGAGTGTTAGATTTTGTCAGGAGCACAGGTATTCTTGGATAAATAGGATTCTTTTGAGGCTTACTTTTTAGTTTTGTTATAGTAAGTCCAGAGAAGCTTTTTCTATGGACTTGATTTAGATCTACTGCTTAGTGTTATCTCTCAAAGAATTCTACCCTTTGCCTTATGTATTTTGAGGTCTTTTCACTCTGGTTTGTTGGAATACACTTTCCCTCTCTACCTATGTTTGGACTTTGGGAATTGTTCATCCTATTGCTTTGCCATTTTATTTCAGTGGTTCTTTTCTTAGACTCAGGGAAGTTCCCCCCCCTCCCCACAAATGGGCAGATCAGCCAAGGTCTTAAGGTGATCCTTCTGCCAACCCCCAAGATCTTTTTTGTTTATTTCCACCACTCCACTACCCTTCTCTGTAAAATCTTATCTTCTTGAATTTCCTGAGCTTAGAGCATGGTCTTCTCAACTTGCTGTCCCAACTCTAGGCTTTATTTCAGTTTCCTGTGCTGTGGCCTGAAACCTGGCCCCACACAGGAAGTCAGGCTAATCACAAAACTTACCTTTTTTACTTCCCTTTTTTTTGGGGATTTCAATCCTATTCCACCATGTGTTTTCTGAAAGTTGTTAATACACATATTTTTAAATCTAGTTTTTTAGTCATTTATGGTGAAATGAAGAAAGCAGAAATGTATGCTTGTTCTCAATGTTTATGATAACTTTCATTTTAGGAGGAAGCTTATGACTATTTCTTTGTGTATTCTAATCATGTTCGTGATGTGTTGTGTGACTCTAGCCAATCTCTCTCCCTCTCTCTTTTTTAAACTATTTATTTATTTATTTTCGAGAGTCAGAGAGAGCAGTGGGGAGGGACAGAGGGAGAGAGAGAATCTTCAGCAGGCTCCCTGCTCAATGTAGAGCCAGACATGCGGCTCTATCTCACAACCCTGAAGTCATGACTTGAGCTGAAATCAAGAAGAAGCCATTTTATCCACTAAGCTACCCAGTCACCGCTCTAGCCAATCTCTTTTGTGAAATATCTGCACTTTGTTTTCTCATGGTATACTATGCCTACTGCAAGGAATTCCTTTTATTTCCAAATGGTATCTCTCCTTTGGAGTAAACTGATAAACCAAATGGTTTACAGGGAAAAAGAAGCAAATGAAATTAAAGTTCATGGGCATCTGTTTGATGGGATATGATGAGACATAAATTTTTGTCTCGCCCTAATTTCTATAATACACATATGCACATACACCGTCACCTGCACACCAGCACACTTGATACACACATGTGCCACATAGCTATAGGTCCACAAAGGCAAAAGTATATTCTGGAGACACCTGAGTGGCTCACTAAATTGGGTGTCTGACTCTTGGATTTGGGCTCAGGTCATGACCTCAGAGTCATGGGATTGAAGCCTGTTTAGAGCTCTGTGCTCAGCAGGGAGTCTGCTCAAGATTCTCACTACTTGCCCCCCCCCCCCATAAATAAATCTTAAAAAATAAAGTGTATTCTAGAAACTTTATCTTCTTTCCCACATATACCCTAACCTCTTCGGTTCCTTCCCTTGCACTCCCCTGTGGTCTGAGGAAAGAGCTCTCCCAGCCACTATTCCATCTTTGAAATCCTATGACTGTGCCTGGGTCAGTGTTTCTTTTCCAACAGACTGCACCTCCACCCTTCTTCCTGCCAAGAATACACATTTGAAATAATATCCAGGAGTTGCCAGCATCTCCTTTAATAACTTTCATTTAAAGTACTTATCTCTCTTATGGAATCAAGGTTGTGTCTGCTTCCAGTATATTCTTGCAATTTGGTACAACAGTACTTTTTCTGCCAAAATTTTATTTGTTCAAAGCGTTGGTCCTCTTCACTTATTTCTGGATTAAAGATTAACTCAAATGTTTGTTTTTATTTATGATGAATTTTTTCACTTTCTAGAAGAAATGTTATAGTTATTGTCTAAGGTATTGAAACGATTTGCAGATGAGCTTCCTAAACACAAACTGCTTAATATTGGTGGAAACTGAAAGATGCCAGAAAACTAGTTAAGAGCAAATGCTATTTTTTAAAAAAAAATCTGACAAAATGTTAGGTAAAGAAAAAACACATTCTTGAGAACAATTCTACTACAGTTGATTAAATATATACTTTATAAATTTTTAGGTAGAAGTAGTAAGTAATCAATAGAAAAGAAAGTTGTTGTGAAGAATATAATTTTAAAAGAATATAATTTAAACTATCTTAAAAAAATTTTGTTTTTTAAAAACTTTATTAAGACATTAAAAAAGTAAAAACTTTATTAAATTGGCAAGCCAAAAAATTATAAATGTAACATGTCTAGATTTAAATTAGCACATGACAAAGTCTTATGATATATATATTCTTGTAAAAACATGAAAAACATGGATTTTAAAATAATATATAAAGACTTATAATGTTTAAATGATTGCACATAAAATTTGGTAATTAATGAGTAACTGTCAACATAGAGGAAGGTCAAAATAGCATACTATAACTTTTGTACTGGGCTTTGATTTGTCAATGAATTAGACAAGAACATAAATTGCACACTTGCCAAATTCCTAGACAAAATTTTTGAAGATGATGGTGAATAATTTTTCATGTTAGAATCATGGTCTATGAAGAGTTTTGGAAGAGTCTGCAAGCTGCCACTGGAAGTGGCAGATATACCTACATAGCAACACACATGGTCAAAAATCTTTTGACTTTGGAATTTTAGATAATTATTGCTTCAGTATTAGATAATAGAAACAAATCACCATGACATGGGTGGCTCAAATAGCAGAATTTATTCTCTCACAATTTTGGAGGCCAGAAGTTCAGAACCAAGATATCTGCAAGGGTAGTTCCTATTAAAGGCTCTAAGGGATAACGGGTTCCATGCCTTTCTTACAACTTTTGGTGGGTGCTAGCAATCCTTGGCATTCCTTGGATTTGGGCTTCATAACTCCCATCTTTGCTTTTGTAGTCACATGGCCTTCTTCTATTTGTGTCTCTGTCCTCCACTTTTCTGTCTTATAAATAGTTGAATTTAGGGCACACCCTAATCTTGTCTTGAGATCCTTAAGTTCCAAAGACTATCCCAAATAAGGGTACATTCTCAGGTTCAGAGTAAACTTATCTTCTGGGGGCACAATTCACTGTTATAGCCTTAGCATCTGGACCAGAGCCTAGACTGCAGTAAAGGCTCAACAAATATTTGT
Source organism: Mustela erminea (assembly GCF_009829155.1). NCBI lineage: Eukaryota > Metazoa > Chordata > Mammalia > Carnivora > Mustelidae > Mustela > Mustela erminea. The sequence goes on from NC_045621.1 coordinate 60,112,555, forward strand.
TAAATGAATGCATTGAGGGCCTAAACATGCCAGACACTGGATTTCTAAAAACAAGCTTGGGTATGTAGCTGGTAATGCATAAATAATAAATATACGAATGAGTAAGAGAGTCACTTAGGAGCATTATGATTTCTTTTATCTTGCCATACAAACACCTTGTTCCACCTTCCTTGCTTGGCAATGTGTCCTTTTGGAAGAAGCACTTTTGCCAAAAAAAGGATGACATCTTTATGTCCCAGAGAACTAGCCTTTGCTCAAAGCCATATAATGTATGAGGGAAATATGTAAATAAAATCTTACTTATAAATTCTAATATCAAGCTTTGGTGATGAAATTTATCACTTAGATAACCATAAGACATTACATTTAAACAGCTTATTATATTCATGTTTCTTATCATATAGATACTAAAAATATGATTTGAATTTGTAAAATCAAAAATTAGAAAAAGGAAGAGTTTAGAAGCCCATCACCAATAACTTATCCTTTTCTCTGTAAAAGTCTGCTAAATATGCCAAAGATAAGGAGCACCGGGTGTCTCAGTTGGTTAAGTGACTGCCTTCCTCTCAGGTCATGATCCTGGACTCTCAGGATCCAGTCCCTTGTTGGGCTTGCTGCTCTGCAGGGAGTCTGTTTCTCCCTTTGACCCTCCCTCATTCATGCCCTCCCCTCTCTCTCACATAAATAGATAAAATCTTAAAAAATATAAAAGATAAAAATGCCAAAGATGCTAATTTTTCTATTTCAAATTCATATCAAAAAAAGCAAAATTGGGGTGCCAGGGTGGCTTAGTCATTAAGCAGCTGCCTTCGGCTGAGGTCATGATCCCAGGGTCCTGGGATGGAGGCCCTGCATTGGGCTCCTTGCTCTGTGGGGAGCCTGCTTCTCCCTCTCCTGCTCCCTCTGCTTGTATTACCTCTCTCCCTGTGTCTCTGTCAAATAAATAAATAAAATCTTTTTTTAAAAAAAAGGCAAAATTGTTTATTTCCTCTGTGATCTCTATAAATCAGAAAAACTATCCAGCCCTTCCATTATGAACCCTGTATGGTCTTTGTAGAACAGCTTCTTTCTTGCTATGTTATATGCATTCACCATTTATTTCCTGAATTAGATAATACAGTCTGAAAAATACGGTTAAGACAATTCACTCATATACTTTCAGAACAAAATTCAAGATTCTATACTCTCCTGAACAAAATCTCACTTGAAAAAAAAGGCAGGAGATACTTTGTAACATTTGAAGTCTGCTGACTGATACTCTTTATATTCTAATTCATTTTATGCCTTGAGTATGCAATTACCTATTACTCTCCTTAACATTTATATACATTATAAATATTATAAAATAGATATGCGAAAAATATAACATACATCTAATATTCCTTTTCTCTACATCAGCAACAACCATTTCCACCACATATTCACCTAGAGGAGAAGAGCTTTGAATATCATATTGGAATATTTTCAGATCAGAAACTTAGTTCCAGAAAAGCTAGCTCTTCTGCCGGTGACTGCACATATTCACACACAAACACTGACACACACACACGCACATGCACACAAACATTAAGTAACATTAAGTTACTGATTTAATAGCAGGAAAGGTCCATCTTTGTATAAAAATTGTAAAATTGTAAAATTATGTTAAAAAACGTCTAACTCTATAGTAGAGAATATCACATAGAAATGGTTCCTTCATATTCCAAAACTCAGTATTCACAAACAAAATTACAGCTAAGAAGGGTACCTCCACTTAAAAAAAAAAAAAAATCTGTGAAAAAAAAAATGAATGTTATTATGGACTGACTGATTGGTTACCAGGGTCACAGGCCTGATATTTAACAAAGTCTTATACTTCCAAGAATGGCGTCCAGATGCTTTCTTAGGTATGGGTGTCATTATTTTTAGCAAAAGAAACCTTTCACCCTTAGTCACGTCAAAGCACAAAGAATTCCATAAATCAGTGCCAGGCTTGTTTTTATTCCTAAATACCTGACCACATATATATTTATGTCATGTAAATTTTATTGCTTTGTTTTCAATAAGGATTTAGAAGATTAAAATGGACCTTTAAACTACAAATATATATTTTTAGCACTTGTTTCTGCTTTTCTCTACATCCCCAAATTTTATTTAGTTTAGGCAATGAAATTGGACTAGTCAGTTTAATTTTTATTGCTAGTCCATTTCACCTCTTTCATTCCAGGGAACAAAACCAAGTTACAACATTTTACTGAAAACATTTTAAGAAATTCTTAAAACCAGATTCTAAGCAAGCACCTACAAAGAGGTTTTTTATTCATTACCAACTTTATAAATTTAAAAAAGACTATTTTTTGTCTTAAGTCTGAAAGCATGCTCCTTTCGTCATTGAGAAATACAGAAATATTTGAAATTCCCCAGTAATCTGGGCTCTCAAATGGAAACATTTGGTTGTATTTGGTTCACAAGCACACAAGGTCCGTCTGTTTTTGGTTCTGGGTAATTAGAATGTACAGATTTGACATCAAATGTGCTACATTGTAGTAACAATGTAAAGAACTCAGAACAAATGTGCAAAAGGTTAGATGCAGTTTAGAGTATAATGTTCTAGAAGTGTAGAGAAGAAGAATGAATAAGCCAAGGGAAATCCCTTGTGTCTATACAACAGATCAACACACCAAACAATGTTTAGGATTCAGCGATTATCTTACTCTAACCAGTACAGAAGGCCTGCCTATGTAAATCAGATCCCAAACTCAACACTAATGGTAATTGTTTACTCTTTTCCTAGATCAAATTAGGTGGGTGACATCCGAATTTGCATTTGACTACATCCTGTCTATTCACACAAACCCACTATTTGGATTAAATTGACTGGCTATGAAATTTGTCAATAGAACTGACTGCATTGGCCAGAACATTTATACATATGTTAGGGGAATTTAAAGGACAATTAATATATGAGGACGAAAATCTGAAAGCTTTCTAAATAACTCGCATATGTTCCAGCTTATTCATGACCTCAAAGTTTTTGGTCACATGTACAAATTATAGCTTTCTGTAGAAGGCCCTAGGTTTTACAATTCTAAAATTCTCTTTAGAAACAGATAAGGAAGTGATAAAGAAAGGAAAGGTAGAAAGGAAAAATTCTAGCTTAAAAATAAGTCTGACCTACTAAATTGTTTAATATTGTACATTGAAGTCAATCCCACTGTGTTTGAAACTGTTCTCCAAGTCAAGTTTCTCAACCAAAGTCTCTTTTACCAAAGCTTTGAGAGTTTAGCACTGAAATTGGGAGGTCAACGAAAGAAAAATGTTTTCTGGTGGTATTTCACCTATTTCAGGTGATGATGTGAGTCAGAAAGTGGGAGTTGGTATTATAAAGGAAAATTATGGCCTCTCCCAATCACGTGATAGAATGTTTCTTTTCCCAAGATACCGATTTTGTTCCTTAGACAACTCATTTCTTGATGCAAGGTAAAAATTTTGTTTATATCTCAATGCTTTATTATTTCTGCCCTTATATGTCAAATGTGAATGGCATCCATTCCTGGATGTACACCCATCACGGTGCTTTCTGACTGCCTGTGATAATCATGCGAATGATATTCTTATGGAAACTACAGTGTGACCACTAATCACTTTCCTGGTGCAGATGAGTCACACATGGGCAGGAGATCATCTTCTGTAAATTTTCAATACGAGATGCTTGTAAACTGAGCTATATAAAGAAAACGCAAAGTAAATTCTTAATTTTGACTTTGAAACTTATCGCTTAAATATACTAGGCCTTTTATATTTAGGTAACAATGTGTAAGTGGACATAGAAATAATCTCAAAAAGGAAAACAGTTGAAAAATAAATCATTGTGAAATTACAAACAGAAAGAAAGAAAATATTGTGGAGAAACAGAGCAATCATGGGAAGCCGGGTAGGCATGGCACAAAGAGGAATTATGTCTGATGAAGTATCCGAAGCTAGACTAAGTACAAATTTAAACACCGTTAACTCAAGCAGTATCCTATCTTCTTTCTGACTTGTCCTCCTCATCTACTGTCAATTTAAAGAATTTCTTTTTGGAGCTTAGCTGAGCCTACGTTGCTATCCACAACAAATATGGTCAGGGCACTGTTCCAGTGTCCAGTAATAGTATCTAAGAGATATGAAATAGGAAAGTGTCCCAGATGTTGAAGCTCTAATTCTAGCTGGGGAGGTTTACCTCAAATCCTGCCTGAGATGTGTTGAAAAATAATTTCATTGGTAGGTAGGATAAAACTGCATTTTGCCTACACCAGGTTGACCTGTGCAAGAATATATCATGGTCCAGTATGATCTAAGCATCATAAAAATTAAGGAAGAATTGCTTCAGATGGAAGGAAAAACCCAAAAAGATCAATAAAAAAATTTAAGATTTGATTGGGGACAATCTAATTGTTCAGTATTCTTTCTGGTCTGTTATTAAGATGTTTTTAAAAACAATAACACCTACTGTTTTTGCTATGATCACAAAAATAATTAATAGTCATTGTGTAACCTAACAATGAAAATAGAGAAAACTGCAAAGGAAAAAACCTAAAAAAATTAAAACTTGAAACCATAGTATCTAGGGAAAAAACGTATTTTTTTGTTTAGCCTTCTGTTAAATATAATGCATTTGCATACTTTAAAAATTATTTGGGAAGTTTCATAACATGCTTTTCCACTTTATATATTATGAATATTTTACATCTTTAACTATGCTTGTAAAACATGATTTTTTAATTACCACATACATTTACTCCTATAAGCATAATTTGTTTAGCCAAAACTTTGGTTGTTCCATCATTTCCTTTTTGCAATTATCTTTAAAAGAATTTCTGTATGTGTCAGAGTTAACACACTCTGACTTTCTCTCTTTACCTTTCAAAAGTTACTAAATATCCCAAATATACAAATGTAGTGATCTGAAGGGGCATGTGCACCTTATGTTTATAGCAGCAATGTCCACAATAGCCAAACTATGGAAAGAGCCTAGATGTCCATCAATAGATGAATAGATAAAGAAGATGTGGTATATATACCCAATGGAACATTATGCAGCCATCAAAACCCTCAAAATCTTGCCATTTGCAAAGACGTGAATGGAACTAGAGGCTATTTGTTAAGTGAAATAAGTCAATCAGAGAAAGACAATTATCATATGATCTCACTGATATGAGGAATTTGAGAAATAAGACAGAAGATCATAGGGGAAGGGAAGGAAAAATGAAACAAGATGAAACCAGAGAGGGAGACAAACCATAAGAGATTCTTAATCTCAGGAAACAAACTGAGGGTTGCTGGAGGGATGGGTGGCTGGGTGGTGGACACTGGGGAGGGTATATGCTATGGTGAGTGCTGTGAATTGTGTAAGACTGATGAATCACAGACCTGTATTCCTAAAACAAATAATACATTATATGTTAAAAAAAGAAGTAAAGAAAAATCTTGAAATGGAAAAAAAAAGTTACTAAATATCTTCCAGTAATCTTATACCAATTTATGTCTATACTAGAATGGTATTAAGTATTTATTTCTCCACCCTCATGACAACAATGGATAATAGCGTAAGGAAAAAAAAAAAAAAAGTTTTGTTCATTTGGGAGAGGTCTATGGCATTGTGTAGGTAGGTATTTAATTTTGCATTTGTTTAATTAGCAGTAGTTGAATGTTTAAAAAAATATACTTAGTGGACTTTTGCATTTTCCCTTTGGCATTTAATACCTCTGTCAGGGGTTTAGCTAAGCTACTTAATGGTATTGTTGGTTTGACATCCATTTTGTTTTGGCCAAGGGGCCCACAGTGACCTGAAGCAGACACTAGCCTCTCTCGTAGCAAATGCCTGGGAGAGCAGCCCACAGAGTCACAAGCAAACGGAAGCTCCTGATAGGACTCCCCTTGTGATCCATAACCCCCTCTGCCTTCCAGGGCCTTCCCCTTGAGCACCTCTTAGGTAAAATCCCTAAGGAGCTTATCAAACTTCATTCTTCCCACTCACAGACCCTAAGGACGGCACAGCCCTGACTTGACCTCCTCATGTGGCCCCTTAAGATTTCCTTCAGGACTTGCCTGTAGTAAACTGCGCTATTTCAAATTTTCTTGTGTTCTCTTGTTGAACTTCGATTCACCTCCAGTACTCTGTGGTCCTCTTAACAAATATTAATTTAACAAAGTTATAACAATTTCTTTGCCTATTTTCCTAATGGGATTTTTATTTTTATGTATCTGAATTGTTTGTCATATGATTAAAAAAATACTTTCCCATTATTTTCCTGTTTCCTTTACTTTTTTTGATGTTTGCAAGTTTGTGGGTCAATGGGTTAATGTAGTCAAAACCATCAATTTTTTCTTTTTTTTTTCTTTTATACTTCATTCGTTTTTACTGAGTTCATTAAAAGATAATAATTATTCCCCAATCTTTTACTTTCAAGTCCAAGGGTTTAATTTTGTTGTTGTTTAATGCTATTATCTATCATAGATTTATTTTTGGTGTATGTGGTGGTAAAGTGTCCATCTAACTTAAATCCCAACATTTTTCTTTCCAAACAATTAACTACTTCTTCCAGCATAATTTACTAAGTAATCAGTCTTTTTCCTTCATATCTTAAATGCCACTTTATATCATGTGCTACATTACTAATTACATATACATATACATTTTTGAAAATTATTCTCCAAGATACATCTATTCTTAAACAACCACATTCCCTTGATTATTATGGTGCCATATGTTTTCATATCTGGCAGTGAAAGTCCTTTCCTTTTATTACCCTTATGTGATTTCTCAGTTTTCCCAGTTTGAGTTTCCAGTTATACTTTAGAATCAATCTGTCAAGTTAAAAAATAATTGAGTTGTATTGAGTGACTCAATCAGTTTGGGTATTGTGGTAGAATGACGGCCACCCAAAGATGTCCATATCCTAATCCCTAGAACCTAAGAATTGCTTACCGTATGTGGTAGAAGAGACTTTGAAGATGTGATTAAACTAAATATCTTGAGATATTCTCCTGGATTATTATTGGGGTGGGCCCAATGCAATAGAAAGGGGTTGTTATAAGCAAAATGTGAGGCATGAGAGAGAGAGATAGAAGGAGATATGACAGAAGCAGAGGATGGAGAGGAGAGAGATTTGGAGACGCTACACTGCTGGTGTTGATGATGAAGGAAATGAGCCAAGGAAAGCAAGTAGATTCTAGAAGCTGGAAAAAGCAAGAAAATGATTCTCCAGAATGAAAGGAGCCTACCCATACCTTGATTTTAACCTAAGAAGACCCATTTTGGTCTTCTAACTTCCATAACTGTAAGAGAATACATTTATACTATTTTCAGCCAAAGAATTTGTGATAACCTCTTACAGCAGCAATAGAAGATGAATACAGAGAAAACTGACATTATTACAATATTGAACTTTTCTTTCAGGAACGTAATATGCCACAGCTTTGATTCATATCTTTTTTTGTGTCCCTCAAGTCAAGCTTTTGTTTGTAAAATGAATGTTCTATATTTCTTGTGAAGTTAACTCCTAATAATTTAGATGTTATGGATATTACTAGTAATGGAATTTCTTATCATTATATTGTAAGTAGTTATTTACGATACTTAGGAAAAGCATCACTACTTTTGTTAGTCTACTTTCATTACTGTTTCTGATTTTCTGCCTTTAAAAAAAATTCCTGCTTTTATTTGTATCAATCCCTGCTTTTCTTAGATTTGTTTCAGGTTTATGCCATGTTTACTGTAGAGTTGAACACCCAGTTTATTAATTTACTTTTTTTTCTTCTCATTTAACATTGAAAATAGTTGCAGTTCTGATTTCCTTTTGGTTGCTTCTGCATTGTCTTATGTTTTGATCTGTAATGTTTTCCTTTTAATATTTGTAAGTATTCTCTAATAAAGAATTTTAATTGGCACTGACTAAAGATTTATTTATATGAGAACTTTTTGTTGATGCTGTTTTACATTTCTTTGGTTTCTGTTTTTTATTGTATGTGTAAATGGGCTGTGTTTAAAGTTTTTAAAATAATGGAGGATTTTTTTTTCACCTGTGAGATAATAACATTTTTTATCCATTTTCCAAAATATTCTATAGAATGGTAATTCTAGTTTGAGCAATATCAATTAAATATACCATATTAGAAATACAGTACAGAATCTCAGATTTCTCTTTGGATTATCTATCCATCTATCTATCTATCTATCACATATATATTTTTTACTTTCAAACTTTGTGAGCCTCTTGTATATTATAAACAGAGCATAGCTAGGTTTTTTAATACAATCTAATCATGTTTAAAGGTAATGAGACCTGAATTAAAACAGTAAGTGATGAGCATAACCAGATGCCTTTGAAGGAAATTTTAGGAGACGGAATTGACATGACCTGATGATTTTGACTGCAATAGGTAGAAAGTCAAGGATGACTCGCAATCTTCTAGCTTACACAGAAAAATGAGAAGAACATTGATATATGGACTGGGTAAACAGAGACTTTGTATGTATTCTTATGGATCTGTTTGAGGAGCTATAATAAATAAGGGTTGAGCATATCCAGAAGGCATCAGATGAAAAGATCTGGAGCTCAGGCATATGTAAAAACCCAGGTTTTATTGACAGAAAGAGTTCTTCCTTTTGATAGAAATTGGACTAAACATGCTTGAGTTTGAAGAGTACAAGTATAGATTGAGATCAAGGCAAAGAGGGATTCATTTGTGGAGGATAATCCTGGGTCACGAGAGGGATAGTGAATCTAAAGCAGAGGTAGATGTGTTTGTCGTGCAAAGGAGAAAGGACTTTTTTAGGAAGGAAGGTGAGCATAAAAGTACATTTTTGGGACGGGGCTCGGAAAGCAAGGAAGGGAAGGGAGAAGTTGTTTATTCTTGAATATTTGTCTAAGTCCTTTAAATCATGTTGGAGTCCTTGCTGAGTCTTGCTGCTCACACACCATCAAAGACAGATTCATACACTACCTGATAAATGGAATAATTTGAGGTGTCCACTAATAGTTTGCTCTCCACGGATGGGTGTCTTCTGCTATCACAGATGAGATTTCTGTCTGTAATTTTCCCATTTTGGATATGGTGTGAGGAAGTCTTTATGGTGTTCCTGTTTAATGAAAGCAGAGGAAACAATGCCAGAGGACGAGGGAGAAGATAGACATGGAGTGGTAGATTTGTTAGGATAGTGATGATTTGAAATTTTGAAAAAAGGGAGGCAGTTTGGAGAGAGGACAGGATTTTGTAAGCCTCCTTGACAGTCAAGAGGCCAAATGGCTTGGAGCGCAAAGATTGTAATACTTCCAGAAATACTCAGAGAACTGGAACAAGCACACATATCCGACCAGTGGTTTTATTTATTGATGGTCATCTGCAGATAAGATATGACAGCAAATCAAAGGACAAGGAGTCAGGGACCTAAGGATGCTGGGGAGATTGACATACTTTATGGTTCAACTTTGTAAAAAATAGACATGCAAATATATGTACAGATACTAATCATACAGCCCAGTGAATTTTTATAAGAGAAATGCAACTGTGTATCCTCACCAGATCAAGAAATAGAAAATTTTTATTTTAAGATTGTATTTATTTATTTGACAGAGATCACAAGCAGGCAGAGAGGCAGGCAGAGAGAGGGGGAAGCAGGCTTCCTCCTGAGCAGAGAGCCTGATGTGGGGCTCAATCCCAGGACCCTGGGATCATGACCTGAGCCGAAGGTAGAGGCTTTAACCCGCTGAGCCACCCAGGCGTCCCAAGAAATAGAAATTTTCCTACACAATGGAAGCACCTCCCACCCACATATTTCCACAGTAGTATCTTCTACAAAAGCTGTCACTATTCTGACCTCTACCATCATACAAGATTAGCATGTGCGTGACCTTTTTGTTTTTAATAGTTGATTGTGGCATTTATTTTTGTTTTTGTATGTAACGACAGTCCGCACTTGCTTATTATTGTACATTGTGTTGATATACCCAATGTCTAGTTTATATATTTGGCTCCTGGAAACATCATTAGGTTCATATGTATCTATTTTTGTGGAGAATATATATCTAGAGGTGGAACTGTTGAGTCATAGGCTATACATATATTTCTGTTAATAGATACACTGGCAGGTTTCTAAAGGCCACCAGAGTAGCAGTGTAGGAAAGTTCCTGTTGCTTCACATCTTCAACAACACAAATTTTAGATCTTCTGTATAGTGGTAGTATGGGTATTTTAGGCTTGTAGAGTGGTATCCCACTGTGATTAAATTTCTCTTCTAACCCATATTGTTCTATTATGTCATACCTGTTCAAGTTTTTATTTATTTTTCCATCTTTTAAACTAATTTTTAGATCCTTTATATATTTTAGACATGAGTCTTTGGTCAGTCATGTTTTTCTATAAATATCTTTTCTCAGCCCATGGCTTGCTTTTTCTCTCCTTTCAATGGTGTCTTTTTATGAGCACAAAGTCTATTTCTTTTTTTTTTTTTTAAGATTTTATTTATTTATTTGACAGAAATCACAAGTAGGCAAAGAGGCAGGCAGAGAGAGAGAAAGGGAAGCAGGCTCCCCACTGAGCAGAGAGCCTCACATGGGGCTCAATCCCAGGACCCTGGGATCACAACCCCAGCTGAAGACAGAGGCAGGCCCCAAACCACTGAGCCACCCAGGTGCCCCAGTGAGCACAAATTCTTAATGTGTCTATGTTTTCTTTATTGTTAGGGTTTTGGGTCTTGGGAAATTATTCCTTACTCTGGGGCTACTAAGCTATTTTCTTCTGTTTTTTCTAGAACTTTTATTGTTTTATCTTTCACATTTAGATCTAGAATTCATCTTGAATCTCTCTTAGAATATAGTGTGAGGGACTAATGTGTGTGATTTTCTTTTGACCTAGTACCATTAATTGAAGATAATACCATTTCCCCCACCTCTCTACAGTGAAATTTGTACATAATATAAGCAACCATGTATGTGTGAGTCTGTGACTCAGTATTACATTTTTCTGTTATATTTGTCTATCAGAACATCACTGTGATTATTAGAACTTCAATAAGTCTTGCAAGTCTTCCAGCTTTGGTTTCCTTCTTCAAGATTATCTTGCCTATTCTTGGCTCTTTGCATTTCTATATGCAGCTAGAAACAGCTTCTCAAGTGCTAACCAAAGAAAAAACCTACTTGTATTTTTATTGTGCTTCTGTTGAATATACGAATCACTGGGGAGAGTCAGCATATTTGTATATAGTATGAGACTTTCTAATCCATGAAAATGGAATATCCATTCATTTTTATTACAATAATGTAACATAGATTGTTATATAAATCAAATATTTTTGAGATTTCTTTGTCATTTAATATTTAAATAATATTTTGAATTTCCTTTTGATAAAAAGTGTCATGCTCCATTTTTTGTCGTCATAGAAATAGAATTAATTTTTTATTGACTTTGTTTACACAGACCTCAATACATTTTTAAGTTAATTCTAATGCCATGTATCTAGATTTATTTGGATTTTCTAGACTATAAAATTACGTTATCTTAATATAATGGCAAATATGTCTCTCCTTTTCCAAAGTTTACATATCTTATTTATTTGTAATTATTAATTTTAATGGTTATCACCACCAGTAAAATCTTGTATAGAAATGATGATAGTGGTGTTCTTGTCTTAATTTTAATCTTAGGGTGAAAGTTTCTGTATTTCACTTTTAAGTGTAAGTTTGTTGAAAGATTTTGTAGATACTTTTTCTGAATAAAGACATTCCCTTTTTGGATAGTTTGCTTAGAGTTTTATTGTAAAAAGGTGTGGACTTTTATGAAAGGTGTTTTCTACTTCTTTTGAGATGATTATTTAATTTTTCATCTTTATTCTACTATTGTGGTAAATCCAGATTGAATTTAAATATTAGACCAGCCTTATATTCCTAGAATAGTCACATTTCATTGTGTTATGTTATCCCTTTTATGTATTTTTCATTAAGTTGTTAATATTTAAAAATTTTTGTGTCTATGTTTATTAGACAGATTTTACTATAGTTTTCCTTCCTTGAATGTCTTTATTAAGTATTTATATATTTTATTCAAATCATAAAAAGGTTATAAAGTTTGCTGATTTTTTTTTTTTTTTCCTTTCTGAACTCTGGAAGAGTTTGTGTGAGACTGGTTGGCTTTTTTTTTTTTTTTGGGTCCTAGAGATAAATTTCTTTTCAGGCATGATTTTAAATTATAGATTCTATTTCTTATTGTGTTAGTTATGCTAGATTGCTTTCTTTTTCCCCCAGGATTTAATCCATTTTATTAATGGCATAAGTTACTCATAAACCTAATTTTTATCTTTTTGATACTTTTGGGATCTAAGGTGATATCGTTTTAATTACTATTTGTAATATTTCTTGATCAGTTCTGTTAGAGAATGCTTTAATTTTTTATTGTTTTTTTAAATAAAGATTAATTTTTTCCTAAATAAGAAACGTGGTTTTAATTTTGTTGATCTTATATCTTAAATGCTTATTTTTTAATTTCACTAGTCTCTGCCCTCACTTTATTATTTCCTTCATTTTTGTTTGTTTTGGGTTTAATTTGCTAGTTGTTTTTTCAGTCTAAACTTCCTAAGAGATGGATATTTTGATTGTAGAGTTTCAACCTTCTGTTTCACATACATTAAAGACTGTATTTTTTTTTTTCTAAACACTGTTGTAGTTACATCCCATAAACTCTGATAGATGCTATCTTCATTATTATTCAGGGGTAAATATTTTCTAATTCTTGTTGTGATTTTTACTGTTTTTGGTCCGTGATTTATTTCCAAATGATGTATTTGCATGTTGTATGTGTTTCTTGTTATGTATTTTGTTGGTTTTGATGCCTAACTTAATTCCACTTTTCTCTAAAAACCTCATGAATGCATTCAGTTTTTAAAAAATACTTGAAGCTTGTCTTATAATCTAATATCTCAGCAAATGTGGCCATTGTCTAAAGTGTGCTATATATGAAAATCAGGACAATTTTTTATATTGTTTTGTTTTTCTCTTAGTAGGAGCATTGGTCTTCTATAAACTATTTCATCATAACTAGAAATGAAGTAAGGTTTACCTGTTCTTATGGCAATGCACTTTACGCAGTAGAATTTGGGGGTATTAAGAACTGGAATGTGTCTGATTTTATATGATGCAAAACCCTCAACTAATACATATTCATCAGAAGCCTACTGAATGCTTAACATTGTAATGTTATGGGTTCTGTAGCCAATAAAATAAAATGTCAAACATAGTTCCCAGTGTCTAGAATGCTATATGTGGTTGGAAGTCTAAAACAGGAAAGAAACAGATTAAATATTTTAGCTGTGAAGCATTACCTGCTAATTAGAAGGTAGAAGGAGCCTTTGCAAAGAGCAGCTCTCCCAGCTTTTACCTGAAACATGGTCAAATTTAAAATCATTAAGAGTCAAACAATCTAAAATTATGTGACCCTTTATGTGAAAATAGGTGACAGCATCTCTTGTGAAATGTGCTTGCCAAAAATGTTGAAAAAATCGAATAAATCCTTTTGATCTATTTTCTTTTCCCAGGAAACTCAAGGGGTAGATGAACTTTTAAAATTATAACATGTGGTACTACGCAGATGAATCCACGCTGTGGGGCATTATTAAACATCATTGGTTGAGTTTCTTCAAAAAAGTTTTTGAAAACAAGTGAACGTTTCTTGATCCAAAAAAGGGGCAAAAAAAGTTAAAGACCTAGAACAACCAAATGCCTAATGCAAAGCATAAACCATAAACTCTGGTTTAACGAAGCCGGCTATATTATTTAAGAAAATTGTACCAATTGTAATATAGACTTGATTTCAGATTACAGCATTGTTTATAGGCAAGAAAATGGTGCTGTAATCACGTAGGGGAGTATCTTTATTTTTAGGAGGTATATACTGATGTACTTAGAGAGAAAGCATCAGTATGTCTACAAATTATTTTGAAAAAGTTTACCAAAACATGAGATGAAAGAATATCAATTGTTGCATTTGGATGGTGAATATATGGGTAGTTATTGAACTGTTCGTTTTTCCTTCTCTATATGCTTAAAAATTATTAAAAAAAAAAACTAGCTGAAATATTTTAATATTGGGCCCTGGCTATTATCAGTTAATCAGCAGGAGCCGTGAGTGTGAGCTGAATTGATTGGTGAAGACTTCAGTGAGGATTTGGAGATTTCATCGGGCTTTCAAAACAGGGGCAAAGTTAGGTAGATGGAATGAGAGAGGGAGGTCATGCCTGAAAGGGAAGTAATGTAAACAAGTCAAGAGATTAAGTTGAAAGTGACATGTCACTTTTGACTTGCTTCACTTTACAGTCATTACTGGGAGCTCTTTGCTAAGGATGATAAAGCTGGTTCTCTGAAATGTTATTTATGCTTATTCTATAGTAGTATCAATTTTACCTAAATAAGAGATATTCTGTGCTCATTGGGAAAGTTTTGGAGGAGTTTTTTAAAATGTCTTCCTCTAAGTACTAGGAGTCATTACATTATTTGCCAGTTCCCTTTATCAAAGTTTCTATCTTAAGAATCACTGCATTTCTCTTCTCAGAAGTGTGTTTCTTATTTGTATGGTGAACTAGGAAAATTACAATTTTTGGATTTTCATCATTGCTGTTCCTGCCTGCCAATATTTAAGAATCAGAAAGCTACTAATCTGTTAATATAACCAAAGCTTCTAGTTATTATTTCAGGGTCTCATGCCTCACAAAGTATGTTAAATTTTCTTAGTGAATCTTCTTCCTGTTGCTTGACCACACTACCTATAGCCCCTCCCTCTTTCTTTCCCAAATTTTTCTGTATCCCAGGTACCCATAATCATAATGATAGCTCTGTGCTCAGTCTCTTGCCTTCCAAATAATAGCAGCACCCAGCACTTACACTGCATTTGGTTTTCCCTTTTCAATATGCTTTGTTATCAGAGACTCACTGAGCTCTCTCACCTATGAAATTTATTCCTTGATGACAGAAGGAACAAAGTCTTGGCATCTGGCTATGCCCACTATTGCCACCATGGAGCAGAAGGAAAATCAGTGCTGTGGATGGAGAAAGAGGTGAGGAGTCAGGAGATTCTTGTCCCATTCTTGACTCTGTGCTTGACTTATGCACATACTGGCTTAAGGCAGGCAACTGCTCACTGTAAATTTTACCACCTGAAGGAGGTGGAGAATGGGATCCACACTAAAAAAGGTGAGAAGCTCATCTACCCCAAATAAGATGCCTGGAATTTGTAATGGGACTCTGGTACCTGATAAAATTGTCAACAGAGGGATATATGGACACTATCTTTTCTTGGTGTGGTATTTCCTATTAAAAGTCTAATTTTGAGGGAAGCCTGGGTGGCTCAATTGGTTAAATGACCCATTCTTGGTTCGGGCTCAGATCATGATCTCAGGGTTGTGAGATTGAACCCCATGTCAGGTTCTCTGCTGGTTGTGGAACCTCCTTAAGATTCTCTCTCTCTTTCTCTCTCTGTGCCTCTCCCCACCCCACCACTTCCTTAAAAAAAGAAAAAAGAAAAAAGACTAATTTTCTGAAATTATATGATGATCCTCATTATCTCTACTTCCTCTCTTTATAAGTTGGTAAGTCCAGAAAAAGAAAAACCCAAGGCCAGTCCCAGTTAGTGACATTTGGTGAATTCTGCACACTTTCTATAGGCCGCAATCATTGTGGTAACTTATAACAATTATAAAAAGATAACTAATGAGCGTTTGTAGTGACATATATAATAAGACTTAGTGATCCAACGAAAATCTCCTCTCATCAATTTTAAGCATGTTTTTCTGTTTTTAGTGCAGCTGGCAGGTTAAATTTTCACCTATGTGTTAATGCAGAAGACAGGCAGGCAATGCAGAAGAACAGGGGACATGGGCAGTAAGAGTGACAATCTTTCAGGAAAAAGCAAATATACTTATCAGCAGATTTATTCTGATGTGCCAATTAACATCTATTTCCCTTCTTAGACAGATATTAGGGTGAGAACCCTTCTCTTCAGTGGGATTCATGGACCTGAGTCTCTCTCTCATGAGGTGGCAAAATATCTCCTAAAGATATTTTAGTTGCACATGTTCTCTCACAGAAAGGTCAGATGACTCATACCAAGCATGATGCTGTTTGTTTGCCTTCTCTTCAAAATGAAAGTGATGCTTTTTCTAAAGTTGGTAAAATCCTAATTTAAGAAGTCTTGGAGAGAAATTGTGGGATGATTTTTGGAAAAGCAAAGAAGTCATCCTGTGCTTTCCTGTTGGTTAGAAAACATAATTCTATAAACCTGTAGTAGGTGAGTTCAGTACCTTTTTCCTCCCCATCACAGGAGACAGGCCATTTCTCTGAGAACCGGGGCACTGGATATCCATGTTCCGCTCACACTGAAGTCCCATCTGGAGAGCGAGTGAAGGGGGGTTTATGAGGTCAATTAGTGAAATTATTAGTTTTCCAGAGCACTAGCTTCCACAGGCCTAGTTAGCGTTATTTACGTTGGCTCTGAGGTGGCAGCTAATGTGAAAGAGAACGTTCTGATAAAATCTGAAAAACTGAGAAAGAGAACCAAATGTTTTTATTTATCCAAATATTTGCTAGACTTCATTCCCCATGTCAAAAAAGCAAGAGAATTTACCTGGTTTAGGCGAGAGGAGAGGACACCCATTCCTTCACATATTCACTTTCACGGATTTGTGGTGATTCACAATATGGGGATTTGATCACGTTGGAAAGAATTATTACAAGTAGGTTTTTTTTTAGGGTTTTATTTATTTATGTATTTGACAGAGAGAGATACAGTGAGAGAGGGAACACAAGCAAAGGAAATGGGAGAGGGAGAAGCAGTCTCCCTGCTGAGCAAGGAGCCCGATATGGGGCTTTGAAGGCAAACAATGACTGAGCCACCCAGGTGCCCCTACAATTTTTTTTTTTTTTTTTTTTTTTTGCCTACTTTATTCTCTCAAACATTTGGGTCGAATAGGAAGAGTGCTAACCATCTTTCTCTTTAAGCACAAAATGATGTTTGTTTCTTATATCCTTTATATTATAATATTATAATATAATTAATATAATATATATAATATTATAATATTGGTAAAAATTGGTAAATTGTACCTACTTTATAATGTGGGGGTATAAAATAGACTACTGTTGGCTTGTCCCCAGAATTTAGTGGTAGAAGTAGAATTTAGGCTGAGGCCTGACTTTTGCTACTGCTCTCGGCTAATTTTGGGAAAGTATATATACTCCAGAAAAAATTACACAGTTGTACTCATTTGGTAACTAATGTTTTTGTCAGAATTGATTTGGTATCATTGGATTAGAGAGCGAAAACTCTACCACCAATGAAAAGAAATCTAATATAATATATGATTTCATTTCGTATGATAATGCTTTTCACTTCAGTTTTTCTTGGTTTTTGTTTATGCTATACATTTTTGGGTACCTCTTTAAGCAGAAAATTCAAATGTTAAGCCTAAATAAATCTACATATTTTTATTTAGTATAAGGGGTCAATATGGCTGTTCTCCCATGAAGTAATTTCACATTAACACTCTGCCGAAACGTTTTTAAAGCAAAACGTGTTCTTTCTTCAAAACACCCACTGACTCGACATCCTCATGGCAACTTTCTGTACTTTAGCAGCCGTTAGATTCTGGGTGGTTTTGACAATGGCTCCAGCCAGGTTTCATGATTTTGTGGACCAGGGCTAATAATCAGTATATCTTTTTTTTTTTTTTTTTAAGATTTTATCTACTTTATTTGAGAGAGGGAGAGAAAGAATGTACAGAAGAGGGGCAGAGGAAGAGGGAGAAGCAGACTCCCCACTGAGCAGGAAGCCCAATGTGGGGCTTCAACTCAGGATCCCAGGATCAGGACTTTGAGCCAAAGGCAGATGCTCAACGGACTGAGCCACCCAGGTGCCCCTAATAAGGGCACCATCTTAACCATCCCATGGAAATTAAACCAGCTGGGACCTCGCTTGAGAAATGATCAAATATTTTATGCATAAGGAGTTCAGTCTTGAGGCTCTGAAATTGGTTGTTTATTCTTCTAACATTGTAAAGAGCAATATTTAATATAGATTAAAACTCCAATGTTCTTCCCAGAGTTAATAAATGGTATAAATTCAGGGGCTATTGTGGCCATGGTCTGGGAGAGGCAGACTATGCCAACTGTGGAAGAAATCAGACCTGTTGATTTATAGTTAAGTACTCTTCCTAGACTACTTATATTCAAACTGACAAGAACATCATTCATAGATGCAGATCTGTAAAATGCACCCCCCCCAACAAACAAACAATCAAACAAAACAAAACAAACAATCAAACAAACAAAACCCACCCTGTTTTAAGACCATAGATCTTGTGTTCATAGTACTGGATCCATGAGAAAGTAAAGGGGGAAAAAAGCAATCTCATTTTCCTCCAACAGATATTTATGTGTTCCTGAAGAGTATAAGAATAAGAATATCCTGGTTTGATAAAGTTTTTCTAAATAACATTTCCCAGTAGATACTTGAGAGATGGAAATAGGAAGGACTCATAAGAAAATTTACTTTTAAGTAAAAGAATAATAAATACCACTTACCCCAACAGAATTTATAGAGATTTTATGTGTGTGTCTAGCTTTACACGTATCTATATCAGACTGGTACTGTTGTAGGTGATTATTGTTTTCTTTTCTTCCTACTCTTTAGTCGAGTTTGGATTATTAAGTCAAAGAGACCTGAAATTGAACCTCTGCTCCCATACCCCTAGCTGTGTGATTTGGATAGTAATCTTTGTACCAACCATTTTCCTCAACTTTAATATCGTATTACCATGATAACAGCTACCTCTTTAGGTGGTTGTGAGAGTTAATGCAATGACATAAAGCACCCAGGGTGTACAAGTCATTTAAAATACGTTACTTTTTGAGGTGCCTAGTTGGCACAATTGGTTAAGCCTCCAACTCTTGGTTTTGGCTCAGGTCATGATCTCAAGGTTGTGATCTCGGAGGAGGGAGATTGAGCCCCATCTGGGGCAGGCTTCATGCTGAGTGGAGAGTCTGCTGGAGATTCTTTCTCTCTCTCCCTCTATTCTGCCTGTGTTCTCTTTCACACTTTCTCTAAAATATCTTTAAAAAATACATTACTTATTTTGTAGCTTTTATCTGTGTTTTCTATGGTAAAACAAACTCAAAAAATCATGCACTTAAAAAAACTCATATGAATATTTGTTTTTGCTTTTCTTGTTTTCTCAACTGAAAATGGGTAGTCATTTTCGTAATGAACGATCAGTTTTGATAAATGCGTACCTAATCCCTCTTTATTTCAGTGCTCTTCCGGTTAGATTTTACATTCTTCTTATTCTGTATATTGACCAGTATTTAAAGCTTTTAATCTTTAAAAGCTTTGAAATATATTCTTGATATTCTTTGAAATATATTCTTTAACGTGTATGTGTATTTATAAATATATGTATCTCTGTGGGTATATAGCTCTCAAATTTCAGATCTTAATTAATTAAATTGTGAAAAATTCCTTAATATGGTTGGAAAAATTAAGAATTGTCAAATGATTTTCAAAAATTTAGAAAATCTTTCCATTTCATCAG
The DNA here is from genome assembly GCF_009829155.1 of Mustela erminea. NCBI lineage: Eukaryota > Metazoa > Chordata > Mammalia > Carnivora > Mustelidae > Mustela > Mustela erminea. The sequence continues at coordinate 60,132,146 of NC_045621.1, forward strand.
TTCCTCAGGTTTATGCACAAACTTTCCCACAAAACAAGCTGTTGCCCTATGTGTTTAAAGGAGATCACCATTTGGCTGCATAAGAAAAGCCCATTTCACAGTCTATTCACACCTGACTTTATGGCACTTCACCAAGGAAGGGCAAAACAGTTTAGACATTCCCAATAAGAACCAACTTGAACCTTATTTAACTTCCAAACCTTCTAAATTTCTTTAAGGCTCAGATAATTCTCACAAAGTCTTGCCTCACTTCCTTCCTGCTCTCACCATGTGCCCTCTGGGAAATCAAACCACCTACTTACTGGAAGAAACAAACAGTACTTATTTGTTTCTATACAATTTAGGGTTTCTCACATTTTAGGAAAATTCAAAGAGAGGGTTAAGATTTTTTTTTTTCTTAAAAATAGTAACTCTACTAACAAAACTTAAATGAGATAAGTTAGGGTATATATTTAATGCTGATTTTCCATATCCTAACTTTTGAATGCCAAGAGCCAAAAAAAAAAAAAAAAAAAAAAAAGAAGAAGAAGAAGCAGCAGCAGCAACATGAAGCATAATGACAAAGTTAAAGGGTGATTTTCATTTTCATGTATGGGTTGGGATATTGTATTTTATTTACCACTCTTTGGAAAAACATACAGCTTCTCATGTAATTAGTAGAACTCATATTAACAAAAAGCCATGAACAAAAGCAAAATGGAAGTATGTTTTGTCTTCAATGCTCAGTGGAAAAGAGAATGTTCAACAGATATTTTCTAAATAATACTGGCTTAATTACACTTTACATTTGTAGAATACTTTCATTTGTGGAGGACTTGTCTTATGCCCATATCTGCAGGAGTCCATACTTACCGCTAAATAAAGCAAATTGATACAGAAGTAGGATGTCTAAACGCTACAAAGATATGAAGGCAGGAAATGGTGAAATAATTGATCATAGAATATCCAGAATACTCAGGCTAAAAAATGGAAGGATCAATAATGTTTAGGAAGTTAAGAAGCAGTACTATGCCTGATCTAAATCCCCATGCTTGCTCTCTGATCAGAAATGTAACTGATTAACGACAGGACAGAGACCCCTCAACCCCCCTCCCTGCAGAGCAGCTGTTTGTAAAGGGAATTCACAGCCATATAAATGCAGGGCTTAACCTTAAGCACCACAAGATCAACCACAGATGAGTGCCGTGTTGTCTGCACAAGGATTGATCTAGCTTCAAAATGCATTCTTGCTTTTCAAAATCTTTTTGCCTTATACAGATGTCTTCCCAAAAGTTTCTGTCTATTTGGATCAATGAGGGTAGTCAATGTCTCAGAAGACAGCATCATAGGAAAGAATGAAGTATATAAGTATAAATTTGGTAAAGAAAGGAAAATTAGGTAAAAACTAAATATTTTTTCTTTGTTAATATTTCTAACCTGAAAGATAAATAGATTAAATAATTAAATACCTAAATTAGAAAAAAAATTATAGATAACTACTGGTATCATAGGGGACACCTATCAGTCACTTTTGACAGTACCTGTATATATGGTTTTAGTGAAATTATGTAGGATTATTTCCATGTATTTCATGGAAGGAGGTACAGGGCTTTAAAACTTCAATTGAGCCAGGGTGCCTACAACTAGGCACTTATCCTGACTCTAATATTCAAGTTTAATAGTTAAAAATTTAATAATGACTGTGACCCAGCGATATGTAGAGGCCCTTCACAAAAATATCCCCATTTAAAAAAATTAAGCTTTTTTCAAGTATAATATACATAGCAGAAATGCACACAAATAGTAATTGTACTACTGGATAGGGTTTTTTTTTTTTCCTCAATAAGGAAAATGTGCAATCAAGATTCAGATCAAGAAAAAAACATTACTTGCACCCAAAGGCTCCAGTCACTACCACCCTCCCATGTAAATGCTGTCTTGACTTTTATTTTTAAGATTTTATTTATTTATCAGAGAGAGAGAGAGTATGCATGCATGAGAGAGAAAGAGAGAGAGGAGGAGGAGCAGGGGTAAGGAGAGAAGGAAAAGTAGACTCCCTGCTCAGCAGGGAGCCCGATGTGGGGCTCGGTCCTAGGACCCTGGGATCATGACCTGACCTGAAGGCAGACGCTCAACTGATTTAGCCACCCAGGCACCCCTGTCTTGACTTCTAACGCCATGTGTATCTGTTATGCCTGACTTTGAAACTTATATTGATAAAAACACTGTGTGTCCTTTATAGTGTGATGGCTTTTTCTGCTCAAAATTAAGCTTGTGAGATTCATTTATTTTCATCCTTATATTGTATCCCATGGCTTAGACATATCATCATTATCTATCTATTCTACTTGGTGACTTTTGGTGGCTGTACTTTGGGTCCTATCATGAATAGTGCTGCTGTTAACCTTCTAGATGTACTTTTTGGTGTACACATCCATAGACAGTTAAGTGCTAAGTCATAGATGATGTGTATGTTCAGCATTAGTAGACATTTCTGAACGGCTTTCCAAAAGGATTGTATCAATTTATACTTCCTAATAGCAGGATATTAAAATTCTACTTGCTTCACATCTTCATCAACCTCTGACGTTATGGTGATTCTGGTGGGTGTGTTGTGGCAATTCCTTTTGCTGTACATTGCTTCACAATGGTATTTTTTTGTCATTGACCGATGTGGTTGAGCACCTGTTTAAATGTTTAGTAGCCTTTTGGTTATTCTCTTTTGAGCAGTGCCTACTCAATATGATTTTTCCTTTTATTTTTTTCTTTTTTAATAGCCTCCATATCCAGCAAAGGGCTTGGACTGCCCATCCTGAGATTAAGACCTGAGCTGAGATCACGTGTTGGACACTTTACTGACTGAGCCATCCAGTAGCCCATGCTTTTTTAACTGGATTTTACTTTTTTATTGATTTGTAGACATTCTTTAAACATTCTGGATACTTATGCATTGTCAGATATCTGTCTCTCTCTGTCTGTCTCTCATTCTCTTCATTCCCAAACTGGCCCTTGTACATGCAGAGCAAGGAGAGACTGAAGAAAGAGACAGGTCACTCCAGACTGGTAGGTAGCAAGTTTAAAAATAAGGGCACTTACATACAAGGGTTGACTTGGGCAGTGGAGGGCGAGTAGATCTCCACACCTGCATGCCAAATCTTAAAAGTTTATATAGAATGTTTCTATCACATATACTGTCTGAACAACACACCACTATGTCAAGGCTGTGTCCTTGGTGTAGTTTCTGGAAGCAAGGAAGGCAAGCACAACCTGCATTCAAAGGACAGGGGTGGGGTAAGGAGCGTCCTATTGGCTAGGTTCAGCTCATAGGTCAAACAGTGCTCATGTTCTCCTGGTTAACACTCTCATATAACTTCCCACTTTTTAAGACTGCTTTCTTACACTTTCAATTGTTTCTACTGATGAAACAAATTATTAGAAGTAATCTAGTCTTTTATATCAATTCTTTTCCTTCATCAGTTTCTTTCTTCTTTCATGGTTCGTGCTTTTCTGCACTGTTTACCAGAGGTGCTGAAGAGAATCTTTGTATTTTCTTCTAGGGAATTTACTTTTTTCCATTTACGTTAGATCTACAATATATTTGGAATTTTTTAAATTGGTTTTTGAATATGGTATGAGGTATGGGGTCAAGTCACTCTCTTTTATATGGACATCTAATTAATCCAGCATTATTTACTAACAAATATATTTATAACCTTTAATTCACTGCATTGTCATGTCATTTCTGTCATAAATCAATTCAATATATAAGTAGGTCTGTTTGTGGAGGTTTTTTTTTTTTTTCTGCATTGGTCCTTTTGTCTTTTAACCAATAAAGTTAATCATTTGACTGTTAAATCACTTGACCATTAATCATTGACTGTTAATCATGTTAAATCATTGACAATTTAATCATTGTAGCTTATAATATGTCTTTATATCTGGTTGTGAATGTCCTCCAACATTATCCTTCTTCTTCAAGATCATCTTGGATATCCTTGTTCCTTTGTTTTCATATGCATTTTGGGATTGACCTTTTAATTAAAATAAAACCCTTCTGAGATTATGATTGGTGTTTATTTTGAGTAGATTGATCAGTTCTGAGAAAATTGATATTTTTATAATATTGAATTAGTAGTTTAATCCATGGACATGATATTTCCTATTATTATGTATTAGGTATTTCCTGTAGCATTAGGATATAACTTTCCCTAAATTTAGTCATAGGATTTTTATGTTTTTGATGCTATTGTAAGTGTTATCATTTTCCAAAGTTCATTTTCTAACTGAAACCCAATATATATAAATACAATTGATTTTGTGTATTGACTTTGTATACAGTGAACTTGATATACTTATTTATTATTATTTTTAAATTTTGTTCTCCATAAACAAGTACATCACCTGTGATTAATAAAAATAATTAATTTTTTCCTTTCTAATTCTTTTATTTTTAAATTAATTTTTCTTGTTTTATTGTACTAGTTAGGATTTCTAATACAATGAAGAATTGAAATAGTGGTAGCAGGTACCCTATTTTGTTTTTATCTTAGGGGAAGACTTTTTGGTCCTTTATATTTCAGTATGATGTTTGCAACAGGTTTATTAACAATCCTCACTTTGTAAAACCTGTATTTACATCACATATTTTGGTCATTCTCCCTCCTCTTTGCTTTATCTGTATGAGCCAATACTTAGAATAAGGGCCTTTGAACATTTTTTTTCTTTAATGTAGATCTAATTTGGCCAAGCAAAAATATAATAAGGAAAATCTGTTATAGAAATTAGTTCACTTATAGTAGAGAAAGAAAGTCTCAGCTTAGCCTTTGATTACTCACTGAAAAATTGTATGAACACTTGAAGACACACACACACACACACAGATGGACACACACACACACATGTCATCATCACTATTATTTATTCACTAAAAGTTTTGTTATGGGAAATTTTAAACATACCCAGAATAGGAAATGATGGTGAACACGTATCATTTATAACATAGTATCAATAACTGATCAATTTTATTTCACCTATATGAGTTATTTTAGGAAGTTGCAAATCATATTTTAAATTCACAAACTTTAACATAGAGCTCTAAGAAATTAGGGTTAAAAAATAATTACAGTACTATCATCCTACCTTAAAATTTTAAAATTATTATTATCATCTAATATACATTTGGTATTTAATGTCCCTTGTTGCCCATAGGTATGTTTATTTATAATAATTTTTGTTAAATCAATGTCAAATAACATCTGATTTATATATTTTTTAAGTTTGTTTTAATCTAGAACTGTTTTCTTTCTGTATTTTTTTCTTTTAATTTTTGTGTCTGTAGAAGTTACATTTTGCATTTGGTCAGCTGCATTCCTGTGATGTAATTTAACATGATTTTTTAACTTTCGATTTACTGTAAACTAGTAGTTATATTTATATGATCAGTCTAATTCAGTTTGGAATTCTTTTGCTATCACCTTTAACTTAAAGCAATTGTTTTGATATAGAAATAAACAGACCAATAATAAACAGGCTTATGTTAATGGTACCTTTAACAGTTGCTGGGAAGATTAGAAATCAATGTCATCCCCACTCAAATCAGTGACAGTATCCAAAACACTCAGTCTGAGTCATAGCAGTGATATTTGTGTATATATCCATACATTTCAATTTCTGAGAGAGGGTATCAATTCTTTCTTAAGTATTGGATGGGTAATGGAGCCCGAGATTTTTTAACCTGGCCTGAATCTAAAGGAAACTAGGGTAAAAAAGAAGAGTAAATTGAGGGTAGGCCTTTTCTGATATTGTTTGGCTGGATATAGGGCCTCGTTGACTTCTGAATAGTTTGAACTTTTTATAAGAGAAATTAGGAAGTTCTTTGCTCTCACTAGTGTCTTACAAGTGTCTTGAGCTAACTTAAGGCCTTATTAGCTCCGCTGAAGCTATTGTCGGGGAAGACAATCAACCAATTTTCTTCTTTTTATTCTCTTTACCTTTTCATCTTCTTCTAACCCCTTCCATCAACCATAGATCATACCTGGATCAGACTCAATCTAAGGTTAAGGCAGAGAACTTCTAAACGAGAGCCAGGCAGATTGAGGTAGTGGGTGTTCCAAATGGTTTAGGGGTAAGCCGGTATCACATTTTTCTCTCCCCTCATCTGTTTCTCTACAAATCTGTGGATAGCACTGACATATTATGGTAAAAGAGCAAGCATGAACAAATCATCACATATTTGGCAATGTATACCTAATCTACTTCAGATGATTTCCTCAATAGCGAAATAGTAAGATTAACGAATATGTGTATGGTTCCAATTTTAAGTGCATCTTAAATGGAAATTTCTTTGCCTAAACGTTTGTGAATTTTAAAAACAATCTATAAATTAAAAGAAAAACTTTGAGTACCTCAAGTTTAAATTTGTTATTGTTTAATGGAAGCATAATATTTTATTCTTTAAAATGAGATTATTTGAGGGGCACCTACCTGGCTCCGTAGGTAGAGCATGAAATTCTTGATCTTAGGGTTGTGAGTTCAAGCCTCACATTGGGTGTAGAGATTACTTAAAGTAAGATTATTTGGATGAAAATGTTGACAAAATCTTAATCACAAATACATTAATACTGTAGATCAATAACCATTTCAACTAAGGCTCTTACTTCCTGGTTTGGTTGTGGTAAAGAAGAAACTATATTTTGAAAATAACTTTAACCTTATTCCTAATCTTTCACACTGATTCAGAGACTATAAATTTCACAAATAACGTTCTGTTGACCACTTTATTAAAGCAAAAGCAAACTCTCACATTACCAAACCCCTTACTTCTTCTTATTTGAAAGTGCTCAATGGAGTTGGTGATTTGGGAGTGGCCCCTTATTACCTGAGTGTTGAGTATTTTGAGATTTGTGTAATCACAAGTGTTACACTGCTAGGACTGTGATAGAGCCTTGCTACCAAGTGTAAATACCATCCCACAAACCAGAGAGCAAATGTTAGGGAAAAGAAAGTTTATTTATAATAGAGTTTTACCTATTCATTTTATATTGTTTTTATGTAGATTTCTGGTTCTTAAAAGTTTTTCCCTTCTGCTTGTACGGCATTTAATTTACTCATTGTCACTAATGATCATCATTGTATTTATTATTTCCACTATGCATATTTTTGCAAAGTAGTGATGACATGATTGCCCTTTCCGTATTTACTCCAAGCTACTTCAAAATATACATTTGTCACTGGTCACTTATTTTGGGGACTCTGTCTTTTATTAAATGAATCTGGCTTATCTGACTTAACCTTTTCTCAGAACTGGGTTGTGGTAAGATCTTGGGACACAGAAACACAGTTGAGTGTGCGTGGTCTAATATTGTTGTTTTATTTTGCATATTCCTATTTATTAGTTTGAACATTATTATTTGATTTTTCTATCTTAGTTAGCAACTTGACATTAAAAATAACTTTTATTTGAAGTGATATTCATTTTACAGGTTTTAATAACTACATATTTAATTTGGAACTATGTTGAGAAACTTGGCAGTGAGATTTTTCTTGAGCTCTTAAATTTGTAACATATAAGGAAGTTTCAATAATATATATGTTATTAAAATATACACTCTCTCTGTGTATACACACACACACACACACACACACACACACATATGACCAATATGCTTATTTTAATTAAAATTAAGATATTCTTGTCAGCAAAGTCATGGTTACAAATGGGTCAAATAACCATGATTAGTTTAAGAAAAGATACATAAAGGAGTATGTTCCGGATTTAAATTATAAAGCAGATATTTTAACATAAATTATTCAGCACAATGGTTCAATAACCCAAATATGTGTGCTTTTTCACAGGTAAAATTGCATACACATAAACTGACACTACCATGACAAGTAAACACAATTTTGTTGAATGATTTTGAAAGACAATATTTACAGATAGTGGGTGTTTATTTTAAGCTGTCAAACCATTTTTGTTTTCAAATAAAATCTTAGTCAAATCCCCAATACTTTCAAGAGATAACATTCAAAATGCCTTGGTTTGAAGGGAGAGGGATGGGTCATAGACACAGCTGTTTAAATCTGCTTTGCTCTCTGGCCTCTAAGGCACAGACTTTAAAAAGGTCTTAATAACAGAATTCAGGAAAGTGACTTGGAATTTATCAACTTCAGTATTAGCCAAAGGATGTTTTTTGGAATGCCACTGTCTTTAGGTGCTCCCTTACAAACTGGATTTCATGGCCACTGCATCTGGAAAACTTTAAGTCTAGTGTATTCTTATCTAGGAAATACATAATGCATATTAACATATTGGTGTTTCTGAGACATCATATAGTAAATGAACAACTATTTGATTGGATCAAAGTGCTTAATAACAGAAACTTTATATTTTTATAATATTAATATCCTAAAGACTGTCTGCCATAGGACATAATTTTCTGATAAAATAATCATCCTTTGATTCAATTCAACAATTAGATTCAACAATTGTTCGTACAGTGTCCAAAATACAATGGTTCAAATTATGATTATATAATTTGGAAATGGGAAACTGACTATCATTCTGGGAAAGCTATTTCATATTTGGACAGTTCTAATGATCAGAAAGATATTATTATAAGGATTATTTGTTTCAGTGAGATATTTCAAAGAGTTAGACAGCCGTAGCATATTTTCACCTAAAAATCATTTCTGTCACTCATCTGAATGCTCTTCATCTTGCTTCAAGTCTTAAGTTCATGAATATTCACAGAGATCCTTGGGGAAGATATGTGCATCCATTTTAATTGTGGAAAGGATTCACTGACAACTATAAACTTGAAGACAAAGATGGTGATTTGAACCTGCAACGTATATATATATAATTTACCCTTGCCTAGAAATAGATGTTTTCATTTGAGGTTTCAGACCTGGCTTCAGTTGTTTTGGAGATACTGATCTCAAGTGATTTTCTGGCTATTGTCCTGAACTTGGAACCATGCAACAGCATACAGGTGGTATAAGGTCTACTTGAATATCTACTTTATATAACCTAAGCTTTTAGGAACTTAAGATCTAGGACATAACATTGAAAAAGTTAATCACACGAAGCCCACCTGTTCTATTACAGTAATACTCTCTAAAAATTCTTCAAAATGCACTCATTTTATTTACAAATCCATTTTCATTGAAGTAAAACTAATATGTGTCTAATACATGTGTCTAATACATTCATTCTTGGAATTGGGGATGTAGCAGAGAATAATACTGATACCCTGCGCCTTATTTACCCATCCCCTGCCCCACTTTGTCAGGGCTTACATTGTTATTGGGAACAGACAATTAAAAAAATAAAATACATAATATAATGTCAGATAACAGTCAGTGAAAATGCCTCAGAGAAGTTGAAATTCTGACCAAGACTCAAATGAAATGAAAGAGTGTTTTATATTGGGGACGCAGCAGATGCAAAGACTCAAAGGTCTTTGGTATTGTTTGAATAGTTTGTAAGAGTGCATTCATTATTACTTGCATAGCAAAATGCAGAAAAATCTATGCATCTTATTGAAAAGCTATAGATTATAAAGCCTAGACACTTGAAATGAAAGGAGACAGAAACTGGATAAAAGACAAAATGTTTAGGTGTTCAATATGGAAATATTAGAAATGTTTAAAAAGAAACAAAACAGGTTTTGCTTCTTCAGTTAGTAACACCGATGGGAGAGTTTAATCTTACTGATTTTAATCTTTAGCTAAAGAAAGCTTGGTATTAACAGTGTTATATAATGATTATATAACATATATAATGTTATATATGATTATATAAAATCCACTCCCTGGATTTTAAAAACAAATAGCAAATGTACTGTACGTATTGTCCATTAAGAGAAATACAAAAGCAAATCAAAGTAAAAAATAGCTCTTAGAACATATCGACAGATGCATATCTTAAGTAATAGGACCCAAATGTGGGATAATAAAATTAAGAAAGATTATGAATTAGTAAGGTCAGTAGATATCTATTAAATTGATGTCTGACTATAGCCATATAAACATGTTTGTAAACACTGCCTAAGTTATACCACTGTGAGAAAATATAATAAACAAACACATAGAATATTACCTATTGTACAGAGTGTTTCCTTACTTTTCCAAAAAATTATTTATTTCATAAAAAGATTCAATCTCGATTTCCTTGAAATGTCAGCTCACTTATGTTATTGTGGTCATTTAGGATAGGTTTTTCATTTTAAAAATTCAATCATTACCCAAATTTGCAGGATTACACCTGTTGCATAAAGTTAAGCAGTACTATATAAGAACAGGTATGTTTTGTGCATATTATTTTTTTGGAATTTAATTGTTTTACACATTTAAGTATAACATGTGGATATTGGCTGTGGAAATCCAGCATCAACATACAGGCAAAAAAAAAAACCCTATATTGTATTAATATAGACAGTATAATTTAAGAAAAGGATATATGTATCTCTATCTGTAAATAGAGTTATAAATAAATGAAAAAGATACAATGAATCACTAAAGCAATCTTTCTGGATAAATATAATACCTGTGCTATGTACTATTCACCTGATTAAATTACATAGAAAAATATTGATCTTCCTGGTACAACCCAGTTCGCTTTTAGGAATATAAGGATCCAAACATCCCTCTCTGCCTCCTTGCATCTGTCTTCGACATACACGGCTCCCTTTGAAATCGGTGGGATATGAGGGAGTGCAGTGGGGGATGAAAATCTGTGAATTCAGCAGCCATTTCTCAGGTGGAAGATTGGGGGAGCTGCCATCTTAATGATGTTTCTCAGTGGGAGACCCAGTTTGATGAGGCTGAATAGGCCTGAAAGAATCGACTTCATGATATAAAGAAACGGGGAATCAGAGCGCCTCACTGCTTCTAGAAGGAATCTTGAAATACTGAGTAGCATAGATTCCCTTTCAAATAGAATTAATTGATTTTGTGTAATTTCCTTATCCCTTTCTACAGACTCCAACCTCTTTCTTTTATTCTTTTCTTTTCTTTTTTTTCCACCACCACTCAGTATCTCTCATTTTTTAATGTTGGAACTCATTCCTCCAATTACTTCATCTTGTGAGACTGTCAATAACTACCATTTTCTCAATTATTCTTTTTTATTATAGTTAAGGGTCCAATGCCTAGGTGATCACAAACATCTCACATACACCTTGAAGCTGTTTCTGGTGATTTCATCATCTTAGTAATTAGACTTCATGATTAGAATAGCTTTTATGTTATGTGGGGTTTTCTTTAGATCTGACTATATTACGAGGGAGTTTTCTTAAAAATAACTAAGAACAACGGATACAAACTTTTAAATTACAAGAGGTGCAAATTTATCAAAACAACTATCTCTTTTGTTTTCCTGGATATTGCTGGAAATCCTACATGGTCTGAACATCACCTATTAACCCACAGTGTCAGAAGAAATATGTTCTATATTCTTATCTTCTACCATTGTTGTCTTATATTGTTGTGATACCTTTTGAAAGGACCAAAAAAAAAAAAAAAACCCACAGGTAACAAGAAAAGACCACCACAACCATAAGATCCATGACATATATGTTACCCCTATAATTTTGGACAAATCAATGAATGTACTCTTTCCACATCCTGGAACAAGGAGGAGGCACCTGATAGTGTTAGGTGAATTAAGAAGTGAGTGGGTTATTTGGTTAGAATCCCTTTGGAAGGGCTGTGTGAGACAATGACAAAAGGTAGGGCAGGATAAGTTTTGGACACATTTAACAATCCTGCCTAAAACCAGCTCTCTCCTAGATGAGACCTTACTTAAACCCCAGCAGCCAATTGTCATGCTTATCATAATCATAACGTTAAAGATTTTCAAAGCAGACATTTCCCTCAGCTGTCCTTAGGAGCCTATTTTAAGTGATTAAAATTCAATGCTGTCAAGAAGTTCTTACATTATGTCAACTTAAATTTATCTTGCAAGTTAAGCCATTTCCTGCAATAACCCTGTGGAACAGCTGGTCACCATCTTCTTTATGACCATCCTCCTTAAGCTTGTAAAAAACAATAGAATCATCCCATGTTCTTTTTCTTTTTTTAGCTGAAATCATCACAACTTATTCATATATTTTTTTCATAGATTCTTATTTTTTCTAATGATACAATTTATTTTTAGAGCTCCTAAGCTTTCTGATATCCCTGGGAGATTAGTTGATGGCAGCCACGGTTCCTTTCCATTACAGACAGTAACTTGCCAAAATGATTTCAAATTATGGCTGCCCATCTTTTAATACACTGCCAATGACATAATGTTCCCTAAACAACACAAATATAATTGACATCTGTAATTAACATTAGGTCACACTTTTCTCTCCCACATTAAAAATGTCATCTTTGAAACATTATTTCACTGGTTATGTTTGTGCCAATATAGATATATCCCAGATATATTAGCAGTGAACCATGCAGCGGGTAAAGCTTAAATCTCCAAACGCCCTTCACACACCAACTATTTTTAAAATCCTTTGAAACATGATGTGAATCATTGCCTATAATATGGAAGGTTTACTTTTTTTTTTTTAACAGGACATAGTAGGTCCTTGTTTTCACCATGCAAATTGTGTGAATGAAAGGTGAATAGTGGGACCAGTTATCTGCCTATGCTGAAATTGATGCCCCCGTCCCCAATTTTTCTACGATGTTTGATGGTTTGTGGTTAGAATCTATGTAGAGTTAGGTGACTTATGGAATGAATCTGGTGTATTTGATCGGTGTAATTAAGTAATCGAGATGATACAGGGCCTCAGGCTTTAGTTCTTTCTTCAATTATACATTTCTTCAATTATACATTTAGCTTTCAAAAACTATAAACTTTCTTGATTATTATCCAGAATATTCTCTGAGCTTTGTCTATAGAGCTTGAATAAATTTGTCAGATTTATTTGAGTCAAGCGTTCCTCTATATTAGAAGGAGGGAAATATGGTATGCATCATGCTGCTGTGGGTCCTCTACTAGAGTGAGAGAAAGTCAGTTAATTTGGTCTGTTTGCCATAGTTCACCTACTACATTCAGCATTATATCCCAAATTAGCGCCATGCCAAATATTGCTGAGTAAAGCAGGCAATTTACCAAACAGGATGTAGATGAAAATCCCATATATATATATATTTTAAAGTGTATTGGTGTGTTTATGCACAAGACAAGTCTGGAAGAACACCCACAGTATAATTAAAGTGATTATCTCTGAGTGTTGGGATCATGGGTTACTTCTATTTTCTTCTTTTTGTTTGCATGCTTTTTAAATTTTTCTACAGTGAACATGTATTGCTTATGTAATACTAAGAAAAGCTAATTTTAAACATTTTAAAGACTAGCTCAGCTAAAAATATATGTTTAAACCTAGAATAATTCCAGAGTATTTGAGTTAGAGACTACACATATTAAGTAAGTAGGGATCTTGTTTCAAGCATTGTTTCTTCAAAGCTTAGTATGCTGTAAGTACTCAAATATATACCCTAAGACAAGTATTAATATATCAACTAGAGAAACTGAGTAAAGTTGTAAATCACTCCATCATTCCTTTTTTTTTTTTTTTTTTTGCAAGAAGAATACATCCTACTTTACATCATTAAAGTTGGATAATGGATATCAAGAATTGCCAACCAAGGGAATAAAGCAAAAGAGATATCTCAAGTCCAATGAGAATATTCTGGGGCATTAGTTTCTACAAATAAACATTGAGTTATGTCAGGAATGTTATGCAGTCATAATGCTGTCCAACACCAGTTCAATGCTCTGAAATTTCACAGTTGTGAAAAATTTCCTTCTCAAAACAACTTAATGAGAATTTGTTCTAAATTTTCTTAAAGAAATATGAAAGAATTACATTAAAATAGAGTAATGCAAATGCTAAGAATACAATTAAGCTCAGGATGTACTAGGTGAAATGTTTCATTGAAAGTTAAGAATCTAGTCACATTTTTTTTTTTCCACTCCTCCTTATGCTGAAAACTTGATCATTTTTCTCCATGGTTTGGATCTAGCAAAGAGCACTGGGAAGAGAATTAAGAAGTGTTTTTCAACAGTGGAATGGTGGAAAAACATTGAAAAGTTAGATGATCGAAGTTCTAAGTATAATTTTTATTTATTCTTTCATTCTATGGAGACAGTATACTGTAACGACAAAGAGCATACACTGTAGAGAGAGATACTCAGCTTTATATTCTAGATCTAACATTGGCTAGATGTGTGAACATGAAGTTCACTCCTCTAATCCTCAATTTCTTCATCTACAAAAAGGTAATAGTTAATGACAACTGTACATGCACATGTAATCATTAAATAGGGTAAAATATATAAAGCTCTTAGCACAGTGTCTCTATAAATGTTAGCTATAATTATTTCAACAGATAGTTATGAAGCCCCTACTGGGTACTGGAAAGTACAAATATTAAAATCCAGAGGAAAAATATTATGAGCATTCAAGACATGGTGTCTAGACTCAGAGAGCTTTTAATCTCACAAGGGACAAGAAGAAACAAGCAGTTATGAATCATTGAAACTGAGGTGATTCAGAGTGCTGTGAAGATACATAGAAGGGACATTATAACAGTATGGGAAAGATTTATGCAGGTAGTAGTGTCTACATCAAGACCAAATTAGAATGAATAGGAGTTAGCTAGGTGAAGAAATGAGAGAAATGACTCCAAGTAGAGGAACCAGCAAGCAAGAGTGCCCATTTCAGTCAGGATTTGTTTTGTAGGTAACCTAACTCAAACAGGCTAACAATAATAGAAATTTATTAGCTCATATAACTAAAATATTCAGGGAAGTTTTCAGAAGTAGCTTTATTTGGGTTCTAATTCTATATCCTTTTAATTCTTTGACTCTGTTTCCTTTGTGTTCTTTTTGTCCTGATTTTGGATCTTCTCATGAAAGCAAAATGACTATTTCAGTCAATTTAGGCTTCACACCAAAATTGGAAAGAAAGTCTCTTTTTCTTGTTTTCCCCTTAAGCACCAAACCAAAAGCTTGGAATTCATTATAATTGATCAACTTGGGTTATGTGCTTATCCATAAACCAATAACTGGACATGGGATATGGGGTCCCATTGAATGGTTTGGTTATTCAGAATGTTCTTCTGGAGCAGGGATCAACAGCACCAAGGAATCAAACTGCTATCCAATAGGTAAGAGGAAAAATAGATCCTTGGAGGAAAACAATGGTGCCTTCAAGAGGCTAAAGGATATTTACTTTTTCTAATACTCATAACAACCCTGTGAGGTAAGTGCTATTATTACTCACAATTTATAGAGGAGAAAAATAGGCACAGAGATCAAGTATTTTGCTCATGGTCACCAGCTAGAAAAGTCAGGAATGTGGAATGAAACTGATGACAGCCTAGTCATGGAGTCTGTATTCTTAACTACTATGCACTAATGCCATTCCTGGGAGAGGAGGCTTGTACTTCATGATAAGGAATCAAATCAATAGTAGCAGTAAAATGTGTAGCAGAGAAAGGAAACACATTGTCAATGAAGTAGAAGGGGATGAATTTCAGCAGGAAGTGACAGAAAACCTAGGATAATTTGGGGCTAAGATGAAAGTTTATTTTTCAGTCATTCAAAAATCCAGACAAATAGAATGGTACTGGTGGGATACCATTTTGTGAGAAACCTGATTTCTTTCCATGTTGTTGTTTCATCGTGCATGGCTAATATCCCCAACGTGAAACTCCATTCTGGTGCTAGTCAATATGATAGCCACCAGGCACTTGTACTACTAACACTTGAAATGTGGCTAGTCCAGATTGAGGTGTGCTGTAATTATAAACTACACACCGGCATTTGAAGATTTAGCACAACAAAAATTAAAATATCTCATTTATAATTTTTACATATATTATATATTCAAGTTATGATAAATTTAGCCATATTGGATTAAATGACAGGTATTTAAAAAAGTAATTTCACCTGTTTTTCTTTACTTTTTAATGCAGCTAGTAGAAAATTTTAATTACTTTTATGGCTTGCATTTGTGGTTTGCATTGTATTTCCACTGGACATTGCTGCTCTAGACTTTAAATCAATGTTCCATATAACAGTACAAAGGGAGAGAACAAAGGTTATATCCAGTTCTCTTAAGGATGTTCCCAGAAGTTACATACATTCTTGCTTTTATTCCATGGCTACATTAAACTGAAGGTATAGATGGAAACTGTAGTCTTGACTTTGGTTGGTCACATGCCACACTACAAATTTGAAATTATTTTAGTTCAGAAGAAGGGGATGGGATATTGGGATATTGGGATATTGGGTATGAGTTATCAGACTTTGACACAACTTCAAAGCACAGTAGCAGAATTAACCTTGGCTTCAGGTAACAGGAGACATATTACCTTCATCTGGGCAGACAAACAAGATGAATGGCTTTATAGCTATTTTTGCAGGTTTGACGTTCAGAAGTTAAGCAGATTTTTATCTTGTGACTTCTATTTTTTTTTTCTTCCTGTGCAGAAGAAATAATGTCATTTGTTGCAAATGAGGGTCACATTGAGTCAGATGTAAGTAGAGCGATGGAGCTAAAAAATGCTGTCTTGGGCATCAGGTTTAGATTGGAGATCATGAATTTATATTGAAACAAACTGCATAGCAGTGTGATCTTCACTAACAGGTAACAGGTATACCTGAGAGAGAAAAGATGGAGGTTAATGTTATTCAAAATTGAGGTTTTATTGGGGAAATGCCAAGGAAGAGAAATAGGATGAGGAAGTTGAAGGTGTTGACATGAGAGTTGTTGAAAGGATGGGTAATGGAGTCTAAGGGAAGGGCAGTGGAGTCTAAGTTGGAAACAGCAGTATGTGAAGACTAATGGTCTAGAAAATGAAGGTCCTGAAGAATAGTGCAGTCATGGAGGGAAAGGGTTGGGAGGGGAGGACATTGTGGGTAGTAATTGGATGATGTTTAATTTCAGTTTGCCAGAGATAGGCTGGCGATGCAGAGAGCCATGAGAATGAGTGACTTAATTAGAGTAGAAAGGAAAGTCACTGGAGATGGAGAGCTCAATAAAGTGAAGAATTAAGGATTTGGTTAGGGAATGTGGTTCTTCAGATCTCAGCCTCTTCTAGTTTCAGTAACTGTAACATGGAGGTTTATATCAGATAATTGTTGGGAAACAGTTCTCCATATGTCTCTTTTTTTCTGCACATGTTGCAAGCAAAGACACTAAAGACTTTTGCTCTGGATTGTCATTTCAAGGATGTGTGTAGAGAAAATCCTTGCATGATAGAGATTGTGTCTCCCTCTGAAGTAAAGGGAAGGCATGCTTACTGTTTACTATAAAAGGTTAGGGTTCCCAAGTTTGGGTATCCTCTTCTTTAACACAACACCCCCATGTGCTCGTTTTACCTAGTTCTATTAATGATGCACTGAGAAATTAGGGTTTGAGGAATTTGGCTGATAATTTGGCTACTGTTATTGCTATGAGTCATAAAGTTCTTTATCTCCCACCCAGGGGTTTTGTGTATTCTGCCAGTATCCATGTGCCTATGATAGGTTAATTTCTTATCTGGAATGTAGATTAAAAACTTAGACCTTCATGATTTTTTGACAATTGTTTCTAAATTTCATTAGGCTGTAACACGTTCATGGGCCTTCTTTCTCAATTAGGGTGTTTTTGCCTCCTTTCTTTTATTATTCTTTTACCTCGAAAACCAGAGCCACATTTTCTTGTTTCCCTATGTTTTTATTTTTTCAGTTCAACAATATCCTCTTTAATACTTATAAATCCTTTACTATATGAATAATTATTTAAAAATGGGGACACTTCATTTTCAAAATTATTTTGGTCATATGATTGATTGTTCTGGGTTTTTTTCCCCAAGTATATTCAAAATAAAAATGCTTGCTAAATATTTGAGTACTTTGGCAGTTCTAAGGTTTCACCACAATCAGGTACAATCTTTTGCATCCTATATACTAACTATAGCAGGTGGCTAAAATCAATTGGGTGTGTAAATTCTTTAAATAACAGCAAATGGAGCAAATTGAATTTCAAAGTGGAAAAAAAGGTGAACCTGTGAAGCAGTGGTAAGAAGGTCATCAGCAGAATTAGCAAAAAAGTTATAGTTAGGCAGCCAGTAATACTCTATTGATCAGACTTTCTCAATCAATGAGGCTGTGCCTAGATTATTGATGCAAAGGTATTAAGCAAAATTTTATTTCAGCTAACTTGTTGGCTCAGATGTCAACTGAAAGTCATTTCCCCAGTCAATCAAATATACAATAAATCTGAGCAGATTTAGTTCTTAAACATTCTTGTGTCCACTCTGCTTCCCAATCATGCAATTACCTTTGAGAGGGTTACAATTAAATTAATATATAAACTAACCCATGGAGGAAAGCACTGCATTTCTACAAAGGAAATGGAGCAGCCTATTCCTAGGGGAATTATTATTTTTCTTTATTTAAGATGATGTAAGTGAAGCTATTTGAAATGATACATTTAATCTCAGTTTACAGTTATCTGTGGATTTCATAACTCCCCCCAACCTTGATACCTGGTACATTTAAAAGTTGGAGCTAAAGAAAAAACATTGACAAGAATTGCAGACCAAAAATGTGCTGATAAGACAAAATTCCTTCTTTTCCTTTCATTTTTTGTGAGGGGAGGCAGTGGTGGTGAGGGAGACATTGTTTTCTTTTATTTCACTTATGCCTGACTTTATAATTCTTCATTATTCCTAACATCATCTGGATTCAAATAATGTTGATGTCTTTATAACATTAACCACTTTATAACATTATACCATCTGTCACACATCTCTAATTTTGAGATTTTAAGTGTTTTTTTAGACCCAACCACCACCAACACCCTAGCATAAAGCCTATTTACCTCTCTTCCAATTCCATACCTACCCCTTTCTTCAGTGCTAAGAAGGTTATCCATGCACCATGACTGTCCCCACTCCACAATGCAGGCCCCTGGGTGACTCTATGCTATAATGACCTCTTTAAAAAAAACAAACAAACCTAGAATGCAAAAATATATGCCTCAAGCTGAAGTTGGTCTTAGTTTTGTAAAATTTGAAGGTCTATCATATCTGGATACATTTTAGAATGACTTCAGTATTTAATTGACATTGAGATTGTGACTGGAGGATGTGACTATCATTCTACACAGTTTGGGGCTCAATCTAAGCTTTGCTGTATTATTTTATAATTGCCTAATAGATCTACTATACACCATCTCTTCTCAAATAGATTGTAGACTTCCTCTTAGCAACGGGAAATACATTTTCCATTTTTTATATTATCTGTAGCCCTCCAAACAAGGATGAAGAAATACTGTGCTTATACACATTTGTTGTCACAACTTTTTCATCATGTAGATGAATAAGAAAGACAAATTTATTTTTCAAGGACTCAATAGAGTGGGGGATCCTGCCTTGTTCAGTAGATAGAGCATGTAACTCTTGATCTCAGGGCCTTGAGTTTGAGCCCCACTTTGGAGGTAGAGTTAACTTAATTAAAGAAAAAAGTTAATATATGGCAAGTTTTTAAAAAACATTTAACATTTTTCTTTTTTTTTGCATTTTCCAGTTCAATTGAAAAATAATTGACCTATATCACCATATAAGCTTAAAGCATGTGGCATGATGGTTTGATTTACATATATTGTGAAATAATGACCACAATAATTTCAGCTCACATCAATCCTCTTATATAGGTATAATTAAAAAAAAAAGAAGAATGAAAAAGATGGTTTTTCTCCTTATGATGAGAACTTTTAAAATTTACTCTTCTAACTTTTCCTGTATATCGTAGAGCAGGTTAGCTGTAGTCATCATGTTGTACATTACATCCCTAGTATTTTCTTACACCTGGAAGTTTGTAACTTGTGACAACCTTCTTCCAATCCCCCCTCCACCACTTTTTGCCTCTGGTAATCACAAGTCTGATCATTTTTTCTGAGTTTGTTTTTTTTTAAGATTCCACATACAAGTGAGATGACACAGTTTTATCTTACGCTTTCTGACTTATTTCATTGAGCATCATGTCCTTAAGTTTCAACCACGTTATCACAAATGGTAGCATTTCCTCATTTTTTTTTTATGGCTGAATAACATTCTATTGCATATATACCACATTTTCTTCATCCACGTATTCATCAATGAGCACTTAGGTTTTTCTTCATCTTGTCTATTAAACAACACTGCTTTGAGCATGAGGGTGGCAGTGTCTCTTCAGGTTAGTGTGTTCATTTCCTTTGGATATATTCCTCTAAGTGGAATTGTTGGATCATATAGTAGTTCTGCTTTTAAGTTTTTGAGGATGTTCCATGTTGTATTCCATAGTAGCTGCACAAGTTTATATCCCCACCAAAGTGCATTTTCCTTTTCTCCACACCCATGGCATCATATGCTACCTTCTGTCTTTTTGATGATGGCTATTCTAACAGAAAAGAGAGGATATCTCATTGTAGTTTTAATTTACATTTCCCTAATTACTAGTGATGTGGAGCATCTTTTCATGTGCCTGTTGGCTTTTCATGTATCTTCTTTGGAGAAATGTCTATTCAGGTCCTTTGCCCATTTTTTAAAAAATTGAAATATAATTGACATACAATATTTCAAGCTTACAATACTTTAATTTAAGCTGATAACAATTTAAATAGATCTAGTATATTTTATATTTTTGCTTCTTCTCTCCCTCACATTTTAAGTTATTTCTATTACAGTTTACATGTTTTTTATATTGTGTAACTAAAAATGGGTATCTTTGCTAGAAACATTGGGGTGCATATACCCTTTTGGATCACGACATTTGTATCTTTGGGGTAAATACCCAGTAGTGCAATTGCTGGGTCATAGAATAGCCTTATTTTCAACTTTTTGAGGAAACTCCATACTGTTTTCCAGACCTGTACCCCTGAAATGTACAATAAGTTATATGTTAATAAAAAATTAAAAATAAAAGATAAAAAATTAGAAATAGGTATTGTATTTATGGTTATTTTTGCTCCATGTTTTTAAAAAATTTTATTTATCTTATTTTTAATTTTTTTTTTAACTTTTAAACTGGAGTTGTGAGTTATGCACCATTATTACCATATTGTAGAATCTAACTATGACTATATATTTACTATTATCAGGGAGATTTATGCCACCATTTTTGTATTTTTCTGCTATTAATTTGTGTGATTTTTACTTCCACTCAAAGAGCTCCCTTTGGCATTTCTTCTATGGCACGTGTGGTAGTAATGAACTCTCTTAGCTTTTGTTTGGGAAAGTTTTACCTCTGTTTTGTTTCTGAAAGATGCTTTGCCAGTTAAAGAGATTTCAGTTGAGAGTCATTTTCTCAATATTTTGAATATGTCATCCCATTACCTCCTGGCTTGGAAAGTTTCTGCTGAGAATTTTGTCCACAGTTTTATGGGAATTCTCTTGCATGTAACGTCTCTCTTTTTGCTTCCTACTCTAAAAATTCTTTCTTTGTCTTTGACTTATGATGATTTATTTTAATTTTTCTCATTTAATTTAATTGTTTAATTATTTTTTCTTTTTGATAATTTAATTATAATGTATTTCAGTGTGCCTCCATTTGGGTTCAATCGATTTAAAGTCTTTTGGGCTTCATAGATCTGGATGTCCATTTCTCTCTCTAGGTTTGAGAAGTTCTTGGACATTATTTCTTTAAACCTACTTTCTGGAGTGCCTGGGTGGCTCAGTGGGTTAAGCCTCTGCCTTCTACTCAGGTCATGATCCTGGGGTCCTGGGATTGAGCCCCGCATCGGGCTCTCTGCTCAGCAGGGAGCCTGCTTCCCTTCCTCTCTGCCTTCCTCTCTCTCTGCCTGCCTCTCGGCCTACTTGTGCTCTCTCTCTGTCAAATAAATAAATTAAATTAAAAAAACAAAACAAAACACCTACTTTCTGTCTTTTTCTTTTTCTTCTCCAGGAATTCCCACAATGCAAATATTGTTTCTTTTCATTGTGTCCCATAATTCCTATAGGGTTCTTTTTAATTTTTTTAAATGTTTGCCTCTTTGACTGGGTGATTTATAATATCCTATCCTCAAGCTCATGTATTCTTTCTTTAGCATGGTTGAGCCTACTTTTAAAATTCTCTATTGAACTCTTCAGTTCAGTTATATTTTTAAATATTTTTTCAATAACTTAAGGGTTTTTTTTTCTTTTTTTGATGGTCGCTGTTTCCTTTTCCAAATTAACATTTTGTTCATTCATTATTTTCCTTATTTTATTTGGTTTTCTGTGCTTTCTTATAGTTCACTAAACTGAATTGCTTGTTTGACAGTTTATAGATGTCCATTTCTTTAGGGTCAGTTATTGGGGCTTTATTAGTTTCTTTTAGTGGTGTCATATTTACCTGATTTTTTGTGTGTGATTCTTAATTTCTTATGTTAGTATCTGTACATTTGAGTAATGGGCTATTCCTCTAGGCTTTACAGGTTTGCTTTGTCGGACAGTTCTTCATCAGTCAGCTTAGTTTGGGTTTCTGGGTATGTTTGTTGGTAAAGTCTTTGTGCAGGTAGATTCTGCTATTGTCTATTTTGAGGCAAAGCAACTGTTCAAGCTCTGAGGATGAAGATGGGGCTGAGGACAGTTGGATAGGACTGTTGGCTTGGTTCCGTGTTCGGGCTTACTAAGTAGTCAGGAATGGGTACTATATTCAGTAATAGATGGGGCTATCGATAAACTTCCCTGCACTGGCAGAACAGCAGGCTGGAGCCCAAGGCCCATACAGCTCTTTGTTTGGGGGCCTGATTCAGGCCTACATGTGTACTGAATACTTTGGTCAGGTGAGTCTATAGTTTGGTCTGCAGATGGGGAAAGCCACAGTTGTGCTCTCTGTTCAAGTGCCACTGTATGTAGGGCTGTTGAATCAGCTATGCAACTTCTTGTGTGCTCTGATTAGATTCCTGGTTGGAAAGGCTGAAGGTTGGATTCATTCATAAGCAGGGCTACCAATTAGATTCTTTCTGCAAACTGAGTGGGAGAAGCAGCTCTGAAACCCTAAAGCTCACTGTTGTCTTTTTGTTGTTGTTGTTGTTCTTGGATTTATTTATTTATTTGAGAGAGAGAAGGAGACAGTGCAAGCAGGGGGAGGAGCAGAGGGAGAGAGACACTCTTTCAAGCAGACTCCCTGTTGAGCATGGAGCCCGATATGGGTCTCTATCCCAAGATCCTGAGATCATGATCTGAGCTGAAATCCAGAGTCAGCTACTTAACCAACTGAGTCACCTAGGTGCCCTCATAGCTCTTTGTTGTCTGAACTCAGACCAACCTGCACCCCAAGTTTTCCATTCAAACAGGGACACTGACTTCGTTCTGCCAACTGTCAGTTCTGTCCTTTTCTTTGCTTCAGCACCACTGGACTCTACAGTTGTTCTCATCAGCCCTTTTGATCAAATGGGGCCAAAATATACTCTCCACAGGAGGGTTATGTCTCAGCCACGTTAGGTGGGTGGGACAGAAAGGGACTGCTTCAGGCTACTCTCAATTTCCCAAACAGGTTCTCTGGTTGGAAGTGGCCAGGAGCTACCCTTCGTCTTGGTTACGAATTAATCCTCTTGCCTGTGTGTAACAAAAAAAACCCCAAAAACCAAAAACCAAAAAAACCCCTCCACCCCTAGTACTGGCTTTGCTTTCTGTATGATCAGCTCTGACTACCCACCTCTTGGTCAAAGTTCCTGGTGGGGCTGTGACTCAGCACTTTGCCTGGTCTTAGGTAATCTGGGCTCTAGAGCATACAAAACTCTTCATTTGAGGATCCATATCAGATAGATCTGCACCCACTGAGTACCCTGGTCAAAATGTAACCCTGACTTGGTTCTGCAGAGGAGCAAAAACACTGGTTGGGATTACTGCTTGAGCATTGTAGGTAAGAACTCAGTCTGCAAAGATCTCTGTGCTGGTTGTTGCAAGTCCCCTCCCCGCAGCCTTCACCCCCATCACCAGTTCTCTGTCACAGTCAGGTTTCATTGACTGAGCCCCAGATTCCCCTGAAATCCTTGTGGTACAAGATCAGAGGAGGGGCTTTCACAAAACAATCTCCAATGCTGGTGGAGTTTGATTACCCACCTGGGCTCTCTTTTCCCACTGGGGGAACTGGAGGCTCAGGGATGATCTCTCCATGAGGTTCAGTGTTGTCCTGGGTGTGGAGCAATGCAGTCAACATGTAGCCCATTCTCTTATACTTCTAATGCAATCGGTCATAGTCTCTGTGGCAGTGGGAGTACTTGCGCCTCACCCCCATATTCTAGGATTCTCCCTGTGGTGTTTTGTTCTTCAACAGATGTTATTCTTCTTATGAGGGGGAGTGAAGTCAGGAATGACTTACACTGCCATCCTGGTTGCATCACTCTCCTAGCTAGTAGTATTAAATCGCGCTCCTAGCTGGTGGTATTGATATCTCTATAAGACACTGTCCAAACACCTAGAAGACTCTGTGTTTTGCCTAACTGATTTTGATCAACTCTTAAACCAAATCAAGGCACACCTAAAATCACAAAATCTCCACTTCTACAGTTGATTGTGCTTTCTTCAGTTTTCAAGATAAATAAACATGTAATAAGGAAAACATTTAACTCAAGTTGAAAGACAATTCCTTTTAAAACTTTTTTAAAATAAAAACATGCTTGCGAGATCAAGGAGGTTGTTTTCTCTTTCTTATGTTAAAGGAGAACTGGTCAAAACTCAGAAAAAAGGAAAGCAGATGCTCTTACCAACTACTATCCATGTTGATTCCACCGAAGATCAACCATTTCTAAATTTTTGAAACAAACTTTCTCTGTGTGAATTCTTAATAAACCTTTTAGGAAGAAAATACATTTCCATAAATTAAAAGTAGGGTGTCATACTCTAAGCTGACACTGGTTTTATATCTTTAAAATGCCATGTTTTACAACATCGAAACCTCAGGCTGTCTTCAGTCATATACTGGAATTGAAAGCTGTCGCCCATGAGTGCAGAGTGGCTGATAAGATACTGTCATATCAACCTTTCTTTAATACTGTGCACATTTTTCTTTAAAGCCGAGGTAATATGAAGAATGCTGCTTAGGAACTGTATTAGTTTCCTAAGGCAGCCATAACAAAGCCCCACAAACTGGGTGGTTTTAAACAATAGACATTTATTGTTTCTCAATCTGGAGACTAGAAGTCTGAAAACAAGGCACCAGCTGAGCCATGATCCTCTGAGACTCTGGAGAGAGCACTTCTTTAACTCGTTACAGCTTCTGGTGGTCTTTCAAGACTTGGCATCCCTTGTCTTGCAGCTGCATACAACTTCTGCTTCTGTTGTCACAAGGCTCCGTTGTCTCTGTCTCCACATATGGAATTTTCCTTTTCTCATAAAGACTTCTATTCTATTCTATTACATTATATCTCTGATGACCTCACTTTAACATTTATAAAGACCCTATTTACAAATAGGATCACACTCACAGGTATTCAGGGTTAGGCCTTTGGTGAGGGCAGAGGTTGATGGCACAGTTTAACCTATAACAGGGATGTAGGTGATCAATGACTGAACCTTAAAAAATAAGCATGCAAACTTATAATTTTAGAAGTATCTTTTAGGAAAAAACCCTTATTCTATTACTCAGCAGTCATAAAATTTTAGCCAAAAATATAATGGGCTTTTCCACTGTACCAATATAAATTTCCTATTATTTTATTTGTTGTTTTTTACTTACTAGGCTAAGTTTTTAGAAAATAGACTTAGATGCTCCAAAGCTTTCTATTTTGAAAGCCATTTTGTCTGTACCATATCTTTAAGAGGTTGCTTTTGTATAAAATACTCATTTTTCTGTACCATCCATTTAAATGTCCTGTGTTTTTACAGTATTTATATTTAATAGCTACTCAGTAATTACATTTTAGAGGTAACTATACTACCTTATATATTAAGAATTTCAAAATAGTAAAACTTTGCTTTCCTATTGATGAAACACTTAAATTACTCATAATAGTTTCATATTTCAGGCAAGGTTGGAGGAATATAATCTTTGCTTACTTATACCCACAAATCTTTAGCATAAAGGTGATTCAGTTTGGTCTCTTCCAGTCATAATTTAATACTGATTTTATTTTATTTTTAGAAATTGACCTCAATTTTAGTGATTGCAATGTGAAAATAATCTCAGAAGGTAGTTTATGATAAATAGGTATATAAGTAAATAATATATATGAGAATTTATAGCTGCTCTTTCTCCGAAATTTAACTTTATGAGATAAATACTTTGTAGTAATTATAGTACTTACAATGTAAAAATAATGAAAAAGATTATCATACAAGTTGAGTCTACATGAATCAAGAGGTTTTGTTTTTTTTGTTTTGTTTTTCCATTGTTTTCTGAGGTTATTTTAGACTAAGTTGATCAGATATTTTACTCATGTGGTTTGGGTCAAATGATCATTTTGAGTTTTACTAGTAACCAAGTTGAGTTTTCGTAGTAACCAAATATATACACTTTTATTACAATACAACTTTTCAATTTAAAAGTTTTCATAAAACTATACTACAAATTTGGGAGTAATGTTTTAAAATTTATACTCATTTTCTAATTAAAATTAAATTGAAATAACATCTATATTAGCATATGTTTATGTGTTTTTTAATTATATTTACTATAAAAAGTACATCTTACCTTAAGAGTATGATATGTAGTAAGAAAAATCCAGTTGTATCTGTTTGTGATTAAACGTAACGTTTCCATATGTCGTATCTCTCTTTGGATTCAAGCTGTCTACAGTAACTTGATCAGGGGTATAATTACACTCTACTTGAATCAAGAAAGTCAAATAATGTCAAAAACAATCATTTTACCTGTAGATGTTTTGAGCATTAAAAGCTAAAAAAATGCAGATAGCATGATGTTAACATCTGATCTAGCAGAATCTTGAAACTGGAAGGGTTGTAAATTGTATGATAAAAGAATGTTACAGAAATACAGAGAAGCTCATGCATTTAAAAAAAAAAAATGTTGACTTTAGTTAACGTCTAAACTATCAAGTTCCTACATTTTCCTAAAAAAGAAAAAAGAA
Organism: Mustela erminea; assembly: GCF_009829155.1. NCBI lineage: Eukaryota > Metazoa > Chordata > Mammalia > Carnivora > Mustelidae > Mustela > Mustela erminea. Next base: position 60,159,175 of record NC_045621.1, read on the forward strand.
AGAAAGAAAGTTGATTATCCCAGAAAGAGAAGTCAGCTGCTAGAAACTGCAGAGGTGGGTTGGTCTGCAGTATGAGATTAAGTTGAAGGAGAAGTCAAGTGAGGACAGAGACTGAGTTGAGTAGAGCTACTGCTAGAAACCCCAATTTAATGGAGTTGGTCAGGAAGAAGTAGATTTAAGTCAAATCCAACTGGACTGATGTGGCACCGAGGAGTGAGGTAAGCATGGGTTATAGAATACATAAGGAGGATGAAAAACATCAAGATTATGATGCTTTTGCCTGGACTTGCTGCTTTTTAATGTGAATGCTTTCCATCTCTTGAATGTGTACATTGGCCAGTTTCAAGATGCTGTCTGACATAGACTATAATCTCTTCATCCAAACTTGCTATTAGTTTATAACAGTAGCTTCTCTACTGTAGCTAAATAGGGTGTATATAACTGATAATCACTGTAAAATTCATAAAACTAAGAATTGGAAAACTTCTCATAGCACAAGTACAGATTTTCTTACATACATTGAGTACCATGTTATAAGCATATGCTGTTTCACATTTTCCCGTTAGGTTTTAATCAACCTTTACAAAATAGAGAATAAGATGTTTTTAATCCAAGTATTTAAATAATTATTTTAAAAATTCCAGTACCGTGCAGATAGTACACTGAAATTTCATTTCCTTTTAAAACAAGGGATAAAAAGTATACTCTGCTTAGGTTTCTATACAACAATCAATAATAAAAAAAAATTGAATTTTAACAATTTTCATTAAACTGGTTAGCTTTGTATATTTAACATAATAAATTTTGATAAGATCTAATCATTTTGTTTGGTTTTACCTATTAGCCACAAAATAGTAGGCCATTTTGTCCATCTTTATTCTACCTGTCTCTCTTTTTCTTTCTTTCTCTTTCCTGAGTACTCAGGATCAACTATGATTTTAGAAATAAAGAATTTAGTTTTGGATACTTGACAGAAGCTATCCTCCCAACAATTCTCACCAGGTTAAACTTGGGACAATTTATGACTGAGTGCTGTCTGAGCAGGTTGCTCATGGACCAACCTAGGTTGTAAGTTGATTCCTCAGCTATAGAGGTCCTGCCCCATTATTTGACATTCTTGATTCAAGCAGTGTGTAATTATAGGCCTAATCAAGTTTCAATAGTCAGCCTTAATAAGAATCAGAAGCTTGAATTTCATTGTCAACCATCATTTAGTTTCATAAGGAATGGAGTGCTGAGAATGATGTGGCCTTTTTGTCTACCTCCCACTAGGAGTGAGTTTGCTGCATTCTCCACTAGCTGAGCTCTCCACTCTATGCCCTCTCTATAGGAGCCATAAGGAAAATGAAAAGGAGCAAAGTTTGTCTTATTCAAAGACTGCAAAGATTAAATGATTTGGGGTAGCTGAAAACATTTACTTTTGGATGCATCTCTAGTCCACTGGCTAATGCTTACACTTATTGTTATGATCCAAATATAACTAGTAGTGTAATGCCCAGAACTGTGAGTTATTTACATCTCAGCATGAATGGATTTATCCACATATTTCCTGAGATGAGTTTTGGTAGAAGATTTGGAAAAGAAGCAGGAAGGAGAAACCAAGGACAAGAAATTTTGCCTTCAGCCAGCTTAGATTAGTCATTTTATAAGAAAAATTCTATGATGGACTCTAGGTTCCCAAATATGTGAGCTTTTCTGATTGAGGAAAACAATTTAGCTGAGCATTTACCTCTAGGGATAAAAATGTTAGAGTCTCCTAAGAAGGGAAGGTTTGCTGGCAGAAATCTCTATTTATCACAAATATTTACTGACCCTTTGCTGTGCACACAGCACAGTACTTGGTGTTCCAGAGTTGAAGAGACTTAAGATTTGTTACTGTCTGTTGTGATAACACTGCATTTTGAAAGGTGATCGCTTTGGTTTCCCATTTGTCTTCTGACATTCTAAATGATTTTCTTGTTGGGAAAAGTCCCATTTTAATTTGAATTTTCTTTCTTCCAAATTTAAAGCTGTTCATCATTATAAAATTTTATGAAAATTGTATCTTTTGTAAAAACAAAATATGAGTATAAGGTGTGGGTGTACTGCTGCTCTGGTGTCAAAATCATGTTTAACATTGTACAAGCTTTTAGCAATGTAATGTTATAAATAAGGATCTATCAATTGCTATAAACCTCCCATTCTTATTTGTTAGAATTGAATAGTGCTTAAAAGAACAGAATTTGGAAACAGGCTATAGAGGTGCCAATCCCAGTTCTGGTATTTGTTAGTAATACGACCTTGGACAAGTTATTTAATCTCTTAGTCCCTCATCTTCTTCATCTATAAAATGAGAATGGTAATAACAATACATCAATCATAGGGTTGTTTTGTAAGACACTTAGAACAATGCCTGGCACATTGTAAGCACTTGCCTATGTGTTTGTTAAGTAAATAGACGTGAAGATTTTCAATAATCTAAATTATATTCATTATCTCTTCATATTTTTTCTATTAATTTATAGCATCCCAACTCTCTAACACGTAGCTTTCATAATAATTCTGGATATAACAAATAGTTGGAAAATAGTGTTTAACTTAAATGATTTGAAAATTAGGGGTCAGTCATCTTGTCACCATTTTTAAATTAGGCCCCCAATTTGAGACTTGCCATTTAGAAGCTCCTTTACCACCATGCTTAGAAATAGAAAAATATGATTCCTTTGGAGGAGATATTCTACCACTCTATGTAATTGGACAGCAAACTAGTATAACATGCTGACTTCATATGAGATTCTGCTCAGTTCTCCAACTGTTTGTCTGGAAGCATAATGATCAGAGAGCATTAAAAAAGTGATACATAGAATATATGATAGCTAAATTGATATTGCTGCTATTAAATATGTGTGGTATAGCTTTCAAAGTTTCTAATACAACAGTATCAAAGAAGAATACATTCTGAAGATGTTCTCCTTGCTTGGAAACTCAAAAATGTTCATTGGTTCCTGTTTAAATATCAACTATTAGCTGTATCAAGAAAATTTGTTTAAAAAAAAAAAGAAACTTTGTTACTTAGCAGTTATTTAGTACCTCTCCATTCTGAATGTCAACTACAAGGCAAACAGAGACACACATTCAAAGCTTTCTGAACTGGATAGGAATTGTGGATATATACACCTTAATTTTAAAAAATTGATGAACATTTGTATTTCTGCCTTATCATATCACACCCAGTCTTAAATGTTTCACACAATTATTCCTGCAAATTGTTATATACAGCCATGGTGAATCTCAAAAAATAGAGTTAAAACAAATGCTCCTTTAATTTATTAGGAAATTTAGTGAAATCTAAATGCAAAATGATAAACTTTAGATGTGATACTTTAGATCCCAGCTTCACTGTGATTGGTTGCATGTTCAATGGAGTACGACTTGACTACCTTCCAAGCTCCCATCTGTAAAATGAACATGATGCAACCTAATATCTTCAGGATGCATAGTTATCAAATAGGAACAACCATATGGTCAAGTCTGTATCATATTACATGTCTTAATGAGTACCTTGGCTCCTCAAGAAGTTCTTAGCCTCTATGTTTACATGGGGAATGGACAACATTATTTAAACAGCATTCATAAGACTAATGGCTTCCACACTAATCAAGGGCTGGGGAACATTAGGAATAGGGAGGGGGAATTAAAATGATTGTATTTATATTATAAACCATTGTCAGACTGAATTTCCCATCAATGATTATTTCTCACAGGAAAAAATGCTGCACTCACATGAGAAACAGAAGAAAGGAAGATAAGGCAAGATGTTCCTTTGGGATCAGGTTGATTCCAGTAATGTTTATCAATGCTCTGAATGATGGAAGAGAAAGCACCCTTATTAGATTTTCCAATAACCCAGTTAGGCAGGAAAAAAGAGGAAATTAATTCAAAGGGACTTTGACAAATAAGAAATGGCCTGTCAACACAAGTTCAGAAAAGGGCAAGTACAAAGCAAGTATTAGGCTCAGACTATCACTAATCTGATAAAAGATGGGAATGGCCAGAATGAGTGGACAGAACTAGACCTGGGGCTCTTAGTAAGGTGAATAAGAGTCAGTAATGTAGTACTGCCACTGTGAAATATGTTCTTATCGAATATTAGGGCATATGCAATAGTAATGACAGACAATACCTAACAGATGAAAAATAGTCCCAATCAGTAAAGGTTAAAGAAGATCTTATAGCCCAAAGAGAGAAGGTTAAAGAGAGGTTTTGTTATCTACTATCTACACGTTACCGGGTTATTCCATTTTTGCATAAACTGTACCCTAAGAAATCAATAAACTTTGCCATTAACACCAAAGTATTTCTACAAACTTACCACAAGTAGAACTCATTTGGAAACAATGGTAATACCCCCAACACCACCATCACTACAAGTGGTTATTAACCAGTTCTCAAAATTCTCACATTTTAAGTGAGAAAGCTCAGTGTTTTGTTGTTGTAGTTGCAGTTTATTTGTTTTCCTTTTTCCAATTAGAAGCACACATATTGGCATATTTGGTCATCTCTTTGGTCTAGTCCAATATTCAAGCCCTAACCATACCCCCCCCCCAAAATATTACACTGAACAACTGCCTTCATTGATTTTAACCTCAAATACTAAGAAGTCTTTTTTAATATATCCTTATTTTCTGCCACAACCCAGTATCAATTTGTCAGCTATGAATTTAACTAAAAACATTTGCAACTATTTATAGTGTGTATTGTTTTTTTTCATAATGGATTCCATTTATGTAGCACCTGATGTGCCAAAATATTACTTTACTCTTATTTCTCCTGAACTTATTGTTGAAAGTCTAAGTTCTTATTCCTAGACTCCAGTAATTGATAAGTCAGTATATTTTCTGTATTCAAATGTTTATCACTTTCAACATTTCTTTTTCTAGATATCAGAAGCCAAATTTTTCAGTCAATCTTTCTATACCCTAACCTCTTGTTTATATTTATCTCATTTCCTTAAGGTTTTTGGGATATGATAACTCAAATATGTTGACACAAATAGCTTGTTTTCTCTTGGATTTGTTTCCATTCAGAACTTAAATCAAATAGAATAAGTGAAACGATGTGGTAACAAAATATATTTAACTCTTTATATACACGGAAACCTCCCAGGTACTGGATATGCCACAAGCTTGCAGTACCTGAGAATTTCAAGAAAACAGATACTCACTATGTGATTTCATCCTTTGTTCACTGTATAAGCCCTTCTCTAACTTCTTCCAAGATCTTTCTTCACTTGAACACATCGTGTCCCATTTCTGCTTGTTATTTTTCTGATTTGTATGTTTTTTTTTTTTTCTCATTATAATATCAGTAGGGGTAGGTACCCCAGGAGAGCAAGGCTGTTATAAAGAATTGTGGAAGCTATCAACAGTGGGATGCCATGTTGAAAAGGGGTGATGATGGTGGTCTGGGAGAAATAGAATAACCAAAACTCTGGATGTTGCTATGAGTCAGAGATTGAAAATCAGAGATTGCATGAATGAAAAAGTAAGGAGCCTGGAAGAATAAAAATTGTGTTCTGAAAATAGGCAATAGATTAAGATTTTAGAGATATTGTAGCTAAGACACTGACAATATCCAGATGGTGTCTCTTAGAGTGAGGGGCATAGGTATAGTGTAGGTAAAGTAAAGCTGTAGTACTAGAAGGAATGCTGTGTAAGCTGGATCACCTATATGTATTTTGAAATGTAGGATCATGGCTGGATGTAGGATAAAGAGAAAGATTTTACATTATATTCTAACCTTTTAATTCAGTGTTATGGAATTGAGGTCTGTGGAACCATGTGGATCCCCAACACACTTGTTAGACAATCTATGGGTAAAAACTATGATCATAATAATAAAAAAAAATTTGGCTTTTCACTTTGTTGACTCTTGCACCAATTATGAAAAAACAATTGTGAGTAGAACTAACATCATAATTAGTTTTGAGAGATGAATTCTTTCCCCCTAAAATCAGGAACAAGGTAAGTTTTCTGCTCTTACCCCTTATACACAACATTATGCTGAGGAGTCTAGCTAGGATGATTAGGCAAGAAATAGAAATAAGTCGTTGATGGAAGAATAAATGAAACTCTCTCTATTGGCAAGTGACATAATCTCATATATAAGCAACTGCAAAATAAAAAAATAAAAAACCTATTACTAGTAAACAAGTTAAACAGGGTTGCTGGATAGACTATCAATGTGAACAATCTGGAAATGAAATTAAGAAAGAAATTTTATTTACAATAGCATCAAGAAGAATAAAAAACTAAGGGATCAGTTTAACAAAAGAAGTGTAACACCTATACACTGAAAACAATAAAACACTGTTGAAAGAAATTAAAGAACTAAATAAATGCAGAGATATACCATGTTCATGGATCAGGAGAGTTAATATTGTTAAGATGTAACACTCCCCTAGATTCAAAGCAATTTATTTCAAAACCCCATCTGCCTTTTCTTTTGTATAAATTGAGATGATTATAAAATTCATATGGAAATGCAAAGGATCCTGAAGAGCCAAAATAATCTTAAAAGAAAAATCAGAGTTAAGGGATTCACACTAATTTCAATACTTCCTACAAAGCTATACTAACCAAAGTAGTGGGCATACTGGCATAAGAATGGCCATAGATGAATGAAATAGAATTGAGAGACCACAAAGAACTCTTACGTTTATGGTCAATGGATTTTGACAAGGATGCCAAGACAATTAAAGGAAAAAACAATAGTCTTTTCAACAAATGGTATTGGGACAAACAGCTAACTACATGCAAAAGAGTTGGACCTCCCCCTCACATCATAAATAAAAATAATTAACTCAGAATAGATTAGATATGTAAATGTAAGAGCTAAAAATACATGACACATGTGTAAATAACTCTTTAAAATCTTAGATTAAGCAATTACTTCTCAGGACAACACAATCAATAGCAACAAAAATAAAAATAAGTCAAATGGACTTCATCAAGTCTAAAAATGTTTATGGTTCAATGGTATCATCATGGAAGTGAAAAGACACCCCACAGAATGGTAGAAAATAGCTACAAATCATAGATCTCATAAAGATTCATTATCTAGGATACTCTTAAACTCTAAATAAAAGGATAGATAATCCAGTTAAGGCTTGGGCAAGGATTCTTAGTAGACATTTTTTCAAGAAGATATCCAAAAGCTAGTAATCACATGAAAAGATGCTCAATATTATTGGTCATCATGGAAATGCAAATTAAAACCACAATAAAATACCCCTTGTCCCCATTAGGATGGCAATTAAAAAAAAAAAAGACAGGCAATAAAAAGTACTAGCTAGAATCTGGAGAAATTAGACATTTCACACAGTATAGGTGGAAATGTAAAATGATGCAGTCATTTTGGAAAATAATCTGGCAGTTCCTCAAGTGATTTAATATATAGTTACCATATGACTCAGCAATTCTACTCCTAGGTATATACCCAAGAGAAATGAAAACACATCCACACAAAAAACTGTACATGACAGTTTGTAGCAATTTATAGTGGTCAAAAAGTGGGAACAATACAAATGTCCATAGAATGATGAAAGGATAAACAAAATGCCACATACCTCTACAATGAAATATTATTTGGCAACAAAATTATTTCTAATAATATTATTTGGCAATAATACTTGCTCTAGCATGGATGAATCCTAAAAATTAGATGAAAAAAAGCCAGACACAAAATACCACATATTGTCTGATTCCATTTATATGAAAACTCTGCAATAGAGGAATCTAAATGGAGAGAAGGAATGGTGCTGGGGAATGAGTAGACAGCTTCTTAGGAGATGAAACATTTCCAGACTTTGGTGGTGGCAGCATAAGTAGGTGAAATATATTAAAAAGTACTGAAATATATATACTTCACAAATGTCAATTTTATGGTATGTGAGTTATATCTCAATAAAGTTGCTGTTACATAAGAAAAACTACACCAGGGGTACGCAGACCTGCTGGGACTGACCCCGGAACCAAGGCTGTAGCGCTCTGAACTTGCTGTCCTATTCTCTGCGCACCCCCTTTAGGGTAAGAAAAAAGGCAAGTCGGTTTCACTTAGAAATGTTTCTGGTGAAGCCTGGAAGTTGTTACTTTTATTAAATATCAACGCTGAGTGCACCTATCTTTAATATACTGTTGGATAAAGTGGAAGGATTCATAAAGTGCTTTTCCTGGAGAGTGCAGTGTGACAGTTGTCCCTAGGAAAGGCGAGCTGGCAATTGTTTGAACTAGCCCCTTTTTTCATGGAACACAATTTTTGCTTTAAAAAAAGAGTGACAGACAAAGTCTGGTTTTTCAAATGTGGGAATTTGGTGACATTTTCTCACAAATTAATCAAGGGAGCCTGTCATTCCAAGGAAAACTGCTGGCCATATTTGTTTTCAGTGACGAAACTGGAGAGTTCAAGAGAAAATAAGAATTTGGGGGGGTCTCCTCTACTGTAAGTCTAAGCCTAATGGCGTACTAAAACTTAAAAATACTTTTCTGATGAGATTGGTGGTAGTAATGAATGTGATTTTTTGATCCTGTGTAATGAAATGTATCATTGAAAATTCCGTGTTAGTCAGTGAACCAATATTCACCAAAGGACTACTTTGGGATGATACAAAATCTTGCATTCACAAAGATCCATTCAAAATACAAGAAAGATAAATGTATTTTAATGTAACAGAGCACAAGATATGGTTTCAGATTCCACATTACAACTAACCGTTAAGAAACTACCTTTTGTCAGTTTTGGTAACATATCAACAAAGAACATTCACAATTATCTGTGAATGATTTTCTAGTCATTCAATTTTCCAGTGATATATCTGTGTGTGGCCAGATTTTATTCATGTACTTCAACCAAAATGACATATTTCCAATAGATTAGATGAAGATACAGAATTGAGATACTGTTTTCCATTAAGTCAGATATTAAAGATATCAGCAAAATGTAAATATTGTCACTCTTCTCATTAATGTTTTCAAAATATATTTGTTTTTCACAAAAATGCGTTGCTTATGGTAACATGTACTGGGTTTTTAAGTGTATTTAACCCATACTTCACAATGTTTACAATATACCAGGCACCATCCTCAGAGTTTTGCTAATGTTAACTCACTGAATCCTCTGCATAGTTTTGTGAAGTAGATACTATGATCATCCTCTTTTTACATATGAGAACATGAAGTCACTGGGAGGTTAAGTAAGCTGCTCAAAGTCACACAGCTAGGAAGTTATCAGAGGACTATTTTGAGCCTCAGGTGTTTGGCCTCACCATTTGTGCTGTGTTATCTGTAAGTGGCAAGGTGTGGCTAGAAGGAGGCCACGCCCACTGACAGGGGCTGTAGGACACACCTCTGCTTTCTACTTGTCTCTCTCTGAGCAGAACCATTCTAGCCATCTGCCACCCTCTGTCTGGTTAATCCACGAAGTACCCTGCAAAACTGATATTCTACTTTTTAATCTTGCAAATGAGAACGTTGAGACTTAGAGATATTCAGTAGCTTGCTCCAAGCGCCAACTGCTTAAGTACCAGATGACCTAGCTCACAGTTCAGCGCACTGTTTAAAGTCAAAACCCTGTCTCCTAAGCATTTTACTTTACAACTCTAGAGAGAGCTGTTCCAATTTTCTATAAGAAAACAGTTTTAAAATAAGTCATATCTCAAAACATGGATATTTTAAACATCACTCAATTGCCAGGAAAATCCCTATTATTATACATAAATGAACAACTCTCTATGGGCCCTGTGAAATAAAGTATCCCTTTCTATCTCCATATATGTTATCTATCTCCATATATGTAAAGAAACTTATAAGATGTTTTTGGCAAAATTTAGAATTAGGACTTCTATAGATTGTATAAATATATCATTAAAACTGGAAATGCCAAAATATGAACTTCTATAATATTAGTAATAGATAACATTTATTTATGGTTAAGTGTCAAATATTAAATACTTTTCACATATTATCTCCTGTAATTCCTCCAAAAACTACGAACAGTGAGTTTTCAACCTTATTTGAAGGATGGTAAGTTGAGGCTCAGAGACACTCAAATTTAACCTACTAAACCAAATAACTAGTAAGTGGTGGAATCATGAAACACAAATTTGACCGAGAGAAAAAACCCTCATTATTCTGTTGCAGCAAATGTAATATAAAGGAAATCTTATATCTTTCTGGGTTTTAAATTTTTCTAATTCCATTTTCTGATTTCTTTAAATGCTTACTATGTTTTATAAATAGGATTAGTAATATTGATTCTTCCTCTGCTATTGAAATATGGGCAAGGACAAAACCCTCAAGCTACTAGAAAGATTTTAGGATGGTAAAAACTGACTTTAAGAATTATAGTTTATGACAATGAATTCTGGAAAACTGAAAAGAAATAAAATTAAATTTAAAAAAAGAATTAATAGTTTATGGACTTATAACTAACTTTTCTAAAGGTAATATTAAGTTTTATGATTGTTAACTCTCACCTTGTTTCTATAAACTGAACATTTAAATAGTAAAATAATTTTTCTGTTCTTTTACTTTCTTATTTTTCTGACTGTACTGCATTTATTTGGCCTCAGTTTTAGTGGTATTTCCAATTCCATAAGAATATCATTAAAAAAAATTAAATTACCCTGGCACAAGCAAAACAAAATATAAGTAAAATAAAAGCTGATATCTATGTATTGGTTCATTTTGGGGTAACTTTTATAAAAATAGTGCCCTAAATCATTCCAAAGTTGTCTTCTTTTATTTACTAGTTTTGAATCATCATTTATAATACCCAATTTTCCTTTGTATGCAGGCCTCTGTTTGTGTCTGTTCTAACTTAATTTTTGACCAGGTTTCATTGCCATTTCAGTATCATTTGCACATTAGAAGACATTGGACATACTGAGGCCAACCTTCATTACCAATAAATCAGAGTTTCTCATTAAGAGCTAATGAGCTCTTATATTGTCCCTCTGATTATTACCCTTGTTCCATTTGAAAAAGAAAACATTTCATCTTTTTTATTCTCTTTCCCAATCCTACCTTTCAGGGCACAAGTGTTTTTAGTATATGTGCTGCGGAAGCGAGCACAGGGCACAAGTGCTTTTAAGGAACAGAAGTGAGATGAGCCTACCACAGCTTCAACCTTGCTTCTTTTTACTCTCTGGTGAGGAAAATAGGCAGTTGTTACATTTCAGATTAATAAGAATGTTTCCTCTTTACTGATTTAGGAACAAAATTGAATCCCTACTCTGACATTTATTGCTTAGATGATACTGCATATTTTATTAAGCCTAGTCATGCCTCAGTTTCCTCATCTTTGATGATAATCCTGCACTGTTGGTTTATAATCAGGATTAAATTAGGTCATAACCCCAAAGCTTCCAGTATACTGCCTGGCACATAGCAAGTGTTCAGTGCATGGTTGTTATGACTGAAAGAATTAATTGGGTCTCCCCAGAAAACTTGTGTCCTCAGCTTTTGTAAATTTTCTTCCCAGTTGTCTGCTATCAAGCAAGGGCCTTCTTTATAAATGGGGAAGAAAAAATAGGATTTTTTTTTATTATTATGTAAAGATTTACCTCTACCTTTTTGGGAGTTGGAAGGAGAAGTAGTGAAAGACAGCAAGGAATTTAAAAATTTAAGAAATGAGAAACAGGATAATATTTCATGAAAGTCATAATGAAAAATGAAATAGTCAGACCTGTTAATATACTCTTTCCAACTATGGAACTGGGTAGTGGGAAAGGAAGCAACCTCATTAATTAATCAATAGATGCATTAAACAAGTATATAAATCAATTAAATAGCAATCTATAGTAATTTCCTCAGAAAGATAAAATACTGGACTCATTAAAAAATATTATTCTTTACAAAAAGAATATTTAGGAAATCAGCCAAAGCTTTTGAAAGTTATTGCTGGAAAAAAATGTTTAAAAGGATGAAAGAGCAGTGTTAACATATTAAAAATAAAACAGAAAAAAAAAAAAAATAAAAAAGACAATTAGAAGCCTTGAAGCTTAAGAAAATATCTTAAGACAGTTGAAGAAAAAGTAAAAATAAGATAATTTTTTTTATAATTATGGAATAATTTTATGAATTTTATCCTCTAACAAATATGTAATTCCAGAAAGAAAGAACAAGAAAATATGGAAGAGAAGACATTATCAAAGAAATGCTAAGAATTTCCCAGAAAAAAAGAGCTCAACTTACCAGAATGTCCTTAAGCATTAGTGATTTAGTTGAATGGAAATTGCTGAGGCAGAAGTCAGTTATTAATAGTCTCTCCATATTACAAGTCACAAAATTTTGTTGTTAATCTCACACTTTTGACCATTTCTTCTGCTCTTACTGTAGGCTCTCATATAGGTATGAGATAATATTTGTGTTACTCGATCATATATAATTGGAATTCTATTATCATTAAAAAGGGAAAGAATCTTCCATAGCCTAGTAGTATAAGGCTACATCCATAATAAGAACTTACTATATGTTTGCTGAATAAACAGTTTTGGGGATGAGCAGGAATATCAGAATCAGACCAAAGCACATACTAGATCCTCTTTTTGAAACTTCCTCATTGCTTCCATGAATTGGGCACATTACTTCCTATCTCTGAACCTTACTGTTATCTATTAGATGGGGTCAATAATAAATTACTGAGAAATCATTTGAATATAAATGCATTTCTATTCATAAATTACCTGTCAGAGTGCTTAGAACCTGCTAGGCAGGTAGTAACCTCCCTCTCCCCCCTTCTTTTGGACTCACCACAGCATCAGGATCTATATGAATAAGCCCTTGTCTGAGTTTTCTCTCAGTGTTTATTTCAAATCCTGCTTCAAATTTAGCTATTTGTAAGTGCAACCTTTTCATGGAACTCTAAAAATCTTGTCAATATATAAACTGGGACTTTTATTGAGAAAAATGTCTGCTAAATTCACAAAGGTCACATAAAATTGTTCAGTGATAAATTTCACCTATTAAGAAATGATAAAAAATGTATGATAGATGTACTCTCAAGTGTGTGACAATTAAACTGTGAAATTTTAACAATTTGATTCCTGTTTAAAAGATAAAACATTTTTGTGAACTATTTTCTAAAGTACAATTGCTTGTTTTTGTTGTTACTCAAACCAGACAATTATTTAGTACATTAAACTATAAAATGATAACTTTAAATCTCTAGAATGTACAAAATTTGGTGACAGCAAAATATGTGAAATATAAAAATGAGATGTTTGGTAATTTTTTTTGGTAATATATTTTGATTAAAAGTCTTTATTTGTCTTACTAATTTGTAGATAATTCACTACTAGTATAAAAGGACAGGATTAGACCCAGATATTTTTTTTCTTTTAATTCAAATTAAGAATAAGTCAAGATTTAGGGTTGAGATCCAATTGGGGAAGAGTCACAGTACCAGATAAATGAGGACCTCTATTATGTGCTGTGAAAAAAGGAGGAAATTTTAATTTTGCTTCACTTGAGTTAAATTCGTAATTTATAGAATAACACTGTAACAACCACAGAATAAGCTATCACAAGAACTACTGACTTCCTTTTAATAACCCAGCTAGTCCATCTATTTATTTCCTTGAGAATAAGTTTTTAGAACTAACAACAACAACAACAAAACCCACTTTTTTTTTTTTTAAGATTTTATTTATTTATTTGACAGAGATCACAAGTAGGCAGAGAGGCAGGCAGAGAGAGAGAGAGGGAAGCAGGCTCCCCGCTGAGGAGAGAGCCAGATGCGGGGCTCGATCTCAGGACCCTGAGATCATGACCGGAGCCGAAGGCAGAGGCTTCAATCCACTGAGCCACCCAGGCACCCCCAAAACCCACCTTTTTTGTGCACTCTTCCTCAGTCAAGGAGCAATTGAGTTTCCCCCACCCAGCAAGTTGTTTCATAAATGTGAAATCCAATATGGAGTTCTGCAACCATTTTTAAAAAGTATTATTTTAGGGATGTCTGAGTGGCTCAATCAGCTAAGCTTCCAACTCTTGATTTTTGCTCAACTCATGATCTCAGGGTCCTGATATGAGCCCCATGTCAGGCTCCCTGCTGGGCATGGAGCCCTGCTTAAAATTCTTTCTTCCTCTCCCTCTGCCCCACCCCCACCCCTCTCTTCTCAAAAAAAGAAAAAAAAAAGTAATGATTTAAACTTTCAATCATTACTAAAATAAAGACACAAAAGACACTAATTATGTTCTGGTTATTTGGCTATGTGTATTTCATTGTGTTATAAATTCTAGGACATTTCCTTTATCACAGTGAGGAATAAGGCTACAAGCTCATTCTAATCTTCTGATCAACTATAATAAGGAAAAGAGAACCCACAACTGAAATTGGAGATGGTAGCTCCGATAAATTGTCCTGCATAACTATAATTAACCACTTAATTTAGGTACAATGATTTTTTAAAAAGGTTTTTCTCATACATAAAAAATAAAATAATAAACAATTTGTTCCTACTGTAAAGGTTTATACTTGATAACTAATACTATCAGTTGAAATTTCCCTTTATAGTGAGGAAGGGGGTCACTAGGCAGAAAGAAAAAGGAACATCATCTGGGCCCACATTTGCTAAAAAATGAATTATTTTACTTATGCAGTATAAGACACCTGTATTTTTTACATTCTTCACAAATAGTCTATGGGAAATTGCCAGAACAGGGAAGTGGTTGAGTTAGGACTAAGTCTGGAACTAATGAAGGAATAAGATTAACAGGCTACCCATCTGAAATGATCTTTCTTACTGAGACATGTAAAATGTTCACATAGTGGAGTCAGTCGTTCGACTAAGCAATACTCTTGTTTCTCCTCATCTTCCTAGAAGCAAAAAGCCTTAAGTATTTGAAGACATGTTGATGAGTAATAGTTGATCAAATCATTGGTTTAAAAAAGGAATGGTGGCAATAGTACCATATTCAGACACATGAGGTATGAGTATAGGGTCATAAAGAGATATAAAGTGGGATAAATGAGAGACAATAAAAGAAGCATGAAGGGACAAAGAAGACAGGATTGAGAGGTCATCTTGTTTTATAAGTTTTGTTTAGACTCATCCTAGAAAGTAACACCCTTGTGTTGCTGGAAAAATGAGATTCTTGAAGTGTTTCTAGCTGGCTCTGCCTTCTTCCAGTCCTGACTTGTAGGAAAAAAAAAAAAAAAAAAAATACAACCACCCACCTTTCTTTTGGAATGCATGAGTAAGTGACAGTTCTGTTAAGGAACTTAATCATGGGGATTAGCAGCCTTTGCCAATGAGCAGACTGTATCAAGGGGGCAAGCCACGATTATGCAGGTTCCACAAATCTGTTTTATGTATCTTATTGCAAATCTGGCTTGGTCTGAGAAATAAAGACTACAATAGTTGTAGTAACATATCTGTTCTGTGTGCTTTCAATATACATGATCTCATTTAATACTCAGAGCAGCAAGAATTAACAGGTGTCAGTCTGATTTAATACTTGAAGCAGCTCTATGAATAGGTACTATCTTTTTTCCCCATTTTAACTAACATGGAAACTAAGCCTAAACAAATAATATTTGCCCAAGATTATACAGCTAATAAATGTACAAATCAGTATCAGAATTAAAGCCCAGCTGTGTCTGTTTCAAGATCCTGAGCTTGCAACAGCCTTAGTCTATGTATATTTTCATCTTCTGGAAGAAAACTAAAACAATGCAAAAATACTTCTGTTACTATCATTACTTCAAGAAGAATGTTTTGATAGTGAAGGCTAGGACATGTTAGCAGAGATTTCCAAAAGACAGTGTTGAGTCTTTTCTTAAAATGCTAGAAAATAGGCAGGATGATCAATATTAATTAGAGTGGCTAACGTTAATGAATATCAATTATGTTCCAGACACTGTGCAAGGCATTTTTACATATGACAAGCATGTGAGGGAGATGATTTTATTTCCATTTCATCAATTAAGAAACAGACTCAGACAAGTCAAAGCGTCATTCAATAAGAGATGAATCCAAAATTTAAACTTGAATTGTTTTGAAATGAAAGTCACCCTTTCTTCATTATGCCACAGTACCACCAGAAGGCATACGCTATTCAAAATCACCTGGGCAGGACATCTTGGAAGAAAACTTGAATTAATCAGAGCTTCAAATTATTCTTGGATAGGAAGACTCGATATTGTAAGGATGCCAATTCTCCCTAAATTAAGCTCTAAATTTAATGAAATTGCAATCAATATTCCAACTGGAGGGCAGAAATAGGTCAAAGAGGTGATAGCTATAGGGGAACAGTTTTCAGCTCTGTATAAGAAAGCATCTTCTAGAAGTTAGAACTATCCAGAAATGGAGCAGAATGTGAAATAGTCAACCTTCTGTCAACATAAGAATTCCAATGGAGGATAAATTGACCACCTGTTGGTCACATGCTCACACAGCATTAGAAAACTTTCATTTCCTGAGTGTCCATTTCTTAAAAACTGAACTATCCAGTTTCACCTTTTATTTCATTCAATTTTGTACTCTCCTTGTTTTTGAGACACACAATATGGCTGATAGCGGCTAAGGGCGCAGCTTGTGTCGTCATGCGGACTGGGGCTTGATCCTCAAGTCTGCCCCTTACCAGCTGCGAAACTGTGAGAAACGTGTCGAACTCCCTAGGTGTCAGTTTCTTAGTCTGCGAAATGTAGATAGTAAGACCTACCTCACTATATTCTTGTAGGATTAAATATAAGAATATTGGAAGATCATTAGCACATTACTGGCCACACACTAAGTTTTAACAAGTGGGGATTATCATTGATGGGGATAAACTGAAACCGGACTAAGTGAGGAGCAAATATTCAGTTGAATGAGGTAATCTTTAATACTCCAACTTTAGGATCCTATGCATTTGTGGGATTATAACTAATTCTTACCAATCTTACAATTTTATGAAAATATGATATAAAGATATTAGAAAAATGTTATGTAAAATCCATATACTCTCTAGCCAAACATTATTAGCTGAATTTAATGGTACATGTTTAAGTGGACTAATTTAGCATTTTAAAATCTATTAAAAGAAAAGTAACACAAAGTAAGGAATTTAAAATAAAGCAACTCATCAGGTCTTTGACCTATTTAAGATCTAAGTTTCCTAAGGGAAGAGAGAAATATATATTTTTAAGTTTGGAAGAAATAATTCTTAAAATATCAATGCTTCTGATGTGTATTAAGGGAGTTGCTATTTCTCTTTTGACTTTTGGTAGGATGAATAAAATCTCAGAAGTCTTTATAAATGTAGACCAGGAGACAAATCACTACCTCTCCACTGGGAATACTTCTGAACCAGGGCTGCTAGAAGAAGGTAGATAAATGCAGTCTGAAAAGATTGGTTTTAACCATATTGTAAAACAAGTAATATTCAATATCTTATAACCAAGTTAATATCAGACCTTTCTAGGACCCTAATGTTTAGTGAGATTTATTAAACTTTCATTTCCTATACGTTTTCTCCATTAAGCCTGGATACATGTATGCTTTATTTAACATAGATCAAAACTGATATATAACCTGAGAGACTGGTAAGCTGAGTGGGAAAGGGTGATATAACCTGTCTTTATCTATAAGAAGAAAATAAGGGAAAGATATTAACAATTAAATTGGTTGAAGGGGAGTTATGGCTGGAAGATCAGACTGTGACAATTTTCCTGGCACAGACAATTTTCTGGGCAAAGCTAAACAAAGAACAGGCATGATGAAGACAGAGGCTGCATGCAATTGCAAGTAAAATTTTGACCAGTACAAAGGATGAAATCAGACAGTTGTTAGGAGACTGACTAGTAATACATAGCCAACCATATGGAAGATATTCCAAATTATAGAAAGTATAGCAGTGATTTGTCAACAGCTAATTCCTTAAGAAAAGTTTTATTGGGATGTAATTGGTATACATTAAACTACATACATTTGAAGGGTAAAATTTGTTGAGCTTTGACATATTTTTACACACATGATACCACCTCCACAATGAAGGAACATGCTGATGACCTCTGAAGATTTCCTCCTGACCCTTTGTAATACTGTCCCTTTCTTTCCCACATTTATTGCTCCCCAAACTGTCTTTAACAAACCACTGAGCTGATTTTTGTTGTTACAGATTGGTTTGTATTTTCTAATTTTATATAAATAATCATACAGTATGAACTCTTAGTAGTCTGGCTCCTTTCACTCAGCATAATTATTTTGATGGTCAAACATGTTGCATGTATCAATAGTTCTTTCTTGTTTATTGTGGAGGGGGGTTCTATTTTATCTCTTCACCTGTGGATGGATTTTTTTTTTTCTAGTCTGAGCCATTGCAAAAAAATGTTTCTATGAATATTTGAAGGCATGTCTTTGTATGAATTTATGATTTCCTGTCTCTACAGTCAGTAACTAGGAGCGGGATGTCCAAATCGTTGGGGGTAATAGATATATATTTGTTTTCTTTAAGAAACTGTTGGGGCATCTGGATGGTTTAGTCAGTTAAGCATCCAACTCTTTACTTTGGCTCAGGTCATGATCTCAGGGTTATGAGATTGAGCCCTGTCTCCAACTCCATGCTGGGTGTGGGGTCTGCTTAAGATTCTCTCTCCCTCTCCTATCTCCCCCCATTCTCTAGAAAAAAAAAAAAAAGAAAAGAGAGAGAAAAGAAAAAAGAAATTGCCAATCAGTTTTCAAAGTGGTTGTACCAGAAGTGTGAGTTCCAGGTGCCCCACATCTTGGACAACACTTGATATGGTCAGGTTTTTAAATTTTAGCCATTCTCACTGGTGTACAGTGGCATATCATTTTTAATTTGCCCTTCCTTAATGACTTATGACTTGGAGCAACTTTTTCATGTGTTAATTTGCTATCAATATGTCTTCCTTGGTGAAAAATCTTTTTAAATATTTGCCCATTTTAAAAAATTAGATGGTTTACCTCCATATTATTGAATTTTGAGAGTTCTTTATGTATTTTAGATACAAGTCCTTTGTCATGTAGTTAATTTGCAGATCTTCTCTTTCAGTTTGTGGTATCTCAGTGGTTCTATTCTTTTAATATTAGTCTTAAAAAATCAAATATTAAAATTTTAATGTATTTAAAAATTTTAATGAATGAGTTTTAAAATTAAAATTGTTTTAAGATTAATGAAGTATAATTTATTCATATTTTCTGTTATACACTGTGTTTTTGGTGTCATATTAAGAAATCTTTGATTAAGTCTAAAGACACAAGATTTTTTCTATGTTGTCTTTAAATCTTTGTCATTTTAGATTTTATAGTTAGGTATATGATTCATTAAGAGTTAATTTTTATATTTTCTGAGATATGGTTTGAAGTTCTTTTTTTTAACCCAGCAGGTTTTCTAGCACTGTTTTTGAAAAAGACTGCCTTTTCTACTGACTTATTTTTGAACCATTGTCAAAATTCAGTTCTCCATGTATGTATTGATATATTTCTGGACACTATATCCTGCTTCATTGTTCAATATCTCTGTGTTTACCAATACACATTATTGTCTTGCTTAATAGCTCTACATTAAGTCTTGACATTAGGTGGTACAGTCCAACAATATTATTCTTCTTTCTCAAACTTGTTTTGGATATTCTAGCATTTTCTTTTTCTTTTCATATTTCCATATGAGTTTTAGAATCAGCTTATCAATTTCTACTAAAAAAAAGGGAGCCATCTGGAATTTTGAATGTGAATGTATTTCATCTATAGATCAATTTGAGAGGTATTTACATATTAAGACTATTGAGTCTACAAACTCAATAACACAATATATCTCTTCATTCACTTAGATCTTCCTTAATTTCTTCTTAAATATTTTTAGTTTTCACTATACGAGTCTTCAGTCACACCTTTAATCAGATTTATTATTATTTCACATTTTTGTTGCTTTGGATAATGACATTGCTTTTGTTAATTTCCATTGCTTCTTTTCTAATATATAGAAATGAAATGTTGTTTTAGGTCTTACATCTTGTAATCTTACCAGACTCAATATGTCTAATGCTTTGTTTTCATTTTTAGGTTCAATGAATTATGTACCTAGCTGATTATGTTGCCTAAAGAAAATTTTCTTTCTTTCTTTCCAGTCTGAATGACTATAATTTATTTTTCTTGCCTGATATCACTGGCTAGAAAGTCAAGTCAAATTTTGGAGAACATTTAGCTTGCTCTTTATCTTGAAAAAGCATTTAGTCTTTCTTTATTAAGTATAATAATACCTTTTGGTTTTTCATAGATACCCTTTATCAAGTATTTTTTCCCTTCTATACTTAAATTGTTAAGAGATTTTATTAGAAATATATGTTGGATTTTAAGTCAGATGTTTTTTCCATGCCTATAGAGATGGTCAAATGATTTCGTTTTGTTTTTTGGTTTGTTAATATGAATTACATATGATTTGATGTGTATGCTTGAAATACATATGATATGATGTATATGCATATTTGATACATATGATGTAATATGAAATAAAAGGATTGATTTTTTTTTAAATGTGCTTTCTTGGGGTGCCTGGGTGACTCAGTTGTTTAAGCATCTGCTTTCAGATCAGGTCATAATCTCAGGATCCTGGGATCCAGCTCCATGCTGGGCTCCCTGCTCAGTGGGGAGCCTGCTTCTCCCTCACCCTCTGCCTGCTGCTCCTCTGCTTGTGCTCTCTTTCTCTTTGTCAAATAAATGAAATATTAAAAAAATAAAAAAATAAAATGTACATTCTTGGGGTAAGTTCTAATTGGACATGATATATTATCATTTTATATATTGTTCGATTCTTTTTGCTAAATTTTAAAATAACTTTTCCATTTTATATATGCTTTAGTAGCATATTACAGGTTTTCATATATGTTTTCATTTTTATTCAGTTCAAAGTTATTTTTAACTTTCCTCTCAATTTACACTATGAATCATGAGTTATTTAGAAGTATATCATTTTCAACTATTTGGGATTTTTTAGAAATTTTTCTGTTGATGGTATCTAATATAATTTTATTCTAGTCATAAAACATGTTTTTTTTTAATCTTGACAATTTTTTAACTTAATGAGACTTGTTTTGTGATCCAGAATATGTTTAGTCTTGTTAAATGTTCTGTGAGCACTTGAAAATAATCTGTATTCTGCTGTTGTTAGACAGAGTATTTTATGTGTCAACTGGATCAAGTTGTTTCAGTGTGCTCCTGAAGCTTCTATATCCTTATTTATTTCCTCTTGTTCTGTCAATTATAATTATTGCTGAGGAGATATTATACCTGAATTTGTCTATTTCTCCTTGAAATTCTTTGTTGTTTTTGCTTTATATATTTTGAAGTTTTGTTATTAAGTATATTAATATCTAGTATTGTTCTGCACACTTGACTATTATCATTATAAAATTAAATTCTTTGTCCCTAATGATAGGAAAATTTACCTGTTTGAAATTTACTTTGTCTGATATTAACAAAGGCAGTTCAGCTTTTTAAACTAGTGTTTGTATGTATTCTTCCAACATCTTACCATTAATGTGTAGACCTTTATATTTAATACAAGTTTCTCTAAGTGTCATATACTTGGTTTTTGTCTTATAGTACTATTTGACAATATCTGTCCTTTAGTTGGGGCATGTAGACTGTTTATGTTTAATGTGATTATTACTATTTTTTTAAAGATATCTTTATTTGAGAAAGAGAGAATATGCATGCCAGCAGGAGGAGGGGCAGAGGGAAAGGGAGAGAGAATCTCAAGCAGACTTCCCACCGAGTGCAGAAACTGACACAGGGCTGGATCCCAGGACCCCAAGATCATGACCTGTGCTGAAATCAGGAGCTAGAGGCTCAAGTGACTGAGCCATCCAGGTGCTCCTTATGTGATTATTGTCGTTTTGTTATTTGCTTTTTATTTTTCCCATTTGTTTTCATTTTTCCCCCCTCTTTTCTGCCTTTCTTAGGTTAATATTTTTTCCACTCTATCTCCTTTGTTAGTTTTTAAGCTGCAACTTTTTGTTTTGTTATTTTAGTGATTGTCTTAGATTTTGTTATACTTTTTCAACTTACCACGCAATTTTATTTTCAAATGATATTATATCATTTCACATATAGGACAAAAACCTTATCATAATATACTTACATTTCTTTCCTCTAAGATTAATGTTTATATTTTTCTTGTCACACATTTTACCTTTACATGTGTTATAAAATCTGTACTACATTATTATTATTTTGCTTGGAAAGCCAATTATTATGTAAAGAAATATTAAGCCTTTAACTAATTAATATTTTTATTTAAAAATAATGTGAAATTAATCTTACATATTCATCCAGTGCTTTTTGTTCCTTTATGTAGGTCCATATTTCTACCTGGAGTAATATTCTCTTTGCCTGAAAAAATTTTTTTAATAATTTTTAAATTTTTTTGTAAACATATAATCTATTATTAGCCCCAGGGGTATAGGTCTGTGAATCGCCAGGTTTAAACACTTCACAGCACTCACCATAGAACATACCCTCCTCCCCAATGTCCATAACCCCACCACCCTCACCCAACCCCTCTTCCCCCTGCCCCCCTCAGTTTGTTTTGTGACATTAAGAGTCTCTTATGGTTTGGCTCCCTCCCGATCCTGTCTTGTTCCATTCATTCTTTTTCTACCCCTCAAACCCCACACGTTGCATCTCCACTTCCTCATATCAGGGAGATTATATGATAGTTGTCTTTCTCCGATTGACTTATTTCACTAAGCATAATATCCTCTAGTTCCAGCCATGTCGTTGCAAATGGCAAGATTTCATTTATTTTGATGGCTGCATAGTATTCCATTATATTTATATACCTCCTCTTCTTTATCCATTCATCTGTTGATAGACAACTAGGTTCTTTCCATAGTTTAGCTATTGTGGACATTGCTGCTATAAACATTCAGGTGCACATTCCCCTTTGTATCACAACGTTTGCATCTTTTGGGTAAATACCCAGTAGTGCAATTGCTGGGTATTTTTACCCAGCAATTAGTTGTCCATAGAGTTGAGGTTCTATTTCTGGGATATCTATTCTATCTGGGATATCTATATCTATCCATTGATCTTTGTATCTGTTTTTGTGCCAGTACCATACTGTCTTGATGATGACAGCTTTGTAATAGAGCTTGAAAACCAGAATTGTGATGCCATCAACTTTGGCTTTCTTTTTCAACATTCCTTTGGCTATTCGAGGTCTTTTCTGGTTCCATATAAATTTTAGGATTATTTGTTCCATTTTTTTGGAAAAAATGGATGGGATTTTGATAGGAATTGCATTAAATGTGTACATTGCTTTAGGTAGCATAGACATTTTCACAATATTTATTCTTCCAATCCATGAGCATGGAACATTTTTCCATTTCTTTGTGTTTTCCTCAGTTTCTTTCATGAGTATAGATTTTTTGCCTCTTTGGTTAGGTTTATTCCTAGGTATCTCATGGTTTTGGGTGCAATTGTAAATGGGATGGACTCCTTCATTTCTCTTTCTTCTGTCTTGTTGTTGGTATAGAGAAATGCAACTGATTTCTGTGCATTGATTTTATATCCTGACACTTTACTGAATTTTTGTACAAGTTCTAGCAGTTTTGGAGTGGAGTCTTTTGGGTTTTCCACATATAGTATCATATCATCTGTGAAGAGTGATAGTTTGACTTCTTCTTTGCCAATTTGGATGCCTTTAATTTCCTTTTGTTGTCTGATTGCTGAGGATAGGACATCTAGTACTATGGTGAATAGCATTGGTGATAATGGACATCCCTGCCATGTTCCTGACCTTAGCAGAAAAGCTTTCAGTTTTTCTCCATTGAGAATGATATTTGCGGTGGGTTTTTCATAGATGGCTTTGATAATATTGAGGTATGTGCCCTTTATCCCTACACTTTGAAGAGGTTTGATCAGGTAGGGATGCTGTACTTTGTCAAATGCTTTTTCAGCATCTATTGAGAGTATCATATGGTTCTTGTTCTTTCTTTTATTAATGTATTGTATCATAGTGATTGATTTGCGGATGTTGAACCAAACTTGCAGCCCTGGAATAAATCCCTCTTGGTCGTGGTGAATAATCCTTTAGATGTACTGTTGGATCCTACTGGCAAGTATTTTGGTGAGAATTTTTGTATCTGTGTTCATCAAAGATATTGGTCTGTAATTCTCTTTTTTGATGGGATCTTTGTATGGTTTGGGGATCAAGATAATGCTGGTCTCATAAAATGAGTTTGGAAATTTTCCTTCCATTTCTATTTTTTGGAAGAGTTTCAGGAGAATAGGAATTAATTCTTCTTTAAATGCTTCATAGAATTCCCCTGGGAACCTCCTGGCACTGGGTTCTTGTTTGTTGGGAGATTTTTGATGATTGCATCAATCTCCTTACTGGTTTGGTCTGTTCAGGCTTTCTATTTCTTCCTGGCTCAGTTTTGGTAGTTTATATGTCTCTAGGAATGCATCCATTTCTTCCATACTGTCAAATTTGCTGGCATATAGTTGCTCATAATATGTTCTTATAATTACTTGTATTTCTTTGGTGTTGGTTGTGATCTCTCCTCTTTCATTCATGATTTTTTTTGGGGGGGGTCCTTTCTCTTTTCTTTTGGAAGCCTGGCCAGAGGTTTATCAATCTTATTAATTCTTTCAAGGAACCAGCTCCTAGTTTCGTTGATATGTTCTATTGTTTTTTGGTTTCTATGTCATTGATTTCTGCTCTGACCTTTATTATTTCTCTTCTCCTGCTGGGTTTAGGCTTTCTTTGTTGTTCTTTCTCCAGCTCCTTTAGGTGTAGAGTTAGGTTGTGTATTTGAGACCTTTCTTGTTTCTTGAGAAAGGCTTGTACCGCTATATATTTTCCTCTCAGGACTGCCTTTGCTGTGTCTTACAGATTTTGAACTGTTGTGTTTTTATTATCATTTCATGAATTTTTTCAATTCTTCTTTAATTTCCTGGTTGACCCATTCATTCTTTAGAAGGATGCTCTTTAGTCTCCATGTATTTGGGTTCTTTCCAAATTTCCTCTTGTGATTGAGTTCTAACTTCAGAGCATTGTGGTCTGAAAATATGCAGGGAATGATCCCTGTCTTTTGATACAATTTGAGACCTGATTTATGACCCAGGATGTGATCTATTCTGGAGAATGTTCCATGTGCACCAGAGAAGAATTTGTATTCTGTTGCTTTGGGATAGAATGCTCTGAATATATCTGTGATGTCCATCGGGTCCATTGTGTCATTTAAGGCCTTTATTTCCTTTTTGATTTTTCTTGGATGATCTGTTCATTTCAGTGAGGGGAGTGTTAAAGTCTTCTACTATTATTGTATTATTGTTGATGTGTTTCTTTGATTTTGTTATTAATTGGTTTATATAGTTGGCTGCTCCCATGTTAGGGGCATAGATATTTAAAATTGTTAGATCTTCTTGTTGGACAGACCCTTTGAGTATGATATAGTGTCCTTCCTCATCTATTATTATAGTCTTTGGCTTAAAATCTAATTGATCTGATATAAGGATTGCCACCGAGCTTTCTTTTGTTGTTCATTAGCATGGTAAATTGTTTTCTACTCCCTCTCTTTAAATATGGAGGTGTCTTTTGTTCTAAAATTAGTTTCTTGAAGGCAGCATATTGATGGGTTTTGGTTTTTTATCCATTCTGATACCCTGTGTCTTTTGATTGGGGCATTTAGCCTATTTACATTCAGGGTAACTATTGAGAGATATGAATTTAGTGCCATTGAATTGATATTGTAAGGTGACTGTTACTGTATAATGTATAATGTCTCTGTTCCTTTTTGATCTACTACTTTTAGGGTCTCTCTTTGTTTAGAGGACCCCTTTCAATATTTCCTGTAGATCTGGTTTGGTGTTTGCAAATTCTTTCAGTTTTTGTTTGTCCTGAACAAAACTGTTTGTTTGTCAGCTTCTCCTTCTATTTTCAGTGATAGCCTAGCTGGATACAGTATTCTTGGCTGCATGTTTTTCTCGTTTAGTTCTCTGAATATATCATACCAGTTTTTCTGGCCTGCCAGGTCTCTGTGGATAAGTCCGCTGCCAGTCTAATATTTTTACCATTGTATGTTACAGACTTCTTGTCCCGGTGTGCTTTCATGATTTTCTCTTTGTTGCTAAGA
Organism: Mustela erminea; assembly: GCF_009829155.1. Taxonomy (NCBI): domain Eukaryota; kingdom Metazoa; phylum Chordata; class Mammalia; order Carnivora; family Mustelidae; genus Mustela; species Mustela erminea. The sequence goes on from NC_045621.1 coordinate 60,185,293, forward strand.
TATCTAAATTTTACTATTAGATGATGGGGTATGGACCTATTCTTACTGATTTTGAGGGGGGTTCTCTGCCCCTCCTGGATTTTGATGCTTGTTTCCTTTGCCATATTAGGGAAATTCTCTACAATAATTCTCTCCAGTATACCTTCTGCTCCCCTCTTTCTTCTTCTTCTGGAATCCCAATTATTCTAATGTTGTTTTGTCTTATGGTATCACTTATCTCTCGAGTTCTCCCCTCGTGGTCCAGTAGTTGTTTGTCTCTCTTTTGCTCAGCTTCTTTATTCTCTGTCATTTGGTCTTCTATATCAGTAATTCTTTCTTCTGCTTCATTTATCCTAGCAGTAAGAGCCTTCATTTTTTATTGCACCTCATTAATAGCTTTTTAAAGTTTCAACTTGGTTAGATTTTAGTTCTTTTATTTCTCCAGAAAGGGCTTTTATTTCTCTGGACAGGGTTTCTCTAATATCTTCCATACCTTTTTTGAGCCCGGCTAGAACCTTAAGAATTATCATTCTGAACTCTTACCAATGTCCGTATTGATTAGGTCCCTAGCCTTTGGTACTGCCCTTTGTTCTTTTTTTTTGTGGTGAGTTTTTCCACCTTGTCATTTTGTTCAGATACGATTATATGAAGGAGCAAATAAAATACTAAAAGGGTGGCAAAGACCCCAGTAAAATGTGTTTTAAACAAATCAGAAGAGACCCCAAATCATGGCGGGGGGCAAAAGAGGGTAAAAAGAAGTAAAAAAAAAAAATCAAAAAAAGAAAACAAATAAAGAAAAAATATAAAAAAGAATATATATATATTAGACTGGTGACTACAACAGGGTCACCCACTTAATTTTGGGTGTATTTTGGTCTCTTAGAAGAAACTACCTCCCCAAATTTTAAAGAATAAAAAACATATATAAGGGTAAACACAATGAAGGGATGGAACATGAGTATAAAGATGAAAAAAAATTTTTTTTAAATTTAAAAAAAAAAGGAGTTGATAAGGTAAGTTGGTTGGGAGAATAAAGAAAAAGAAATTGGAGAGAATTTGCTTGGACTGGAGACTAGAACACGCCTGGTGCTAGATTTAGGGTGTATTTTGATCTATTAGAAGTTGTACCCCAATTTTTTTTAGAAGAAAAAACCTTCTGTGTATACAAAAAATAAAGTTAGATACAATGAAGGATAAAATATGACTATAATAATGAAGGTTTAAAGAAGATTTTTTTTTTAATGAAAGGTATTGTTCAGATAAACTAGTTAAAAAACATTAAAAGAAGAAAGGTTAAAAGTTAAAAAATATTAGCAGAAGAAAGAAAAATAAAATTAAAAAAATTAATTAACTTTGCAAGACTAAAGATTAATGGGGAGAAAGCTATGAATTCCATGCTTTGCTTTCTCCTCTTCAGGAATTCCGCTGTTCTTGGTAAGTGAACTTGGTCTTAGCTGGATTTCTTGTTGATCTTCTGGGGGAGGGGCCTGTTGTAGTGATTCTCAAGTGTCTTTGCCCCAGGCGGAATTGCACCGCCCTTACCAGGGGCCGGGCTGAGTAATCTGCTCCAGTTCACTTTTGGGAGCTTTTGTTCCCTGAGCGCTTTCCATAGAGTTCTGGACGACGGGAATGGAAATGGCAGCCTCCCAGTCTCTGGCCTGGAGGAGCCAAGAGCCCGGGGCCCCACTCCTCAGTGCACCCTCAGAGAAAAGCGCTCAATCACTCCCGTCTCCCTGGCCTCTGGCCGTGTTCGGAGCTCACTGAGCCTGTGACCAAGCGTCTCTGTCTCTGGCACATAGCTCCACCTGGAGTCTCTGAACCCCGCAAATCCCTGGGCTCTTCAGTGTGGGGGGGTCTCCCCGGATCTTGTGGGGATCCCACTCACAGAGCATTGGCCTGTGTCACGGATTATGCTTCAAGGTAACCCTCAGCTGAGAGCTCATTCCTCAGCTCTGTCTCTGTAGCCAGCTTCCCCACTCTTAATACCTGCGAGCTCTGCGACACTCAGACACCCCGATCCTTCTGTGACCCCACAAGGACCTGGGGCCACTTTGTCCCCGCATGGGCTTCACCCTGTTTTAGCCTCTGGAGTGTTGTCCCTCAGTGGAGCAGACTTTTAAAAGTCCTGATTTTGTGCTCTGTTGTTCCATTGCTTGCCGGGAGCCGGCCCCTCCCACCACGATCTATCTTCCCATCACTTTGGATTCACTTCTCCGCAGGTCCTACCTTTCAGAAAGTGATCGATTTTCTGTTTCTAGAATTGTTGCTCTTCTTCTCTTTGATCTCCTATTGGATTTGTAGGTGTTCACAGTGGTTTGATAAGCTATCTAGCTGATCTCCTGCTACTTCTCTGCCATCTTCGCCTGAAAAAAAAGTTTTTTTAACATTTCTTATAGTGCAGATCTTTTTCTGGAGATAAATTTCTTCACCTTCTATATGTCTAAAAACGTCCTTATTTCATCTTTATTTTTGAACAGTGTTTCTGCTGGATATAGGACACTAGTTTGATAATTTCTTTTCTTTCAATGATTTAAAGATGATGCTCTTGCTTGCCCTGATTCTGATGAAATATCTGATCTCATCCTTAACTTTATTTCTCTGTATATAACACGTCTTCTTTCCTCTGGTTGCTATTAAGATTTTTCTTTATTACTAGTTTTGAGTGAGTTTATTATGTTCCTTGATGTTTTCTTTGTATATCTTCTGCTTGGAATTTGTTTAGGTTTTTCCATGTGAGATTATACAGTTTTCAGCAAGTTTGCAAATCTTTCCTCTATTATTAAAGAAATATATTTTTCTGTTTGTCTGTCTCTTCTCTTGTTTAGAGGACTCCATATTATGCTACTTGAAATTATACCCAAGTTCACTGACATTTTTTCCATTTTTTAGGACTTCTTTAAAAACATTTTGTGTTTTATTTTAAATAGTTTCTTTTTTTAATTCAAATTCCAGTTATTTAACATATAGTGTAATGTTAGTTTCAGGTGTACAGCATAGGGATTCAACACTTCCATACAACACCCAGTGCTCATCACAACAAATACATTATTATTATATTTTTAAGTTCACTTGCTTATACCATATCTAGTTTGCCATTAATCCTATCCAGTGTTTGTTTTTTACCTTAGACATTGTAATTTTGATGTCTAAAAGTTTTCCTTTTATCTTTCTAAAATGTTCATGTGTCTTCTTAACTGTTTAAACATACAAAGAACTGTCATTATAACTATTTTTATATCCTTGCCTGTGAATTCAAACATCTGCATGAATCTTGGGTCTGTTTTTGATTTATTGACTTTTCTTTTCACCATGGTCTTATTTTCCTTCTTTTAATGCCTGATAATTTTCTACTGGATGCTAGACATTGATGATTTCATCTATTTGGGTGCTGGATATTTTTCTATGTAAATATTCTTGACCTTTGTTCTGAGATGCAGTTTATTTACTTGAAAACTTATCTTTTTGCTTTTTAAGATTTGTTCAGTGGAGCCAGAGCAGTGTTTAGTCAAGTGTTAATTATTCCCCACTAGTGAGGTAAGACCTCTCTAAATTCTTAAACCAATTCTCCCTGAATTAGGAGGTATTCCAGTCTGGTGGAGAGAGCAGGGACTAATTCTAGACCTATAAATGATGTTTTATCTAAATTTTTCAGGTATTTTCCCTCATCCCTATGTAGTTTCCTCATATTTGTATACCAATTGGCATTCTGCTGGAAACTCAAAGGGGGCAGTGTGCAGATCTCTGGAAATCATTCTGTATAGCTCTCTCCTCTCCATTATTCTGTCCTACAGTCTCTAACTGCCTTAGTCTCCCTCAACTTAGGGAGTCTGCTAGACCTGACCTAAGTTCTTTTTTCCTGTGCCATGGCCTGGAAATTTTTTCAAGGCATCAAACTAAGGTAGTTTTATGGCTCAACTTTGTTTCACATCTCTCAGTGATCACTATCCTTGGTGAAAACTATTGTTTTATATATTTGACTAATTTTTTTTTATTTTCAGGTAACAGGGACCCTGTTACTCTATGCTTGTTATAACTGCTATTAAAAAAAAAATGGGATTTAAAAGTTCTATTTTCCAAGAAAAGTTCTAAACTTCCCCTAAGAATTTTATCAAATGAATTTGATGTCTAATCAATTTAGGTATGTTAACTATCAGAGATAGGTGTGGTTAAATCAGATCTTCTCTTTATAATTTATTCCTGTGAATTACTTAGATGATAAACTGAATGTTCACTTGGCATAGACAAATGACAAGGAAGTAATTTATATTAATTTTTAAGATGGAAGAATTGACTAGTTTTATTGAGTCACTAGTCTAGTATGTGACCAAAAATGCAGAGCTTGGTGAAGCCTGAAGAATTATCAAAAATAGTATATTAATGGAGGCCCAAACATTTATTTAGAAGTATGAATCTTTTTTTCTTTCATTTCCTGAGGAAAACATGAAGTATTTTTTGTTTAGTCTTTTTCTTTTTTTAAATTTATTTTTTATTAAATTCAATTAATTAAACTATGTATTATTTGTTTGTGATTCATCAGTTTTTGTTTCATCTTTTTCTTAAAAGCTGAAAATTTACTTCAGGGTATATCTTTTATTGATGTCTTTATCTACTCTGTCTTTGTCAAACCGGAGATCATAATTACCCATATAAAATGTGCAGCATCTTAATTAGCTAGTAACTATTCCAAGGATATTCCTTTTTGGATTATGAACTTCCTCATTACTTATCCCCAGGATCTCCCTGGAATGCTTCTCTTTCTCTGCCACTGAGACATTATTTATTCCTTGATAATCTGCTTCAGTTTTTATTAGGTCTATTCCCCCAAGATGCTGCCTCACTGAAAATACCCTGTGACTATAGACTATCGACTACAGACTGTGACTCTCTCCTTCTTGCCCACAGAACTGAGTCAGCATTTTCACACCAAGGTCAAGTATTATAAGGATAAGGGTGAATGGAACATTGAATAAAGTTAAAATAGTAAATGTTATATGTCTATCAATGAGAATTTCTGTATATCTTGTCATAAGCAAAGAAAAACAGGATTAGAATAAAATTAGTCTTTACAAACATGCTAGTATGTACAATTTCTCAATTATGTACAATTTCTCAATTTTAATCTGCTTCAGAGTTTTTTTGTAAGTAAAATAAACTCTTGTCAGAGAGTCTATTCTCATTGCAAAGTAAGACATTTCACAATGCCTGTGTACTAGAAAACCTCTCCCAACTGCACTTGTTACTGATTCCATTTGACAAGTGGCTGCTTCTCGATAATTACTGTACAAACCATTACTTCCAAAATAAATTAAACTCTCATCACTTTATCCTGCTCTTCTACATTCATTAATAAGTATCTTGTAAAATAGGTGGTTGCACCTGCATTAGTAAGTGCAGAAGCTTATATTAAGAGATTGTGCTTTTGTATATCCTTTGTCTTTGAAAACTATGTTCAGTTTATTCCTGGACTTTTATTGGGTGGGAGCAGGGTGGAGTCAAACCCTAAATTTAAAAGGGAGATTCCTAATTCATGTCTATCTAATTCTTTTTTAAATTAGTTGGTAAGATATATATTCTCCTTGTAAGGCCAATTTCAGTGATTAAAGAATCAGTTTCTTTGTGATACACAGAGTGCTTTACATTCTATTGATTTTCACTAAGTAGAAGATCTGCTCCTACTAGAGACAGAGTCTGTTCTTACACGGGGCTTAGAGGAAACTGAAATATGACAAAACTAGACAGACTTTTTGTTTTGAAACCTGATCATAAGTCACCTTTGATAATTGGCCTGTGTTTAGTTTAATTATCAGTAAGCCAACATGAACATATCTTCATTTTTTTTTCTTTACAACATTTTCTAATGAGTTTCCTTTTGCTTTAAAGATTTTCTGATGGTCTCAAATTGAGATCAACATTGTATAGGAAACAGCTAATAGTAGTAGTGGTTTCTCTGAATAATAATAACCTTTTGTCTTACAGTTTTTACTGATTATAAAAATATATATTACTGATCATCAAATGAAAAATTTCAAACCCTTTGTTTGTCATTCCCAAGTAATTGTAACATTTGACTGTTATTGTTCTAACATTACCCATTTATTGACTCCTGGTATGATTGATCAGTTAAGGCCTCCACAAACATTTAGTGAGTGCCAGAGGAGTACTTGGTTTTGTGCTCAGTGCCATATTAAAGATACCATTTTTACTTTTATTTTGATTCCAAGGTATATGTCAAGTTAAATGTGCAATATCATCTGATCCTTATTGTTGTAGATATTCTTTCTGTTTCTTCTTGCTGCAATTAACTATCAATTCATATAAAATTTGATGGTGGCTCTTGATGTTGACTGACTATACATTTTATAACAAATACTAGATGTGTTTCCAAAAACTTACTTGAAGATACTGTCTTTGTTTTTAGCAATGCCCCAAATTTTCTCACCTTATTCTGTAAGTAACCTTGCCTCCAGAGATTTTTGAATTACTGCCATAAGACCCCAAAGCAAACAATTATTCTCCAAGACAGCTCTGATATGAGATATAATGTCTCAAAAGATTCTCTGACAAATAGCCAAACCAACTTGACAGTGTAAAATGAAGTACTCATAGAAAAGCCTAGATTTTTCTTTCTTTTTAAAAAATAAAACTGATTCTCTGCACAAAATTAGTTTAGAAGGTAGGATATATAAATTTTCTTGATAAAATACTTAACTATAATTATTTGTGGAGTCACCTGATAGCCCTGGGTTACTTAATTTCCTTCACCTTACATAAGGAAAATGTTCAGAGATATTTATCCAACTCCTTCATGGTCACTCCATAATTTATAGTATTAATATCAAAACTCAAAATTTCTGACTCTCTGAGATTGTCAGGTATTGGAAAATAATGTCAATACTTTTCAGTTTTCTTCTATAAATAATGTCAGTGTTCATCCATTTTTATCGAAAATTTTATTTCTTTCCACATTCCCTAGATTTGGTCTTCTTTACTTATTTCCATTTCTAATACTATGTTTTATAACTAAGATAATTCCTATCTAATCTGTTTCCTGAGCTTTCCTGTCCATTTCATCTCACTGGTAACCAAAATATAATTAATTTCTCCATTGAAAATACAAATGACATGCAATTTCTAAAATTTTCATTATATTCATTTAGAAAAGTGGATTGTTGATATTTACATTTTCCCCCTCCACAGTATGATATTACAGTCCATAAAATAAAGAATAACCTCTATTTTAGATATAAAAAGGACAAAGGGAGAGCTACCAGCTGGTCAATGAGAAATCAATCTAATTCAAATACAGCTAGACCCTTTAAGGAAATTTGTCAGATAACAAACTCTTTAAAGATAATGTGCAAGTGATATTTATGTTGGTTAAATCATACTGGAAATGTAAGAACAGAGAACAATAAATAAATTAAGTCCTCTGCATTGGGAATAATTAATGCCATACTTAATCAATTTTAAAAATTCAGAGAAATTTAGGCTGTTAAGAAATTGAAAAGTATTCTAGTAGATAGTCTAGTTCAATGATTTTACAAGACAGATAATTTAAACTTCTTTAATGTTTAGTTTCTTTATCCTTATTACAAAATTAAAATATCCCTTTTATTATGTCTTCTCCTAAGTCCAGGAACTTTCTTCTGAAGAAATGTGGAAGATGTGCCACATACTTACTATTAAAATATATAAGGAAAGGTGTTTTATCTACGTGAATTTGTTTTCTTTATGCTAAACAACTTCAGTTTCTCCAGCAGGGTAGGTGACCATTTTCCTGGACCTTTATCATCATGATGATTTCTGCTGGGTGTCCTGAGCTTGTCAGTTCCTTCTGAAAATGTGGTACCCAGTTCTCCTGTGATGGTGTAGATATTGAAAAACTGAATAAAGATAATTGTATCTCATAATGAATACAAAATATTTCCTTAAATTCACTGTAAAGATTTATTATTGGCTTACAGGAAGTGAAATGAAGGGTTTTTTTGTTTGTTTGTTTGTTTGTTTGTTTTTAATAAACTGTTTCCTTAGCTCTTAAGTATGCTGAACAAATGGTATATAAGATCCTTTCCAATTCTAAAATTTTGGGAACCAATTTGCTAGTAATCATTTTTGTTGTCTACACACTTCCTAACCCAAATCTCTGTGTCTTCAATCCAAATGACAATAAAAATGTAGAACAAGGGGTGCTGGGTGGCTCTGTTGGTTAAGCATCTGCTTTCGGCTCAGGTCATGATCCCAGAGTCCTGGGATCAAACCCCATATCTGGCTCCCTGCAGGAAGCCTGCTTCTTTTTCTCCCTCTGCTGCTCCCCCTGTTTTTTCTCTCTCTTTCTGTCAAACAAATAAATAAATAAGATATATTTTTTTAATGTAAAGCAAAATAAACCCATGTATGGCAAACTATTTGATACTTTCCTTTAGGCTGAAGCCAATTCATTAATAAATGATCTGAGATATAATTCAACCAAATACTAAAACACCTATCATCTAATCCTCATGCCTCCCAAGTGCTAAGTGCATTCATTTGGATTCATCACAATGAAACTTTAAAGCAGATAATATTTTCATTGCTCTAAAAATTAGGAAATTGAAACTCAGAAACAGTTATTTTCTCAAATCACACAATCCATAAAAACAGAGTTAAAATCTGGGTCTGTTACCACTACACAAAATTAAGATGTATTTTGTCTATGGCTTCCATATTTATTAACTCAAAATAAAAATCAAAATAATAAACTGAGTCTTCTTTGATCTGCCTTGCTCTTAGGAGTTTATCATAGCTCCTCCTTTAAAAGTCCTTCTTAATCCTACTAATTTTGTCTGCTCCCTCTGATTCTCTATGACATGCTATTTTTGTACTTATACTATAGATGTCTATAAACTTGTCTAAACATCCTTACCATAATGTATCCCCCTCAAGGTCAGAGACTATATTTTAATTATCATGATGTCCATAAAAAGATCTAACTCAGCTCTTGCACAGAGCAGTTATTTCATAAATATTTCTTGAAATGAATTGAATTGAATCAAAATGAATTGAGCACCACATTTTACAGCCTTTAAGTTTTAAGTCTGAGTGATGTACTGACTTACTAGAGGTGTCATTAGGAGATTAAGCAGAAATTAATTTCTTAATTTTTGAGCATAGACAAAATACCAATCTCATAATAATTATAAGAAATTGTTTATAAATCATTGCAGTATATAATTTGTCTAATATATTAGTATAAACATGTGCTTAAAGCATATATAATTTTAATTATTATTATTATTAATTATGTTACACTTATCTGTCTTTTAAGCTTCTGAGAATATTGGTGGACAATTTAACAGGTCCACTTCTGAAAGCTTGGAACAATCTTTTCCCTAATCCAGTTATGCTTTGTAGGTCAAAGGGGATCAATGGACAATTTGGAATTCATTTTGCATTAATTTCATTAACACCACCAAAAACATTTATTAACCATCCCATATATAGTGCACTACAGACTAGTGCAATATATGATGAATGAGAATGAGTTCTTTCCCCCAGTGAAGCAACTGCTAGTTTAGTGGGTGTTATGAACTGAGTGTTTGTGTCTTCCCTACCCCAAGTTCATATGCTAAAATCCTAACACACAATGTTGCATTAGGATGTGGGGCCTATAGAGAGAAGTAGATCATGAGAGTCAAACAAATCCATGAATAGGATTTGTGCTTGTATAAGAAGAGACATAAGAGCTTGCCCTGGCTTTCTTTGCTCTTATCCATGTGAGAATGCAATAAAAAGTTGACAAGCTACAACTAGGAAGAGGGCTCTCACCGGACACCAAATTAGCCATCCCCTTAATCTTAGACTTGTCAGCTTCCAAAACTTTGAGAAATAAATTCTTCACTGGTAGCTACTGAGTTTATGGGATTTTGTTATAGCAGCCTGAGCTAATTAAGACAGTAGGGCAACTAGATGAATTAGCAACTAAATAAGTGTTTCTTGGCACCCCCCAAAAGAGCACCTTCACCAGGCTGGAGGTATCTGGAAAATCTGAAGGATGACTTCTTATCTATCCTCAAATTTAATGGGAGTTAGTTAAGCCAAGGTCATGTTAGAAAAGGGAATCTTTTGGGCAGAGTGGGTAAGAGGAGCAAGTGCTTAGTGGACTAATAAAATGGAAAGAAATTAAATGCTGATGAATCATGAAATGCTTGGCATGGAGTGCTTGGAAAAGAGGCTGGAGACAGAAGCCACATAAAGGGGGACCTACACATCAGGTCGAAGAGCTTTGATGCTGTCATTGAAATATGTCAAGCAGAAGAGTGCATGTTTAAATCTTCCCTTTAGCTGGGTTGCTATCACGCCTGGTAAAGAGAAGATAAGGTCTCGAATTTGGGCAGCTACAGCAATAGTTGAGAAGAAGGTATAGATTGAAAAAAAATAAACAAGGTTTGGTGGGTAATTGGCAAAGAGGAACAGGGGTATATAAAAGAATTACGGCTTGAGAAGACTATAAATTTTAGTTCACTTTTAGATAAGAGACATAGAAGGAAACATCAGACCACTAAAAGAACACTAATCAGAATATGGTGTTATGGAAAACCAAGCGTTAAGATGTTTCTAATTACCACCAGCTAGGCTCCAAGACCCAATTTTTCTGCTCACTTGCCTGTAGCCATCAAGTTTTCTCCAGTGTTTTTATGAAACTCTTCTTTCCAGTTTATTTCTTAACTCATGGAAAAGATCTGAGGGGCATAATATCCTGCGATGGAAACCAAAACTACCACTCAAGCAATGGTGAGTGCTTGGACAAAGAAGTGGAAGCCCAGACCACCCAGAGAAGTTCAAATTTAACCCATGACTCACGCCTGTGCAGATGGACCATGGAGTGACCCATGGAGTAACCGAGGAGGAGCATGAGCCCCATTTACATAATATACAATGCATGTGTAGGCATCTTTCCTTAAGGGGCATGTGCCACCTTATGCCCTCCTCTCCTTATGAACACAAGACTCTCTTATCTGCATATCCATCCTAATACTAGATAAAAGGAACCCATCCACCCTTGCTCAGAAAGTCATGGCTTTAGAAGGTATTCCTTGTGATCTCCTTATTTGCTACAAATAAAGTTTCCTTTGTCCCACAACTCACTCCTTATAGTCTCTATCTGTGACTCCCCAAGGAGCAAACTCACCTTAGTTTGGTTATAGAATGCCTGAATGATCAAGAGTATTGGAGGTTGGTTCATGTTCTTGTAGAAGAATAAGAATCAGAAGATAAGTAGCAGGAGAAGGAGAAGGAAGAGGAGAAGGAAAGGAGATAAAGAAGGACAAATAACAATTTGTGTTAATAAATTTGATCTGTGCAGGCAATTCTGTTAAGGGCTTTGTTTTGCATCCTGCCATCCAGTCTTCCAAACAACTGTATGAAACAATTACTTTTATAGTAAAATTCCATGATACCACAAATTCTCATCTAATACCATTGGCAGCTGCTCCTCAGACCCAGGTATTTCCAGTCAGTTAGCTGCTTTGGCTTACCTGCCATTTTATAACCTCTGTAAGAATATATCCCTGAAGTTTACATAACTGATTTTTTTTTTTGATCCCACTTACAGATTATGACAGGGTTTACTGTATTATACCCATTTTACAGACGAGAAGACTATGGTTTAGGGAGATTAAATGATTCCAATTTCCAGAGTCATGAGAATAGCAAGGGGCATCATTTTCATGAGATTCCACTTTTATGGTTAATTTGGTGTGTCAGCTTAACTGGGCACGCAGATATTTGATTAAACATTATTCTGGGTGTCTATGAGGGTGTTTCTAGCTGTGATTAACATTTCAATTTGTTGCCTAAGTAAAGCAGATTGTCTTCCCCAGTGTGGGAAACCCTCATCCAATCCACCAAAGGCCTGAATTGAACAAAAAGGCTGGAGAAGGGAGAATTCACTCTCTGCTTGAATGTCTTCAAGTTGGGAGATTGGTCTTCTGCCTTTGGGCTCACACCCAGACTCAGACTGGAACTAAACCATTACTCTCCTTGTTTCTCAGGTCTTTTGACCTGGACTCGAAATATACTTTTGGTTTGGGTCTCCACAGTCTCCAGCCTGTAGATCTTGGGACTTCTCAGCTTCCCTAATCACGTAAGCCAATTCTTTATAATAAATCTGTCTCTCTCTCTCTCCACACACATAACACACACACACACACACACACACACACACACACACACATACACACACGTATAGATATATTTGAATCTGTTTCTCTAGAGAACCCTGATTAATATACCCACCCACTTCCACTTACCAACCAAACTCTAAATTAGCCTACTAAAGGGCACATTTCTTGCTATTTAAATGCAGCTTCAAAAGCCCTTCTGCACAAAAATTCTGGAGTTGTCACTGGTCACAAGAACTGTGTTAATTAGTGTATAACAGTATCATGAACTTGAGAATACTTTATATTCCTTAAATACAGAATTAATTATTCTTTAAATATCCTATTTAATCTGATTCAGCTTCTAGTGCTGTGTATTCCCTAAATGCAAAAGGGAAAGTTTCTTTTTCTGATTCCTCTTAGATTTTGCACCAGTAAATAGGTGAACTTCACAACATCAACATTAGAATTCCCCCAGAGACTCTGTATCAGCTCATCTTTACTCAGAGGTATTAAAAAAGTGACCTACTTACTAAGTCTATTGTTCATTTTCATACATGTAGCACTAATTAACATTAAAAAGCTCCACCTCCCTCCTTATAACCTTGATAAAAACTGGATATTAAATTAACATAGCCCAGCTCCAGCTTCAGGACAGAAATTATGCCATCGATGCTCAAGATATTTCAACAGGGAAGATATGTTAAAGTTTTCGTAAGCCATCCATCATTTGAAGTTAACAATCTAATGTTGAGTTTTTATAAAGTAACTTACAAATAAGCACATTAAAAGGAGGTAGTCACAAATCAAATTGCCCTTCATGAGATCACATGTCATGTCTTATATATTATATATCCTTCCATGTGCCAAAAGACGTTGGTTGGAGATACACTAAATAGAAGATCAATTTGGGGGGGGCATTTATCATATGATGATTTTTCCTTCATCAGGAAATGATGAGGTGGATAAACTGACTATGGGACACTACAGTATAGTTCTTTGAGAACCTGATGATTTGTTACAAATGCACCAAAGAAAGGTACGTATATAAGGAGTAGTTTACAAAATGTACATATTTTAAGTTTCGCTATAGAGAAATAAGGCATGCAATATACTTGGTGGTAATTCTATTAGAGAATGAATGAAGCACACTTCTTAGTGCCCTAAATAAGGGAAAAAAGTTATAATTAGATGTCATCACTATCAATTTAATTAGGTTTCCAAAGAGGGGGTCAGTCCTCCTCGCCTCTTGGAAGCAGACATCAGGTCATGCCATGGAACTTGGTCATGCCTGAACCTTTGATTTTGCATGTTCTTACCAAGAAAGGAGATTTCAGCTGCCTAGTCTTTAAAAACAAAAGAAACTCCATCAAAGAGAAATCAGAAGAGCAATATCTGGTTTTTACTTAAAATTATTTTCAGAAAAGATAAAAATAAAAAGTTCTGTGTTGAAAACCTTCTGAATAATTTCTAACACTTGGACTTCTGAATTTTTCATTTCATTGCTCATAATAGGAATTCATAAATTTAGGTACAGAGGGTGCAAGGTAATGTGTGTTTGTTGATGAAAGTACCTGAATACCACGATGATCAAACCAAGCTTTGCACAAAGTGACTTCTTCAGATTCAATGAACAAAATTACCTCTTATCATGGGAAAAGGAAATTTTTAAATGAAAGCCAATGATGAGTGAGCCTTGACATCTATTGATATGTGGCTTAAGAAACAGATGCTCATACTACCTAAATATAAATCAAGAAATAGTTTTATTTCAAACTAATACTTAATAGGAATACAAATTAGAGAATCTGGGATTCTTCTACAACATGTTCAAGAATTCATTTGGCATTTAATGTAACAATTAGATGGCTTTCAATACTATTAGGAAATTCCATCTACATCTGAAGAGATCTCTCTTTGATTTCAACCATCAGTTACCTATTATTTTATTATTATTTTAGTATTTTATTATTATCATTATTATGTATTCTTACAATAGTTCCCCATTATCCATGGGAGTTGTGTTCCAAGATCCTCAGTGGATGCATTGTGACTTTAGGCTCCTATTGACCTGCTGATGATATGTTAGAAGGAAGATCATTTGCTTCCACGGTAGATGATAGGTAACTGAATCGTAGAAAGTTAAGAGCACTGATAAGGGGGAAATACTGTATTCAGTGAATTCAGACTGAAGTGGATCATTGTCTTCATTTGGTTCACTTCAGTTTAACAAGTGCTGACGGAGAATCAGATGTGCTGATTCTATTTTTTTTTTTAAAGATTTTATTTATTTGACAGAGAGAGAGATCACAAGTAGGCAGAGAGTCAGGCAGAGAGAGAGAGAGAGAGAGAAGCAGGCTCCCGCTGAGCAAAGAGCCCGATGCGGGGCTCGATCCCAGGACACTGAGATCATGACCTGAGCCGAAGGCAGCGGCTTAATCCACTGAGCCACCCAGGCGCCCCAGATGTGCTGATTCTAGAAACAAGGCCGTTGAGCTGTTGTCCAGGCTTTCCTCAGCTCAGCGCAAGAGAGATATACCTATGTTCGACAATCATGAATGTGCATTTTAAAAAAACACTCTGGGAACATAGAAGGAACAAATGTCTCTGCTTCCATCTGACCAGGATTTAAAATAACGAGTAAGATGTTACCAATTCTTTCACCCATTCTTCTCCCACAAGCCTTCCTCCTGTCTACTCTCTTCACAGTCAGGTTGCATTTTATGAATACATATCAGATTATGTCTTTCTCCTCCTTATACCCTCCCACTGGGTAATGACTTCCCACTGCACTTAGAATAAGGCCCACTGTCTTCTCCAGGGGGATAAAGTCCCTCTGTGACCTAGCTTTGGCCCTTCCAACCGCATCTCACATTGCTCCCTGCTCCATTTCAGAAAGGCTTCCTGCTCTTCACACTTGAAGCCCAAACCCACAGCAGACACTTAGATCTGCTGTTTCTACTGTATGGAAACCCTTCCCCGATATCTTTTAATAGATGATTTCTTCAGCCAGCAGGATAAATACCATCTTCTCAGAAAGGCCTTCCGGTCCTTGCTGTTTAAACATTCTCTGAAGTACCATCATGTTTTTTTATTTTCTTTCTAGCATTATCTGAAAATATTGTACTCATTTATTTTATGGTCAATCGTACCACAACCACCCCTATGTCTGTGGAATGTAACCTTCAGAGAAGGAGCCCTATTTGTCATGTTCCCTCTATATTCCATTTCTAAGACAGGGCCTCATATACCCCAGGAGCTCAAAAATCATTGAGGAATAAATGAACTGCAATCACTGCATTTTCAGATTCTTTCTCCATTTTAAATAGAAAGGAAGAGTCTGGCAGAGTTTTCTTTTTGTAAAAGTGAATATACCAATTTATATTTTGGTGTAATTTTACCAACTTAATGATAAGCTTTTAAAAGAAGGCCAAGTTTAACCTAATAAAGAAAAGATATAGAAAGTCTTCGTGACATCTATTCCTCAGAGTCCTTGGCCAGTGCTGTTAGCTTCTCATGACACTAAATTCACAAATGTAAGAAAAATTAAAAATAAATTACCTCCTCCTCTTTTTATGTTTTCAACAGTACCATTGTCTTTGAGTGTTCCCCAAAGGGGGTACACGGGGTCAGTTTGCACATAACTAGCAAGGTTGAAACACTATTTCAGTTTTGTTGCAATGTTCCCTTTATGGGAAGGCTAACATTCCAATATTATTAAAAATGCAAACCAATAAGACATGAAATGGCTTGCTTATTGCTAACATTTATGCAAAACCACTTAAAATGTTAAAAATATTAATCTCCTACCCTATGTAGCAATTAATGCTACACAGATGACGACAATTGTTTTTTTCCACTGGAAAATCACCAGCAATCCACATTCTCTTCTTCTACTTAATTAACACAACTATATATATATCCTTCAAAGTCACAGGAAACTGGTGTAATTGCTTTTGTAAATTCAACTACTCTCCAATGAAGAACAGATTGCTAAATTAAATGCAAGTAATTTGAAGCTTTAAAGAAATCAGGAATAGAGACATTCTTGCCCTGGTATAGTATGAGGTGATATAAAGGTCAGGGACAAAAAAAGAAAACATAAGAATTCCTGGACCTGTGTTAAATTCTCTGTTGAGATATTAGGTATATTTTAAAGACCATTTGTCAAATGAACATCATATAATATAAAATAATTATACTTCATTATCAACCACAACATGGTTAATATAGATATGTGCTGAATTGATTTGGAATAAAAGATGTGTGTGTGTGTGTGTGTGTGTGTGTGTGTGTGTGTGTGTGTGTGTGTGTAGAATAGCCCTGAAGTTTCTAAAAAGCCAAAGAAAATAAGGTGGAAAATAATTTTAAAATTTTTTACTTATTTGTTTTTATCCAGAGAAGACAAAAGACAGGGTAATGGGAAAGTGGGAAGAGAGAAAGGCAGAAAAGCAGAATCAGAGGTGAAGATACAGTCACACACACTCCATTCTCATTATCTATGTATTCTGCATTTTTAATTTGCATAACCAGTAACACTTATTTATACTTTAGGCACTTTCATGATAATTCATGGACATGCACGTGTGCAGAGCAGTGAAATATTTGAGTTGCTAGGCACTCACCTTCTCAGATGAGAATAAGGTGAAGCTCTGCCTTCTTGTTTCAGGTCTCATCTTGTAAACAAGTGTCCTGTTTGTAGTATATTTAATGTTGTATTTTGAATTTTTGTGCTTTCTGTTGGTGACTATTCATAATGGTCCCAAAGCATAGGACTGAAGTGCCCTAAGAACAAGCAGGTTGTGATGTGCCTTGCATAGAAAATATAGGTATTAGATAAACTTCATCCAGCCAGGAGTTATAATACTGTTGGCTGCAAGTTCAATGTTAATAGATCAACAATCTACATTAAGTAAAGTGTCTTTAGAGAGTAAAACTTACAAAACAAGTTTGTGTATTGATCTCTTGACAAAAATGTAACCAGAGGCTCACAGGAACCTAGCCCCATATTTCCCTTAGGAGCAATGATTCAGTATTTGCTAATTCAATTTTGCAGTGACTTTATAAACATGACTACTGAGAGTAATAAGAATCAACTGTGAGTGTGTGGGTGCACACATGTACGTGTGTATGTATACAGTTGATTTTAACTCTTTGCAGTAGCTATGTTATATATGTATATATAGAGAGAGACAGAGGGCAAAAGAGATAGAACAAGAACACCTATCTTATGTCTTGATCAAATGTGGTTTGCTTAAGTGAATAGAGAAGAAAATGATCAGATGAACAGGTGAAAGTTTAATTCAGAGTGAAGAAAGATTCTGAAGTAATCACACAATGTAAAAAAAGAAGAAGAAGAAGAAGAAGAAGGGGAAAAAGAAGAAGAGGAAGGAGGAGGAGAAGGGCAAGGAGGGCGAGTTGGAGGAGGAGAAAGATCTTCAAGAGTACACCTGTCTAACTTCTTCATTATGCAGATGTTAGGATGTGGGAATGGGCATGATGGTCAATGGAAAGTCTCTGGAGCCTAATTCAAATCTTCACTTTCATTTTCTTAACTTCTGTGGACTTCATTTTATTATCTGTAAGATGGGGATGATTATATAAATATAGGTATATCCATATATATATGAATTATATATCTCATAGGCTTATAGTAATAATTAAATAAGATAAATCAAAAACTGTTGAGCAATGTGTGTGTCATATATTCAAGCATTCAATTGCTGATGTGATTATGAGTAAGTGAACCCTCAGGCATACATTAACTTAGAAATTTGCTGGTGGAAACCAATCTCCATGTCCTCTTATCCCCTGCTCAGTGTTTTTCCATTGTACCATTCTAGGGCCAATGAAGCACCAGTTGGGATGACCTACCTCTAGTTGCTATAATAATGGTTGACGTGGAGAGATTTGTAGTCCCTAAATATGCTTTCACAGCATAGAATACAGGGTCAAAGGAAAAGAAATGTAAACAGGTGGTTAAGATAAAGCGTGATTCCTGTCTCAATTTTCTTCTAAAAGAATATCATTTCCAAAGAACAGAAGAAATCATACTAGGTCTTACCCAGCCCTTACTCAATCCCCTGTGTTCATAAAATGAAGTAGATTTTGATTCCCACTATGAGAATAAAGCAAACTACTGAAGAAGGAAGAGGTTTGTCTTTTTTTTCTTTTCAATAAAAAAAAAGTAACTGTATCCTAAATCCTCAGTTTCTTTATTTAGAAATAAGAATAATAATATCTTCTTTTTGTTAAGGATTTTTGAAAAACTTATTCTTTGAGACAGAGAGAGAGCATGAGCAAGGGAGAGAGGCAGAGGGAGAGGGAGAAGCAAATTCCTCACCAAGCAGGGAGCTCGACACAGGGCTTGATCTCAGGACCTGATGATCATGACCTGAGCGAAAGGCAGACACTTAACCACCTGAGCCACCCAGGGGCCCCTAGTAATATCTTCTTTATCAAATAATGTTAAAATCTCTAGAAACTATTTACGATAGAGAATCCCACCAAAGTTGGAGATAGAGGCCTATCCAAGGTACAGTAAGTTAGGATTTAAGACAACTTACTTAATCTCATTCTTCCCCACTAAGGAAGCCATAGAATAAGATAAAATTATGATGTTTTACCTTTTATAACATAGGTACCTGCATAGAAATTCTGTTCAAGATGTTATTAATAATAATAAAAGAATCTATTACATCCTATATCAGAGGGAACAATTCAGGATACAACTGCTATTTTAATATATTTGTCCAATCCTTCTTATCAACATGAGTGACTGATACAGAGCTGGTGAATGAAATCTACAGATTTTATAACTTTGCTGTTTAGATTAGACCAGATAACATTGAAGAGTACTTCAAAGAATGTTGCTTTCATTTCTTCCCCACTCGCTCTCAAAGGAATTCTGGCAAAAGTTCATATTTTCATGTAGAGAAACTAACCATTTAAAAAAAAAATTCTCTTTAAACCCATTCAGTTAGTTGCCCACATTGGTTTTAAATATAAACTGTGTCATTCGATTCTTGCTAGAAGCAAACGTGTCTGTGATATAACTCTCCATAAAGGAGTCATTGAAAAAATGTGACTTATTTCACATTCTAAATCAAATAATGGTACATTTTAGCCATTTCTATTGCTTCTGACATCAGATATTATCAAGAGTAAGATATACTTATTCCTTAGAAATTGACTAACAAATACTATTTGTTAGTGTTATTTTTTAAAAGATTCTGTCACATAAAATAACAGTGTTTCTTGTTGCTGCTGTTGTTACTGTTTTGTTTTTGTTTTTTAATTTCATAGTCATACAAAATGGGGCCTCGCGTGAAAGAAGACAGGACTGTACCCCAGTCAGTTGTCCCATGTGTATGCTATTATATGTTTGAAGGTTGCTCTGTAGCTAATGAACTCTGGGCCATAAAAATTCACCTCATTACATTTCAAAAATATTACAAATAGGTAAAGAGATGCTAAATAAATCATCAGATTTACTAAATCTGAGTGTTTATTTTTATTCATTTCTAGAGTAAAATGAAGCATTCCTCACCGTCAGAGTGTAGGGTTAATGTATGAGAAGACCATTAAACTCCCATCATTTAAACATGATAACTGCCTCGTGTGTCTACATAATGTTTCAAAGCTATTTTTAAGCCATTTAAGCTTTTCAATTTACACTAAACATCCACCAAGAGATTTTTCTATTAAATTTAGTGCAATATTTTAAATGATCAGCACACTCAATTTTAAATAAATTCTAGAGTAAAAGTAATTTCTAAAGACATAACTTACATAATTTTCCTCAATGCACCACTGGTTCTGAACAGTGGCTTTCAACTTTAAGTCACTAAAAATCCTTTCGAATCCCCAGGCAGCTACACTTTGTATAAATCTAACATAAATTTTAAGGAGTTAGTTTGTGCTAAAATGACAAAGTCAGTTTCATACACTTACATATTTCTGGGTGCCCAAAATAGTTGAAAATAGCAAGTATTTCACAAAGTGTTATGTAAACAACATGGAAAGCATTAGGAAATTTTCAGATGAGTATTAAAAATATTTCTGTTTCCTGATAACATTTTTGATCTGCTAAGAAGGCTATCGGCCAGGATATCATTTCGTGAACCAGTGCATCCTGGGACTTGGGGGGTCTGTGATTGGGAACTTGGGAATTTCACCTGGAAATAGCTGATGACAATTGGGAATGATTGACTGGCTCATCAATGAAGACAGAAAGCTGAGGTAGAATACAAAGAATCTATTGATAGCTTTTGTCTGTGGCAGACAGAAGCCTAAGGGAAGGGTGACTGCTCTCTCCTAGTGTCATGGATGTCACATGATAGAAAGTTTTATGTTTGTTTCTGACATTAGGCAAACAAAAACCTTTTGAATGCTGAATTAGGCTCTTGTTTTGAGCCTGGAAGCTGCTACTGGTTCCTATTGATGAGTACTGATCTGATTGCAGCCCTTTCATTTTTACGGTGTTAACTGTGTGGGGAATGTGGATAGAAGGCCTGAGACAGGCCCACCGACCTTATCCCTGCAGAGTTCACATAGCTTTTGGAGTTTTCTTTTTTTGGTTGGGGGGGTTGAGGGGGGAGGGGACGGGGTGTCTCAGGAGCGTACCAATCTCTTTGCTTAAATGAACAATATGAGTTAGGCCTTCTGAAACCAGTTTAGCAAAAGACCCTTTTTTCTTTTCCCTCTGGAGAAGGATATAACACTATCACCACGATTCAGCTTTGCTTGTCTGGGTCTGTGCAAATTGTGAGGGAAAGAGAGCTTTGAGGGAGCCCTTCCTGTTCCCTTTGGTCCCTGTGATCTGTACTCACTTGAGGTTCTGAGGTTCAAAATTCGATGACTTGGCAGGAAAAGATAAATTCGTTTTTTAAAGACCTGGTGAGGATTGTATTCTTGTTGAGGGAGTCCTAGATTGGGAAAACCGAAGCCATTTTTAAAGCCCTTGATTATGGCCGACTTTTAAATATATACATTCACTTTGAATTAAAAGAATCCAGAGAAATGAGAATAATTTCTGCTTTCTGTGGCCAGACTTTGAAGTGGAGAAATGTAGAACTAAAAGCAAATAGCATAACCTGTTTTAATCAAAAGGAGTCTAGCAAGAAACAATCAATTAAAGAACAGTCTGATTCTCTGCGACATCAATGTATGAAAATCTGTTAGACGCCAGATTGTGTCTCAAGACACATATGATGAACTGAACAAAATGACCTGCTAATAGCTTTTACGGGTAATAAATGCATCATGTTATTGGTAATTCTGCAGATGGTAAATCAAGCTAATATGGAAGCTGAAACAAGCTACTTGTTAAATATAGTTCAAAATGATCTTCTCAAAAACTGTTATTCAAAAATTGTATTGCACAGAGAAGAAAGATGATTCCTCCTTATATTTCTAGGCATCTTAAATGGATAAACATCCCCATTCTGCCATGGAGACATTTTAATTTTTAAATCCTTTGGAGAGAGCATGCCTGAAATAAATTTAAGCTGAGAAACGCTATGTTTATTTAGATTATGAGCAGGAACTAAAATGTAAAACCTGGGCTGAAATTGAAGTGTGACCTTCCTGCATACAATGCACATTAGATGTTAGTTCCAGGCAGCATTTGGAACACTGACCCGGCAAATCTGAACATTAGAGCACAATGCATATTAACAAATTACAGAGGGATGGACATGCCATTCTTATTATTGACTCTCTTGAATAGCTTCATTTGCCTAAAGAACCCTTTAGCTTCAATTTTGTTGTTGTTATAAGATCTAAAGTAGATAGCAGTACAAGTCTAGGAAAAGCAGAAATAGGACAGTGGTCCAAGAAATCTCTCTTCAAGGAAAAAAAAAATGACAATGACTGCCCATGATTTACAAAGGCAAACTCAGTCAAATGAAGGGGACAGTTGACTTTGGGGATGGTCAGGTCAGATTGCTGAATCTCCAAATGGGTCCTCCCTATCTTTGAGCAGGTGACTTACTACTGAAGATCATTTCGTTTGCCTGTTTATGTCATGTAAGTAACTTACCTGTTTGTATTCACTGGAGAAAAGATCAATTGTAAGTATGTATTTATTTTGAAAGAGATGTTATTTCAGATATATAAATAGAAAATTTGTAATGGGGTTTATGTTTTTTTTTTTAAGATTTTATTTATTTGTATGACAAAGAGAGAGAAAGGGAGAAAGAGCACAAGCAGGGGGAGTGACAGAAGGAGAGAGAAACAGACTCCCCACTGAGCAGTGTGCCTGATATGGGGCTCCATCCCAGGTCCCTGGCATCATGACCTAAGCCAAAGTTAGGCACTTAACAGACTGAGCCACCCAAGCATCTGTACAATAGGTTTTATCTTTAAGTGAACGTAATTTAATATGTATTGCGTTTTTCTCAGATATATGTTTTCATATACACACACACACACACACATGCATGTATGTATACAAATATACAGATACATGCACACATATTATCATTTTATATTGCATTTTAGTTCTATATTTACCTATTACCTGGAACATCTTAAAGAAAAGCAATTAATGCCTTAAATTTCCAGATTTTAACAGTAGCAAAATATCAACTAGTTATCAATACTCTATGGTATGACTTTGAGGACAGTGACAGTGACAGCAATCCTATCTTTTAGCAGTAGGGAAAAAAAAAAGGGGTAAAATATCATCTTGTGGGAGGAACAGATGTTTGCAATCCATTAACATCCATTTATACAGTACAGAATCAGAAATTTATAATAAGACCAATCCTAGGCCAAATTGTGAAGCTGGGACTATTATAATCAGCAGTTTCTGAATTCCCCTAAGTAGTCCTTTTCACAAAGATTCCTAATGTCTTCCCTAACTCCCCACCTCTGTCATCCCCATTTATTCAATTTACTCAAGCAGTATAATAAAGGCATAAATGAGATAATATCTCTGCATTTTTCTAGGATGTTTCCAGTGAAAAATAACAGAAAATACAACTGAAAATGGCCTAATCAATATGGACACAGATTATTTCACATAACAAAATGTCTGAAAGTAGGTCAACTCCGAGGTTCATTGGTCATTAGAACACTTGGAATCTAGTATCTGTCTGTCTTGTGTTGTTCACCAAAATGGTGGTAATGTTAAAGTCAAATTATAAAGTATATTTATTTATACATATTTTTATCTTCCTATACAATTAAGTAATATTTCACGTATTTATTTTTTCCATGACTAAACAGGATTTATTCTGGGAATTAAGTTTCTTCTCAATTTATTTTTAATTTTTATTACTGAAATATAGTTGACGGACAATGTTATATTCATTTCAGGTATACAACCTAGTGATGAGAAAACTCTATACATTGCTTAATGCTCACCATAGTAAGTGTAGTTACTATCTGTGGCCATACAATGTTGATACAATATTATTGACTATATTCCCTGGGATATCCTTTTTATCTCCATGAGTTACTTATTTTATAACTGGAGGATTGTATCTCTTAATCTCTTTCCCCTGTTTCACCCACCCTCCTAACCCAAAATCATATGGTATTTTTCTTTCTCTGACTTAGTTTACTAGGCATAATCCCCTACAGGTCCATCCTGTCACAAATCACAATGTCACAAATTTGTTGTCACAAATGGCAAGATTTCATGTTTTTTTTATGGTTAAGTAATACTCCATTGTGTGTGTGTGTGTGTGTGTGTGTGTGTGCACGCCCTTGCTCTCGTGTGTACTACATCTTCTTTATTCATGGATCAATAGACACTTGGGCCACTTCTGTATGTTGATTATTTTAAATAATGCTACAATTAATATAGGGGTGCATATTTTTTCAATTTAGTGTTTTTATTTTTGGTGGTAAATACTCAGAAGTGGAATTACTAGATCAGATGATAAAAGAAACCATACACTAATCAAATGTGCAAGGGTGTAATTCTTTCTCGCTTTTCTTTGGTCTAAGTTCTTCTCACTATCTGGAAATATTCCAAGATAGAAGATCTGAATGAGGCCATGTATTTAATGCATGTTAATCTGTGGCTTTATGATGCTATTTACTCTACCTATTCTTGCTGTGTTGAGACAGGGTAGAGGTGCTGACAGAGTTAGGGAATTGTGGAAGGGGAGACCACATCCCAAACTGGAGGAACTCCAACATTTCTCCCTACAAAATATATTTAGTAAAGAGTATTTTAAAGGGATAGCTCTACAGTCAACTCTAACATGAAAGAGAAAACAAGAAGCAGTGAGAATATGATCATGATATGGGGTTTTTATTTCTTACTAAGATCAGGCACGTGTAAGTGTTTGGCAGTCTTGTTTAGAAAAATGCACTAAAAATGTCATGCAGGTTATGTTGGACTCCTCACATGAGTAACTGACTTCCCTGGATCATGAGGCATAATTAAATTAACTCCAGAATATAAAGTTCATAAGGCATCACAAAAGATTTCAAATAGCCAATGCAATCTTAAGGAAAAGGTGACAAGGTTAGAAGCATCATAGTTTCCAATTTCAAACTATATTACAAAGCTATCATTACCAAAACAGTATGGTATTAGCATAAAAACAGACACATAGCTCAATGGATCAAAACAGAGAGCCCAGAAATAAACCTTGTACACTTTTGTGAGAGTGTAAATTGGTGCAGCCGCTATAGAAAACAGTATGGAAAGGCTCCTCAAGAAATTTAAAATAGAGCAATTGTGTGATCCAGTGATCCTGCTTCTGGGTATATAGCTAAAGGAAATGAAATCTGCACTCCTGTGTTCATTGCATAATAGCCATGGTATGGAAACTATCTATGGGTCCGTTGACAAATAGATTGATAAAGGAAATGTGAAATACACACACACATGCACGCACACACACTCACACACAATAGAATATTATTCAGTCTAAAAAAAAAAAAAAAAAAAGGAAATCCTGCCATTTGTGACAACATGGATGAAGCTGGAGTACGTTATGCTGAATGAAATAAGCCAGGCAGAGAAAGACATATTTTATGCTATCATTTATATGAAGAATCTGAAAAGTAAGCAAACAAGCAGAAGGTAAACTCATAGAAATGAACAAACAAAAACATGGAATGATGGTTGCCAGAAGGAAATGGGCAACAGGTGGCAAAAGGGTACAAACTTTCAGTTACAAGATGAATAAGGTTTAGGGATCTAATGTATAACATAATGATTATCATTGATAACACTGTCTTATATAATTGAAATTTGTTGAGAGAATTTAAGTGTTCTCGCCAGAAAAAATAAAAGATAAATATATGTGAAGTGAAAAAAATATATGGGAAGTGACGTATGTTAATCACCTTGATATGGGAATCTTTCACATGTCCGCATATATATCAAACCATCACATTGTACACTTTAAATATATTACGATTCTATTTGTCAATTTTATCTCAATACAAAGCTGAAAAAATCATAGTCCACAGTAAACCAAACCTGGAATGTCCACTGATCTCTTTTGACAAGCTCTGTCAAAAAAATGTAGATATCCAACTAGTTATTCTTCTGATTAATAAAATAATAGAAATGTTTCTTTTTTATTTGTTTCTAATAGTCAGTGCTTTACCTTGCTGTATGAATTTTCTTAGCTTTATCTGCTTGTGGAAAGTCATTCCTCCAGCGAGCCACAAAAGAAAAATTATGCATCAGTAGATATTCTGTGCTGAAAAATTGTATCATCTGCTAAAAGCACTTCTTTTAGACACTCCAGAAAGACTAAAAAAAATGAGTTTGAAACCAGTAATAAACTTTTAAGACAATAACTTAATGTTCTGAATCCATTGATAAATCATTGGAATATGTGTGACATTGACACGTCTTTCATTGATGAACAAAGAAAGAATTTTGTGTGCATGCCCTCCTTTAAGACTTCTGTAAAGCTTAATGGCCTTGACCTTCAACCACAATACTTTGGCTCCTCTTTCCTATTATCCTTTTCTCAGATCTATGTACAATCCATGCTTTTTCTACCATTTACATTTTCTAGTGCTATGGCATGGAAAGAAATATTCTCCAAGGGCCAAAGACTGTAGTAGTTCATAGCACACCTTGGTTCTGCTTCCAGCCCTTCTATTCCTTCTGGAGATATTATTCCAATTATGATTCAGATTTCTGTGAAACGTGCAACGGAGTTAAAATGGTTTCACAATCATCCTTCCATGTACATTCAGGCATCACAGTGCTATTGCTGTTTTTGGTAGCAGTGCTAATCATTGCACGGGGCAGGGGTAGGGTGGGGTGGGATGGCTACTGTCTTAGGTGACATCTCCTTATGAGGCAGGTTGTTCAAAGTCAGAATTCAGCCTGAGTTATGTGCAGGGCTTAACTTTTTTCAACAAGATTTTATTACTGACAAAGAGAAGGACTTCATTATAAACTGGTCTCATTTATAAGAGAAACTTACATCATGGAGTCGAAGGGCTGTGTGAGAGGGAGGCCTCATATTTTTAGTAAATCACTCATTACTAGAGTAAAAGTAATTATAGACATCTGATTAATCCAGCCAACATTTATGAGATATTGTTTATGGGTTATTAGGAATGAACAATGAATAAATGAGCTTTTGACAAATAACATGAAAAACTTTTCCAACTTTTGTCTCTTTCTTCTAACATCTTGAGATTTTGCTGTCACTGACTGATGTGGAGGTAACCTATTTACACGGAATCAAACTTGTTGACATTTACGTGTTAAAAAAAAAACAAACCACTATCTAAGCAGTAAAAAGAATATAGGAGTGACATTCACGGATATTTCCAGCTGTCAACAAGTCAGGTTTCTTACTAACTGTGAGCCCTTGAAGTATTGTGTTCTTTGGATAGAGTGAGAAATACTGTTACTCGAGGTTTTTTTTTTTTTTTCTCTTTAAATCCATATACTTGTCTGTACTAATTAGCAAAATATCATGAGTCTCTCTAC
The DNA here is from genome assembly GCF_009829155.1 of Mustela erminea. Lineage (NCBI taxonomy): Eukaryota > Metazoa > Chordata > Mammalia > Carnivora > Mustelidae > Mustela > Mustela erminea. Next base: position 60,212,341 of record NC_045621.1, read on the forward strand.
TCCTCCTATCTCTAATGTGCATGATCCTTCTTTAAAACTATAGCAGAAACTATTTTTCATGCATTTGTCACACGGATGGAGTAGGTGATCACTCACACAAAACCAAGGACACCACCATCCCATAAGAAAGAATTCAATTAAAGATCTATTTTTAGTAAGTAGGTAAGTAGTAGCACAAACTGTAAAATATTCCTAAATATAATCATCGAAAAAAGATTAAACAGGAACCTCCCATTCTTTTAATCTCCCTAAGGAAAATATCACTCCTCGTGTGGGCATTGAATGAAGAAACCCTCACAGATGCCTCAGTGGGACATCCACCCCTGTGAGTGACCACTCTGTTACTGAGGAGAATGGAATGGGCTCCGTCTCCTTGCTTCTCCTTTTCTAAAATGACATAAAGGCAGAAATGGCAAAGGTGTAGAAAAAGTTAATACCACACCCCTCCTCCTTCTAAGTATTAATTTCACTGAGAAAGGAGTTCTTACTCATTTCATGGTATTCTGGAAAGGGATGCAAATACTTGCCAGAAAGAAAATTGTGTAATGTGTAATGTAGTAATAAAGCATATTAAGCTAGCCAGACTGATCTCTGATCTTAGCTCCACCGCCTACTAAGGGTATAATCTTGGCAAATGACTCAATTTTTTGGTGCCTCAGTTTTCTCATCTGTTAAATGAAGGTTCTAAACAATTTTTTAAAAAGACTTTATTTATTTATTTCTCAGTGAGAGAGAGAGAGAGAGTGAGAGAGAGAGAGAGAACAAGAAGGGGGAGCAGCAGGCTGAGGGAAAGGAAAAGCAGGCTCCTTGCTGAGCAGGGAGCCCGATGCAGGGCTCAGTCCCAGGACCCTGGGATCATGACCTGAGCCGAAGGCAGATGCCTAACCGACTGAGCCACCCAGGTGCCCCAAATGAAGGACACCTACTCTATGACTTTTGTGGGAATTAAATGTATTCATATGGACAGCACTTAAAGTTTAGCACATACTAATCACTATTTTGTTCACTAGTCCTGCCTTTCTTTGTCTTTGTTTTGGTCTAACTCTTCTCGCTTCTGCAATTTTTAAAATGATTTTATTTATTTATTTATTTGACAGAGAGAGAGAGAGACAGTGAAAGAGATAGCGAGCACAAGCAGAGGGAGCAGGAGAGGGAGAGGGAAAAGCAGTCTCCCAGCTGAGCAGGGAGCATGATGTGGGACTCTGTACAAGGACCCTGAGATCGTGACCTGAGCTGAAGGTAGCCGCTTAACCAGCTGAGCCACCCAGGCGCCCCACATTCACTTTATAGGTCATTTTGCCATCAAGAACGTTGCTCTTCACTTTCTGAAACCAGACCTTTTATCTTATTTCCACAAATTCACACCCACAGGGTATTCATGTGACATTAGACTTTACTAATGTCATGGGGAGAATAAGAAATGTTTACAACAGGAAAGTAAAGAAATTCCAATTGCATTGAGGCTTTTATGTTCTTCAGGCTATTCCATGATTGAAGTTTGTTCTGTGATAATTCACACTGACGGGAACTCATGAGAACTGGTTTTTGATCTGCCTCCTTCTCCCTCTCATTTTTCCTCCTCAGCTGCTTCCCTCTGAGCACCAAATTTATCTCACTTATGCACAGCAACTAAATAATTTCCAGTAGCTATTCCCAGTCTGACCATTGCATAATCCAATCCATTAATATGCTCTGCAGGATCAAAAGACCTTCCATTTTATAGAACTCTACCCCCTAGAAAACCATTATTGTTTTCAATAGCAATTATTCTTCTTTTCATTATGCTCACATTTACTTAAGGTTTTTCAGTTCTTGTTATTTTTTACCTTTGGTATTTCCATGGTTCTAGAGTGATGAAAGTGGAGAAAGGTTGTGTTTTTTTTTTTTTTTAAGCGTTATAGTTTTAATTAAACTATCCCCTGCCTATTTATAATATTGGGAAGCTGCGAAAAAGAGTTTTCTTAGGTTTTTATTTTTGCAAAATATGCCTGTCAGTTTCATGCCTGTCTCCAAAATACTTGAAATGAAAACAACTGAGTTTATTTCAGACACATGCTGTGGAAGACAAATTAACTGAACAAGGATTGGAGAGGATGTCCTGATATTTTGTTATAGTCTCTGGCCTCATTTCATTATTTCTATAAGTACTCTCAATCTTCACGCTGCTATTTATTCTGACTTCTGTTCCCTGTGGTGAAAGTTTTGTTCTTTATACATTTAACACACAACTTGTAATACATTTGTTGTTTCATCAAGTTTAAAGTATTATACTAACTCTTTCAGTCTTGTAATTACAAATTGAAAATTATAGTAAGAGAGCTTAGCTCTTTTTCCTCAAGATTTACACAACTCCACCTTAAATAAAATAAATGTTTTGAAGGCAGCATTTCTTTGCTTTAAACTATGGTATTCATGGAACAAAAAAGGCCAGTAAAATTTTTTTTAAAGATTTATTTATTAGTTTGAGAGAGAGAGACCATGAGTTGGAGGTGGAGGCAGAGGGAGAGAGAAATCTTAAGCAGACTGACTGCTTATCATGGAGCCCCATACGGGGCTCAATCCCAGGACCCTGAGATAATGATCTGAACTGAAACCAAGAGTCAGCCACTTAACCAACTGGGCCACCCACGTGCCCCAATAGAAATATTTTAAAACAACCATATACATAAGAGAAGAGAGGAACAAACAAAACAAATGTATTATTCATTAATAGAAAAATTAGTATTAACAAGCAAGATGGAAATAAAATAATCTATGGAAATTAAACATATCACCAAAAAGAATGCTATGAACTCTCAGATTCTTTTATTTTAATTTTTTATAAACATATAATGTATTTTTATCCCCAGGGGTACAAGTCTGTGAATTGCCAGGTTTACACACTTCACAGCACTCACAATAGCACATACCCTTCCCAATGTCCATAATCCCACCCCCTCTCCCAAACCCCCTCCCCCAAGCAACCCTCAGTTTTTTTTGTGAAACTCTCAGATTCTTTCCCATACTTTCAAAATGGAAAAAAATTTGAAACCCTAGATATTTCAACTAACACCAATCATTACATTGCTTTTCTGAGTACTTTTATGAGCATAGATCAACATAAAGTTTTATTTGAGTTTTACTGGTTATCTATACTGCTTTTTTAATGTATAAGGCCATAGAGGTTTTTATAATTTAACTTCTAAAAATAACAATAATTACCTGACTTCCCTTGTTGCCATCACACTTAATTTGAATACTAAAAAATATTTTTAAATTTAAAAGAAAAAATAACAAAGGGCATGTTAATGTATTAAGTTATCAAAGATTAAAAAATTGGGGGGAATTCATGTTCACAATAACCTTTTGAAATTTAAGGTGAAAGTGATGGCATTAGCCCTTTGCCAGATGGTGTTTTCTTTAGAAAATGTTAACAACATTTTATTCTTAAAATAACTTCTCCCTTTGACAAGCACTGAGCTGTACACTTAGATGGCAACCATTTAGATAGAATTAAGGAAAGGTTGAGAAAGTCTAGGTTTAACAAGAAAAAAATATTACTATTGCCATTGTTCATTCTAGTTCAACCCAAAACATGGAGTGGGATTTTTGTTTTTTCCCATTCAGTAAAGTTATTTCTTTATTCATTTTTCCTCCACTTGGAAGCCCTCACTCAATGCTCCTAAGTTTACATTCTCTGGACACTTCCTGGGAGTGGTGGGTGGATGTTGGCAATTAACAGGATAATATTTCTCAAGATGAAGCTTATACTTTATTTTTAGATTTCCTGCTCATGGCCAGAGGAAGACTGAGAGTAAATATGACGTTTGGAATCATAGAGCAACCTGTCAAAACTCACCGTCCCAGAAAGTAGTGCATTGAAAATTTCAACTCCTCTGTGACTTTGGTATCATGAGCCGATTATACGTATGTATACGTCTATTTTCCCCATTTTTAGCATACAGTTAAATAAACTTTTTCATTAGCACCATTTTCACCAAATCAGTATAGGGCAGAACCTATAAACGCTCAGTCCAGGAGCAATGACCACTTGATAATCAATCCCCTTGAGAGCATCAAAAAGGATTTTTATCATTGTGAGACAGTCTTGCCTTTATATATTTCAGACTTAATTTTCCCAAATGACTTTCACATATATTTACTTTTTTCTGAGTTTCTCTAAGTTACAGTGAGATTAATAATAGCTATTATTATCAGTTGCTTGTTGTGTGTCATATATTGGGCTAAGAACTTTCTTATCAGCATTATCACCCAGTGAGATGGACACTATTATTGACCATATTTTATTGATGAAGAAACAGACCAAGAGAGATTAAGTTGTATGTAAATCACAGAAATTCAACTGCTATTCACTGAATTGGGAAAAGGAGAGTTAATGGCAGACACCAGAAAGCTCACAGATGGAAAAAAGAAGACCTTAGAGATGGGATGGAGGATGGGGCTCTTCCAGAGCCTCTTCTCAAATCTCCCCCATTCTTCTTGTTGCTGCTTCTGGAGGCTGGAAGTCTGAGTTAAAGGTGTCAGCAAGGTTGGCTTCTTCTGAAGGCTGCGAATGAGAATCTTTTCTATGCCTCTTTCTCAGCTTCTGACGATTTGCTAGCGGTCTTCGGCATTCCTTGTTTTGTAGATGCATTGCCCTGATCTCTATTTTATGTTTACATGGTGTACATGTATGTGTTCCAGTTTCTCCTTTTTATAAGCACATTTACTGCATGGGGGTGGAGGTCCCCCTATTCCAAAATGGCTTTGACATAATCAATTACAACTGCAACAACGCTATTTCTAAAATTGTCACATTCTGACATGCTGAGGTAAGGTTAAGACTTCAACATATAAATTTGGGAAAGGGGCTGGGGGAGACACAATTCAACCCATTGTATCTTTTCTAGTAAGAAAGAAGCTAACCCAAACTGACATAGCTTTTCTACTAAAGAAGATTTTCATTGTCCCTTTCATTTAAGGTAAAGAGGGAAATAATTAGAAATCAAGCTTTAAAAATATCTAGCCTCCATGGAGAGTCTGAAGGAAAGTTTATGAAAATTAAGTGGAATAATGGGAGAGAGGGAGATAGTTAACAAGTGAGCTTGAAAGAACTGGAGTGTGGAAAAGTGGGTCGGAGGTAGCAAAAGTATGTTGAGGTGGCCCGAGCACCCTTTTGAAAAGCATAGGATCAACTTGGTGGTTGGTTCTGATCCAAAATGCCATTGAAATTGTAGAAAGTAGGTAGTATGGCTGATGCAACAGGTATAAGAAATCAACTTTGGCCTCATTATTGAAGATTAATCATTGGAGGAGGTGGTAAAAAAAAATAAGGAAAAAGAAAACCTGAGAGATCAAAGATTAGAATGCAGAGTCATTCTTGAATTCATCAAAAGGGTTAGCACATTATGAATAACATCTTTGAATCTCCTTTTTTCAACAAACCATTTCTGCATATTTCAAATGCAATTAGTGATTTAGTTTTCTGATATAAATTTCCTGGAAGACAATTGGATCTAATCAACTTTGCCTAAAAATATTTTTTTTTTAGAATTTATAAATAATGATGATCCATATAATATAAACTGAAGCCTCATTCTTAATGGAGTTCTTAGGTGACCTAATATATGTTACATGCTTAGAATAGTGCCTGGCACGTAGCAGTAATTCATAAATGTTTGCTAGTATTATCATGTCACTGTTAAGCCCTCTTAGGGCAAACAAAATAGAACAAAGCATAGATCGACTAGAGTAGGTTTGCTCCAAGCTCCTGCCACCTTAATGAATTCATTTTCAGATGCTCTAGTAGCCATCTCTGATTTTTTTTTTAGATAATGTAATGTTGAAAAAATCCCAATATTCATATATGAAAAATAAGAAGCAGAGCTTTTATGCTTTTCATTTATTTATTCAAATTCATTCAAAATAAATGTTTAGTATTTTTAACTTTTTAAAATTCTTTGTTGGAGATTTAGCGAATCTCTAAACATGATAATAAACAAAAAAATCTAGGAGTACAAAACATCACTTTGAAGTGAATGTTTCAGATAGAGGAAAGATAAAATATTGATAATTTTAATTGATATTAATATTGAAGTGATAATTTTGCATTTGATCTACTGTCATGAGAAAGCGTATTAAGCAATTTTGGACAACTAAGATTAAGCCAATGTAGTATGGTGATATAATGTGTTAAATATAGATATGTTATTCATATAGGTATGTAAGTTCTTAGAGCTGTACTGAAAACTGTTAAGGAAGTTACAAATGAAGTATAAGCCATGTTTCCCGTTAGTGTTATTACTCACTTTAGCATTCTTATATAATGGTTTTACTGGAAGTTTTATACCAAGTATCACTCACCCATTTGTATAATTTTAGTATAATTCTATTTTTATGTTCTCTGTCCATCTTAGGTGCTCAGTTAATATTGTTATTATTATTGTTATTGTTTTATACGATCATAATTATGAGCTCTATAATTTAACCACTTAACGTGTTTCTTAAAACCATCTTTAAAGTCTCAGGTACCAGGACATCCAACACTTATAATCACAAACTCATACTCACAACAGTCTACTAAGTCTGTTATATTTCTCTGCTTCTCTACACTTAATTTCATATGTGACCTCTATAAGTATCCAAAATTAATACTAAAATACTACCATGGTTTTCTACCTGACTGTACATTAAAAACCCCATGGGATGATTTTTCCCCCAAGGCCCAGGGACCATCTCAAACCAAATTAAATCAGAATTTCTAGAAAATATTCTTATGCATTAGCATGTTTAGAAGTTTCTGGTAAGATTCTAATATGTATCAAATCAGATGAACAATATGCTGCTTTTGGAAGTAAATATGTGTAACATGAAAGATTTGTGGCAACAGGGTGGCTCAGTTGGTTAAGTGACTGCCTTCAGCTTAGGTCTTAATCCTGGAGTCTTGGGATCAAGTCCCACATCAGGCTACCTGTTTGCCAGGAGTCTGCTTCTCCTTCTGACCCTCTCTCTTCTCTTCTTGAACACTCAAGGATAAGGTGACTTGCTTGCGTGAAGGATAGTATTTTTTTCTCTCTTCTTTTTTTTTTTTCCGGAAGATTTAATTTACTTATTTCAGAGGGTGAGGGGAGAGCTCAGAGGGAGAAGCGGACTCCTTGCTGAGCCCAATGCACAGCTAGATTCCAGGACCTTGAGATCATGACCTAATCTGAAAGCAGATGCTTAACCAACTGAGCTACCCAGGTACCCTTAAAATTTGACAAGAAATTTCACAGTCCATTTAGGCATGTGTGGCAACAAAGTAGTGCTCTTTGGGACAGTGGGAAATATAGGAATCATAAACCAATGAGCTTATGATCAAAGAAAAATATATCAGCTGACACAAAAGTATAAATTCTTAAGTCAACTAGCTTCTCTACTCATTGTTTGGGTTCTCTCTCTCTCCTTCTGTGTCTCTCTGTCTTTTCCTTTCTCTCTGACTTTTGCTACTAGAGCAAGAAAAACTGAATCTGACACTTTACTGGGATTATCATGGATATTATTAGCTGATGATGGAGCATTACTACCCTGTCACTGGAAGAAATTCAGCTAAGAATGCATTAAAGTAATGTACATTATTAAATCACTTTTATATGTTCATTGAAACTTGCACACCTGTATATATTTGAATACATATACCTTAAAAGTTAGCTATGAAGTACTGTTTTTTAAATTTGTTTAGGCCTGTAATTTCTTTGCTTGTAATATCAATGACCAACAGATAAGTTCAGAAGCCCAGTAGAGTAGACTTTTATTTTAACTGGCAGCTTAAAAAAAAAAAAAAATTCTGACTTAAAAATTCTGACTTGGAATGGCTAAAATCAGCAACACAAAAAACAACAGGTGTTGGTGAGAATGTGGAGAAAGGGGAACCCTCTTGCACTGTTGGTGGGAATGCAAACTGGTGCAGTTACCCTGGAAAATCGTATGGAAATTCCTCAAGAAGTTAAAAATAGAACTACCCTGTGATCCAGCAATTGTACTACTAGGTATTTACCCAAAGAATGCAAAAATGTTAATTCAAGAGATACACACACCCAATGTTTATAACAACTTTATCTACAATAGTCAAATTATGGAAACAGCCCAAGTGTCCATCAACTGATGACTGAATAAAAAAGATATGAGATATAGATATATCTATATCTCACATCTATATTGCACACACACACACACACACACACAAATAAAATATTATTCAGCCATAGAAAAGAATGAACTCTTGACATTTGAAATGACATGGATGTAGCTAGAGAGTATTATACTAAGCAAAATAAGTCAGTCAGAGAAAGACAAATAACCATATGATTTCACTCATATGTGGAATTTGAGAAACAGACCAAAAAAAAAGGACAAAAAAAGAGAGAGAGGCAAAACAAGAAACAAACTCTTAATTGTAGAGAAAAAACTAATTGTTCGCAGAAGGGAGGCGAATGTTGGGGGATGGATTAAATAGGCACTTGGGGTGTGCATAGAGTGTTGTATGGAAATGTTAAATCACTATACTGCACTCCGATAACTAAAATGACACTATATGTTAAATAACAGGAACTTAAATTAAATTTAAAAAATATCTGACTTGAGCGATATGTCTTTAAAAGCTTCTGGTTCCGGGATTTTGAAGTTAGCCCCTAAGCAAAAATGAGTTGAAGTTGCTTTGAAGATATCTTTATTTACCTATTAAATAGAGAACATGTGGTTTTGTGTGTATGTAAAATAGTTAGTTGTGGTTTGGGGGTAATGTCTATGGAATGTATGTACATGTCAGCCTTATTATAAACGCTCTCAAGACTAAGGGACATAAACCACTGGAGTGAAAGTGCAGGTGGAATTCCCTACATATTTAAAAATTGTTTCCTTTTCTCTCTTTCCTAGCATCTAGAGCTGAACTAATTGAACTACATGATTTTATGAGAAAAATTCACAGTATTCTAATTTCCTTAAATATCCTTAATTGTGTTGTATAGACACAGAAACAAAGAAGACCAAAAACTAACAAACAAAATACTCATATTGCAAATATATGTGTGTGTGTGTGTGTGTGTGTGTGTACATATATATGCATGATCTCATTTCCCTTGCTTTCACAAGTTAGTCCTTCAAGTACACAAAACCTGTGTCATTAAAGTATATACTTAAAATATTAAATGGCTAAAAAGAAGGCTAGTATGTAATTCAAATCTTGAATATTTTTAGTCAATTTTCTTCTGACATCTTGAAAACAAAGCTTTTTTTTTTTTTTTTTTCTGCTGCCAAGGTCCATCTGCTTCTTAGTTCATTAACAGAAATTGTTCCTAATAGGATAAAGCTAATAAGACCATGAAGTGGAAATGCAAACAGCTCTTTTAATTCTAACTTAGAACTGCACCGTGCTCTCTGACTAGATAGGAAGAACTCTATTAAATGTATTTTTTAACCACCAGGTAGTGAATACATTTAATCTCCCTTAGGTTTGCAGCAGCTTTACTCAAAGAAATTTGACCTTCCACATTGGTTCCTAGAGGGAAACAAACCCAAAATTCTTCTTGTAACTCTTTAAGAATGTTTGAAATTTAATAGTAGGCAAATCATTTACTTAAAAAAAATACAAATACGTTTTAAATGTTGCAATTTCAGGGAAGTTAACCTTTCGTTTTAAATTAGTAGATAGGATCACATTTTGGGGGGAACAGGGAGCCATGAGTTTCCATTTCCCTACTTAATTTGGTGATTCGACAAAAAAACAAAACAAAACAAAAACCAACAGCTTAGGATAAAGCACTTATAAAAGAACTGAAGGCTCTCTTTAGTCACTTTTGAGGTTTTTTTCTTTTTTCTTTCAAGTTCTGAAAACGTGGCATCACTGAGACCTATCTTGATATTTCCTCCATTCTTTCCATTGAAAGTCTCAACCACCTCCTAATATCTGGGGAAAAGGTTCTATTGGCTCCCTCCTTCTCAATTCTTGGAATAATATTATTCTTTTCCCTGTACTTAATTCAACCTTGCAGAGACTAGTTCCAAACTTTATTGTTCAGTCAATTTTGCATTTATACAGTAGGTTTTAAATTTCTCTACCCCCTCCTTCCTTTCACCATATTCATCTGGCTTCTAGAACAAATCCTTGGGAAGAGTAGGGATGGGAGCAGGTAAGAGTAGATAGAAGAAGTGACGTACTATGGAAAGAGCCTGAAATTTGGAAACAAATTTGTCCTGGGTTTGAATCTCTGTTCTTAAAACACCACTTAGCTAGGAGACTTTGAATGTCTCAATTCTCTGGACAATAAAAGGGAACTAATAATGATCTCATTGCTTCTCCAGAGGAGGTGAGGTGGAGAGAGTAAAGGTAAAATTGTAGGCTTCTGTCTTTTCCATTTCATCTCTAATAACACTGAGGTCCTTTCCCCTGAGCAACCTCCTTCACTTTGTCTCAAAATTTATTCAAATTTTAACTCCATCATGCCTTAGCCCAACATCCTTTCCAATATTTTATTTCCTACACATGTTTTTCCTCTTGGAAGTTATGCTCTAAGAATGAACTCTTGAAGTACTATTCTCATTAGAGAGGATTTACGCTTTAGTATTGAAAATTTTACAAAAGGGCACCATAAATTGTTCTAGTTGCAACCCAAGAGTAGAGATCTTAACAAGTTTTTCAAGGATCATCGTATAAAACTGGTTGAGCACTGTCTTTGAGGATTACTGGATTAGTAAATGAGATCTAGTTACTTAATTATAGTCTTACAGCTTCTGTAAAATGGGAATTACAACAGTACCTAAACATACAGTTGTGGCAGATTAAGAGAGAAATTTATATGTAAAGTACTCTAACAGTCCCTGGTGGTCTAGCTTTTACTGCTTTTACTCAGCATAATTTAAAATGAGGTAAATTAATTTAAGTCAAGAATCCGATTTGAGTTGCAAGTTAGAAATGTATTTGGTTGAGTCAAAAATTCACCTTATCCATAGACTGTGTCTAGGTGAGTTGCTAGTTGCCTACTCACTCTACTTGGCTATAGCACTTAAGTTGGAAAGGGGGACCAAAGTGAGCTACCTATTTTTTTTTTTTAATATTAGCAACAAATAATTAAGAAAGGAATTTTAACAATAAGATTTCATTTTAAATAATGCCAAACTACACAAAATACATTGGAATGAACCTAACAAGAGATGCACAGGACTGTTATAAAGAAAACTTTAAATTACTGCAAGTGGAGATTAAAAAAGGCCAAGCAAATGGAGATATATGATGTACTAATTGATTGGAGTACAGAATATCCTAAAGATGGGGATCAATGCAAACAAAATCTCAACTGAAAATGTAAATGACAAGTTGACAAATGATTTTAAAAGTTATATGGGAGTGGGAGGTTGGGGGAACCAGGTGGAGGGTATTAGAGAGGGCACGGATTACATGGAGCACTGGGTGTGGTGCAAAAACAAGGAATACTGTTATGCTGAAAATAAAAATTAAAAAAATTAAAAATAAAAAAATAAAAATAAAAAAGTTTAAAGACAACAACAACAACAAAAAACAACAACAACAAAAAAAAGTTATATGGAAATGAAAATGATCTAAAACATCCAATAATGTTTAAAAGAAGAACAAGATTGGAGTACTAACATTACTTGGTTTCAAGTCTTTTAAAGCTATAATAGTCAAGGTGGTTTCTATTGTCTAACAGATCAGCATATAGATCAATGGAACTCAGTTAGTAGTCTAAAAATTAACCCACACATATATGTTTAAGTTAAGTGAAGTTAAGTTAAGTGAAATTTTCATACACTGCAGGTGGAAATATAATATGGTTAAACCGTATGGGCAGTTTCCTTAAAATTTAGATAAACACCTACCGTTTAATCCAGTTATTTCACTCCTAGGTATTTAACACAAAAGATTAAAAATATATGCCCAGGCAAAAACTTGTCACAAATGCTCATTGCAGCTTTATATGTAATAGCCCTAAACTGAAAACAACCCAAATGTACAACAATAGATAAATGGATAAACAAATGATGTCATAACAGTACAATGGAATACTCATCGCTAATGAAAAGGAATAAATTTTTGTTGCATGCAGCACCGTTGGATAAGCCTCAAAAATAATGATGCTGAGTGAAAGGAGTTAGACAGGAAAGGTACTTGCAAACCAGTCTAGAGTGGTAGAAAGCAGATTAATAGTTTTCTGGGGTCAGGGAATAGAGAGGGATGGACTATAGAAAAATCATGAGGAAACGCTGGGATGATTATGGAGACATTCTGTATCTTTGCAGTGATGGTTTCATGAGTTGAACCAGTTCAGTTGAAAACTTTCTTTTATGTACTATTTATTGTATATAAATGGTAGCTCAACAAAGTCGCTAAAAATTAAAAATGAATTCTAAAAAGTTTAACCTTCATATATTTCAATTATTTTTATGGTTACCTGGAAGCTAATGTTGTAATACTCCTAGTTAAAAATGGGACTTCCAGGACAAAATATGAGGTGGGACTTAAGGTTTCCTATATTTGAACATTTTTTTTAAAGGTCAAACATTTTTATTTGTTTCATTTTTTCCCCTATTTTTTTAATTAACATATAATGTATTGTTTGTTTCAGGGGTACAGGTTTGTCATTCATCAGTCTTATGCAATTCATAACACTCACCATAACACATCTCTCCCCAATGTCCATTCCCCGGCCACCCCATCCTTCCCAGCCCCCTCCATTCCAGCAACCCTCAGTTTGTTTCCTGAGATCAAGAGTCTCTTATGCTTTGTCTCCCTCTCTGGTTTCATCTTGTTTCATTTTTCCCTCCCTTCCCCTATGATCCTATGTCTTGTTTCTCAAATTCCTCATAACAGTGTGATCATATGATAATTGTTTTTCTCTGATTGACTAATTTTGCTTAGTCTAATACCTTCTAGTTCACTCCATGTCATTGCAAATGGCAAGCGTTCATTTTTAATAGCTGCACAATATTCCACAATAGTCCATTTTACATATATATATGTGTGTGTGTGTGTGTGTATATATATATATATATATATATAAAATCTTCTTTATCTATTCATCTGTCGATGGGCATCTAGGCTCTTTCCATAGTTCAACTATTGTGGACATTGCTGCTATAGACATTGGGGTGCACGTGCCCCTTTGGATCACTACATTTGTATCTTTGTGGTAAATACCCAGTAGTGCAATTGCTGAATCATAAGGTAGTTCTATTTTCAACTTTTTGAGGAACCTCTATGCTGTTTTCCAGAGTGGCTGCACCAGCTTACACTCCTACCAACAGTGTAGGAGGTTTCCCCTTTCTCTGTGTCCTCACCAACACCTGTTGTTTACTGACTTGTTAATTTTAGCCATTCTGACTGGTGTAAGGTGGTCTCTCATTGAGGTTTTGATTTGTATTTCCCTGATGCTGAGTGATGTTGAACACTTTTTCATGAGTCTGTTGGCCATTTGGTTGTTTTCTTTGCAGAAATGTCTGTTCATGTCTTCTGCCCATTTCTTGATTGGATTGTTTGTTTTTTTGGGTGTTGAGTTTGATAAGTTCTTTATAGATTTTGGATACTAGCCCTTTATTTGATATGTCATTTGCAAATATCTTCTCCCATTCTGTCAGTTGTCTTTTGGTTTTGTTAACTGTTTCTTTTGCTGTGCAAAAGCTTTTTATGTTGATGAAGTCCCAATAGTTCATTTTTGCCCTTGTTTCCCTTAGCTTTGGCAGTGTTTATAGGAAGAAGTTGCTGTGGCTCTGGTTGAAGAGGTTGCTGCTTGTGTTTTTAATAGATTCCTTTCTCACATTGAGGTCTTTCATCCATTTTGAGTCCATTTTTTGTGTGTGGTTTAAGGAAATGGTCCAGTTTCATTCTTCTGCATGTGGTTTTCCAATTTTCCCAACACCATTTGTTGAAGAAACTGTCTTTTTTCCATTGGACATTCTTTCCTTCTTTGTGGGGGATTAGTTGACCACAGAGTGGAGGGTCCATTTCTGAGCTCTCTATTTTGTTCCATTGATGTGTGTGTCTGTTTTTGTGCCAGTATCACACTGTCTTGGTGATTACAGCTTTGTAATATAGTTTGAAGTCTGGGATTGTGATGACACTAGCTTTGGTTTTCTTTTCAACATTCCTCTAATCATTGGTTTTTTGGGAGGGGCAGAGGGAAGGAAAGAATTTTAAATATTCTGAAGGGTATAAATAATAATAAGAAGAAATTATTAAAAATTTTATTATTTGTATATTATTATTTAACCTAAGAAAGTTCAGAGACACCAAGATAAATTTCTGTACACAAAAAGATGGAAGTGAGTGTGAGAAAGAGGAGAATTCCCACAGGCTCTCATTTAGAGAAGATTGTCTTAGAAGATCTTTTTCTTTTAATGCCTAAATTTTTGCTTTTTAAGAAAGCCACACGTTTTCTGCAACGATTCCTTTGGCAAATAATAAAATATGTGTGCATATGGAAGTGTTTATAGACAGAGAATAAACTTGGAGAGCACTGTCACTAAATCTGAAAATGATAAAATCTGACCCTGCCATTTCTTTGAAGAGTTGGTACTCATTACCTGGCCTGGTCTCTATTACCTCAGCTGTCCAGCTCGAGAATCTAGTGTCTCCTGAGGAGCAGAATTATTGTAGAAGTTCCCCATCAGGACCAACCTTTAGGTTTCTTTACACAGAAATTTTATCCAGGGCAGATACTTTAGTTTACTTCTCCCCACAAATTCTTACTCACCAGACTACCTGCCATCATGATCCATTCTGACCAGTTAAAACCTACTTTTTTTTGTTGTTGTTGTTCCTTAATTTGTTTTTGATGTTTTTTTTTTAGTTACATATTCCAATTTTTTATTAACACATAATGTATTATTTGCTCCAGGGGTACAGGTTTGTGAATCATCAGTCTTACATAATCCACAGCACTCACCCTCCCAAATATCCATAACTCACTTCTTTTTGAAGCCTCAAAAAGGCTTCCTGCTTTCTGGCCCACTTCTCTGGAAGTACACACATTCTTCAGTAGCTACTGCCTGAGCCGGTCTGTTCAGATGGCATATGGCCTTGACTGATTAATCATTTTAGTTTCCATGGCTAGATTGTAATCACCTTGAGAACAGAAAGCACATCATCATTATCTGGATCTGTTTCAACATGTGGCCTAATACTTAACATATAGCATGTGCTCAATGAATATTCATTGACTTAGGTGTTCTAGACCATAACATAGAAATAGTGAAGGAACTGAATATGAGTGAATTTTCAGTAATAGTAATAACAATTTTGTATATCAGTAAAGTGTGGCAGTTGAGCACATGACTTTAGGGGTCATACAGGCATGGGTTTAGTTTAAATCCTAGCTTTGCCACTTACTGGGACAAGTCCCTTAAACTCTGAGTCTCGATTTCCTCATCTGTAAGACAAGAATAATAATACTCTGTCCTTATAAAGTTATTGTAACGGTCATATGAATGTTTGTTAAAGTTATTAACATAGAACCAGTCTAAAATTCTCAATAATTATAACTTTGGATAGCCTTTGAGTTTTAGTTTGTTTTTAGATTATCTTATTTAATGAAATCAATAGGCCTTAATAATAATGTATAGGGATTCAATAATCTCCAATTTATTAATGCAGAAATTGAGATTCACAGACAGTAATTTGTCCAATGTCATACACTTTGTAAGTGGAAGAGATAAGACTGAAACTCAAGTTTTGACTCTACTTGTCCTTGAATTATCTACTAATTAACAGGCATTGGGGGAGAGAGCAAGAGGTGATAGTAAGTAGTTTCAAATTTGTGATTCTCATTGCATTTTAAATTAATGAGCATACAACTTAATAAATCCTTGCATTTGATACTAACTGTGGCCTGAAACAGGTGCATTCTAATTCATTAAATTAATTTTACCCTAATTCCAATTTCAAACTAATTTATTAAACTAATAATGCAGGAATGCCAAACTTGAAACAAAATTAAGTGTCCAGGCAGAAACTAGTGAAAGACAAAGAAGAGAACAGTGTGGTTGATCCCTCAAGCCATCCATTTCCCCCAATTTTTGGTATCATGTAATTGTACTTGTCTGCAATTGACTCAAAAAGGATCATGTGATATGATATAAGGTATGAAGGGAACTTGGCTGGAGAGATTTCTGGGAACTTTTGTTTTGCTTCTAGAGGTACATAAGAAGAAATCATCTCTTTTCTTCTTCTGATTATTGTCATGTCTAAATGCACCTCCTGGTATTACTAAAGCCATTTTACCACTAATAAGATGAAGGTGATACCTCCAAAAATGGAAAAACAGAGACATAATGATGCCTTTGAGCATGCCTTAACTTTTTTGAAGTCCACTGAGTTTCTACCAAAGTGATTAAGTTAATTTTAGTTGGGGTTTCCCATGCTTGTTGTTGAGAGAATCTTCACTATTAAATGGATCTCAGAAAACTTTGGGAGATGAGAATCAGAGAAGAGAATGTTGTTTCTACATTGAAGACTGAAAAAGAAAAATCACAAAGATTGGACCTAATAACAGCTTTTAATCCAAAGATCCATTTAGCCTTGCAGACTGCATTTTGTAGCATCTCCAACAAGCGTTTCAAACTTGCTTGTCAATGTGCTTAAAATGTGCATGACATTTTCAAAAAGAAGAAATCAAGTAATTACCTGAGCCAATGAGCTTTTTGGAGTCATCTTGAACTGATGGCTCCCCTTCACTGGGTGAAAATAAAATGCATGGTTGGAGGCAGGGAGGGGAACTTCAAAATGCTTTGAGAAAGCATCAAATGTAATCTGTCTTGCTTGATGTAATAAACCAAGGGAATTCCTAGGTAGGTGCTTGATTAGACAAACAACAAGAAACTTCATCAAAGCCAAATTCCCAGAGGAATTTGGGTTTTGTCAGTTGGGAAGACTTGCCACAGTGGGATTTTCTAGCTAATGGTTTCATTTTACCTAAATCACATAATCTCTTTGTTTCAGTTCTTTCTGGTTACCAAACAAGAGTACTAATTCCTGTCCTGGAAATTTCACAGTAGCCATAATAATGATATTATATATTTTTCCAGCACTCAAAAATGCTTTGCACACACTAAGTACCTGATAAATATCTGTAAAGTTGTACAAAGTAGTTTGAATTTAAAGAACCTAGACAGAAAGTCTAAATAAAACAACTGGATCACTGATCAGCAAATCGACACAGAAATCATTAATTATGATTCCTAATGTCTGGTAAACAATTCATTGGTCTGATTTCTAAAAATATAATCATTGTAAGTTCTTAATATTTTAAGGCTTGAAATAGATTTGGTTGGAAATATTTCCTGTGATACAAGATTTTATTTCTGTTATAGTGTTCTTACAAAGTTATTTTCTTAAAGAAATACATAAACCTATTTTATTCCATTGCCAGTGGGTAAAGTCTTTCAAATTAGATGCTTTCATGAAGATGATCCCTTCATGTTTTAGGATTAGGCTGTAAAAGCTTATTAGCTGTCCAGTGTCAACAGGAGGTTTCACACTGTCTAGTATGAGATTATTTGGCTGGATTGTTTCTTTGGAAGCATCCTCAACTCTTTGTATCAGTAAATATTTTCTTTTGGGCTTGTCAGTTTCTTCAGAAAGAAATCTTGCAAGTTCCCACCCATGATTCATGGCTTCAATGTCAGTCTTCTTGGAGTCAAATAACACAAGAGAATTTGGGATCTCCCTGTGCAGTGAGCAAATTTTATGTGATACGCCTGAAATCATTCCCTGACCCTTAGAGTCTCCTAGAGACTCTTTCCAAAGAGTAAACCTATTGTCTCTTTCCTGGGGGTGGAGGAGAGCCAGGTATCCAATAACTATTTATGTAACTTTTCAAGCATTTTTCCATCTCTGTCCCAAATGTTTCCTATTTCTAGACTTTTTGCTATTCCAGACTTCTTTAGTATTTCTGGGGTTCTGATAGAGACTAAGATTCTCCAATCAATACAACAAATTCATCTAACAAATATTTATTATCATGTGCCAGGCAGGGATCTGGCACTTGGGATATAAGAGTAAACGAAACAAAATTCTCCCTCCTAAGGGGTTTATGGAGTATAAGAAATAGTCAATAAACAAGACACATAATAACTAAATACATTATTTAATATTTTAGAAACTGATGAATGCCATGAAAAAAAATATATAGCAAAAGGGTAAGGGGATTAGAAATGCCAGAAGATGAAGGGCAGATGGAATTTTTTAAAGGGTGGTTGTGATAGGTCTTCGAGAGAGTGTGAATTTTGATTAAGACTTGATGGAAGCGAAACTTATCCACTTATCCAAGGGAATATAGGGGTATTGCTGGCAGAGAGAACCTCTCATGCCAAGGTCTGATGGGAAAAACCTACCTTATGTGTTAGATGAAGTGCAAGGAGGCCAGTGTGTCTGGGGTGGAAGGAGTGAAGAAAAAAGTACTGTGGGAGGTGGTGAGGAAGGCGGGGAGGTGACACGACTGGGGGAGGGAATGCTCTGATTATGTAGAGCCTTGCGTGCTATTGCAAAAACACAGGTTTTTCTCTGAAAGAAATAGAATGCCAATACAGGGTGTTAAGCACAGAAATGACACTATCTGATTTATATTTTAGGAAGATAACTGGTGCTGTGGTGAGAGTAGACTGATTGATGGGCCACAGTAGAAGCAGAATGATCAGTTAGGAATTACTTCATCCGTCCAGGCAAGAAATAACCGTAGCCATGTTTGTTCCTTGCAACTGCTGTGGCAAAGTACCACACACTGGGTGACTTAAACAACAAAAATTTATTCTCTCCCAGTCTTGAGGCCGGAAGTGCAAAATCAAGGTGTCGGCAGGGCCATGCTCCCTCTGGAGTCTCAAGGGAAGAATCACTTCTTCCCTTTTCCAGCCTCTGGTGTCTGCCAGCCATCCTGGGCATTTCTAATTTTGTGGTAGCATAATTCCAGTCTCTGCCTTCACCTTTTCTTGGCCATCTTCTATTTGTGTGTGTCTGTATCTCCAAATAACTCTCTTGTTAAAAAGAAACCCTAAACCAGTACAACCTCATCTTCACTTTATTACATCTACAAAGACTCTATTTCCAAATAAAGTCACATTCTAGGTACCAGAGGTCAGGGCTTTAACGTATCTTTTGGGGGGACACAACTTAACCCCAACAGTAGGTGGTACTAGTAAAAATGGTGGAAATGATTAAGATTCTGGGTGTATTTCGAAGGTAGAGCCAACAGGATCTTCTGAGAGGATGGATGTTGGCTGTGAAAGAAAAGGGCTCCAAGATTGACTTACACCTTAAGTTTTCATCTTTCCTTGTCTGCTAATTCAGTTACCACTCACACATCTGTTTTTTAGCTTTCTCATTTCTGTTGTTGTTGGCTCGTTTTCCTTATTTTCTCTTAGGGATTTATAATGTAAAAAAAAAAAAAATCACTAGCAAGGCATTTTAGTGGGGTTTGGAAAGATGCTATAACAAACACATGTGCGTATTATCTGCAATGTTTATCCAGAAGTCCTGTCCAGGAGTAAATCTAAGTTTTGTGGAGGCTGAATACTAGATATTTTCAAGGCCCATTTTAAGAAAAAAATATATAAATACAAAATTAGATACAATAGCAGTATTGTCCTTAAACCTGGACAAGAGGGGCCCCTGTTCTGGACACACGTATGTGCATGTGTGCATGCGCTCGCGCACACACAAACACACAGTTTATTGAAGAACCGAAGCTCCTCTATAACTGGGGATATGACAGTCAACATCACACAGAACAATCTGTAAACCTAAATATATGTGCCCTCCTGACAAGCACCTTCAGTCCACAGGGAAAATCTTTTTCACATCTCACACTGTACGCTCTCAAAAAAAAAAAAAAAAAGAAAGAAAGAAAGAAAGGAAGAAAGAAAGAAAGAAGAAAAGAAAAAAGAAAAAAAAAAGTAAGAGTGGTCTACTGTGTCTGAACACTGTGAAGATTTTGAGGCTTTGCCGATCTCAACATCTGAGATGGACGTTGCTTTGGAGTGTGAAGAGGATCTGAGCCGCCGAAGTATTTGGGTGGCAGAAAAGACTGATCATCTTGTCAACTCCTTTCTCTGAGTCAGCATGACTGTTAAGAGTGTCTGGTTTCTTCAAGTATCATTTCCCAGGTGTGCTGGGGATTCATTCACTCATTCATTCATTGATTCATTCACTTAGACTTCTACACCTCTTCTAATGTGCAATCGCAGAGGTACTCTTCATACAGCTTAGTGTTCACAACATGTGAAATAAAGGCAGCTGAGAAACATTTGCAGAAGTAAACAATTCATAGTATTGTTAAATTTGTGCACATATAGACACAGATTTAGATAAGTACCTTAAGTAAACATAGATTCTTTACCGTACTCTTTGGGTCTACATATTGCCTTAAGATAGGATGAAATTACAATTTAAGTATGAACGATGACTATGATAAGACAAAAGTGTTTTGTAATATTTTATAATACAATAATATATCATATATGGCATTTTGTAATGTTTGAACATGATATTCAGACTCAAGGTTCATTTCTGAATCCAAGTATTGCTTTAAGAAGTTTACTGATGATATGCCTAGGTGGCTTAGTCAGTTAAGCGTCTGTCTTTGGCTCAGGTCATGATCCCAGGGTCCTGGGATCCAGCCCCACATCAGGCTCCTTGCTCAGTGGGGAGCCTGCTTCTCCTTCTGCCTGCTGCTTCCTCTGCCTGCCAATCCCCCTGCTTGTGTGCTCTCTCTCTTCCTCTCTCTGACAAGAAAATTTAAAAAAAAAATTAAAAATCTTTAAAAATAAAAAAAGACTTAAAATCAGTTTAAAAAAAGTTTACTGACAATTTCAGTTGGTACCAACCCAATAAAGGAAAGTTTCTCCAACTTGGATTGGATTAAAAAAAAAAATTTAAATTACTCAAAGAGAGTTGATAGTATGGCATCATTATCAATAAAATAAAAATTAACTAAAAGCCTTAATTATTACAATATGTAAGATGTTTTGATAAAGTAAAATAAAGGGAAGATTTATTTATTTGTCAAAGAGAAAGAGAGAGAGCACAGACGGGGGAGTGGCAGGCAGAGGGAGAAGCATGCAGAAGAAGAAGCAGGTTCCTGGTTGAGCAAAGAGCCTGATGTGGGACTCGATCTCAGGATCTCAAGATCCTCAGGGATCATGATCTAAGCCAAAGGCATGAGCCACCCAGGTGTCCCTAAAAACCAAATTAAAAAATAAATTCTCTAATTATGGAATTATAGTTGTGAAGATTACAGAACATAGTTTATTTACAGTTATTAGCATATTTAAAACTGATATTTAGAAATGTGGTGTAGGGCACACTTTTGTTGTACTCTTTCCTTCAGCCCCCCAAAACTGTCAGGGGTAACTGATCTATTCAAATGTAAAAATTTGCTTCAAACAAGGAAAAAGAACCCAAGACAATTTACAAATTCAAAAAAGTAGTCAAAGACACCATACCTACAATTTCAGGAAAAAGTTACAATTTTCTTTCTTTTTTTTTTTTTTAAACTAATTAATAACCTGACACAGTTACTTTTTTTTTCCTTTAGTGTTTGGATGAATACTCTTCAGTTCTTCATATGACAACAACTTCTATATTTTAATAAAGAGACTCTTAATAATACTTCACTGTTTCTTATACATGATAATTCAAAATTTTTCCATAAAACTAATAGTTTAGAAGAGTTTTTCATCTTTACAAACCATTATTGGAAATTTCATGCCTTTACAAATTCATGCCTTGGAAACATGAATATTGTTATCAAATTTAAGAAAACCTTTATCGAATTCCTTTCATATGTGAATCATTACAAATAATCTTTCTGTTGTCACTTCTGTTGGTTGTGCCCTATAAATATGGGAATTCTGATAAATTCTATTTTGTGCAATTCCTATTAAAAAGAAATTGGAAGAAGATAAACCATAAGTGACTCTTAATCTCACAAAACAAACTGAGGGTTGCTGGGGGGAGGGGGTTTGGGAGAAGTGGGTGGGATTATGGACATTGGGGAGGGTATGTGCTTTGGTGAGTGCTGTGAAATGTGTAAACCTGGTGATTCACAGACCTGTACCACTGGGGATAAAAATATATGTTTATAAAAAATAAAAAATTAAAAAAAAAAAAGAAAGAAATTGGAAGAGTTATATAGATGGTCTATGTGTTGTAATGAGCACTGGGAATTATATAAGCCCGATGAATCACAGACCTGTACCCCTGAAACACATAATACATTATATATTAATTAACTGAATTTAAATTAAAAAAACCTGATATGTTACATTTTGAAGTATATTCTTGACAGGAGATAACTTTCATGCTTACTGGGTTTTGATAAGATTCTAACTCTTTTCCTGATAAATGTACAAGTCTTATAATGATTTTCTCACAGACGCTTTCCCGTCTGGATGCGACCTCTGGTGTTGCATTTGCTGCCACAATGCTAGGTGTGCAGCACAGTGGGCCCCTGGGGGGCACACCTGGGAGCCGTTTCTACGACGAACGGCTTGTGACACTGCACTCCACACACACGTGTCTGATAATTCCATTAATACATTGCAGTAAGCCCAAACTAAGTGTATCTCCCAGTCAGCCTGTTTGAACCCAGATTCCCCAAATGCCCATGGCTTTTTCCAGTGCCTCCAGAGTGACACCCAGGGGGCTGTGGGAGTAGAGAGAAACGTGAAAGAATTGTCATTAAATGCCTCAGTTTTGCAAATTTAATAGAAACATGTGACAACAGAAACACACTGCCAGACCCCTCCCTCGGGGTCTTGAAAAGCACCTGTGCAAACGAAGGGCCCAGCGGCTTCACTTCATTTCTTTCCAGCTGTTGCTCCCTGCTTCCTGGGTAGCGTCGCTTTGCTATCACCATTGATTGCTCTGAAAGCTTGGCTGACTAACAACTGGGGGCGAAGGAAGGGGGGGGGACGGGGTGGAGGACCGGCAGCTTCAACTTTTGATGGTTTGGGGAGCTTTATGCAGGACAGTGAATACACGGTCGACCATGCCGATTTCAGCTTTGTTTGCAAAATTCAGTCATGGGGCTTTTATAGTACAACTAAAATCAGTTAGTAGATAACCAATTTTTGTTTTTCAGAAGCTAAAAAAAGCAAGTTTAGAATTGAGTTGGCACACGCGGCAGCACACGGAGAAGAAGAATGAACCGAAATGAAAGCACAATCTGGAAGAATAACTTCAAAACAATGCAGCAGGATGAGAGCCCTGCTGCTACCATTTATGATTCCCTCAAAGCCCCGTGCTCACATCCGTCGGCTCTTAACGCTGCGGCACACTCCTAGGCAACGAGCGGGTCAGGGGGCGCCGGCTCTGGATTCTCACACGGTAACGTGAAGAAAATCAATTTCAATCCTCCAAGGATGATACACTACAACTGGAGGTCACTAAACACCATCAGTTCTCGGAGACCCTGGAGACTTGAGAGGAGATTTCCCAAAATTACCACACCTCAAATTTTGGCCCTTTTGGTTGAAAGCGTATACTGCATTTTCTCTTTCTGCCCATTTTTACTAGATAGGTGGGAGGAAGGGGGAGAGGCATGGACAAATATGGATATCTATCTGAACATTCTGGTTCAAAAACGTCTGTTTCAACAATACACCCCAGGAGTTGTAATCACGTCGATAAAAGGACTGGCTGCTGTACTGATCCACATGAGGAAAAGTGATTTGCGTTTTGAGGGGGGGAGGGAGACCTATTTATTTTACCATTGGTCACAGGCACTATTGTTTTGATTAGTGCCCCAGCGAGTTACCTATTTTAGTAACATTTAGAATGATCAGTGAAGGAATAGTAAAGTAAGAAGCATGAAACTTACATGTGTCTGGGCGCACACCCCTCCTCCTTTGCTGGTTATGTGGCTTAGCTTAATTCATTTATTCCTGAGAACCTATTTTCTCATTACATATCTATATATATGTGTATATATGGATATGTAATATAATATAATATATACAATATAGATGATAAACCTATCATCTATAAAAGAGGATGATAATGTCCAGCCTACCAATATTAGAAAGACTGTCATGAGGATCAAATAAGAAAATTGTATGTATGAATGCTTTTTAGGTGGATATGTTATGAACATAAGATATTATTAGATTTATTTTTTTGAACATCTGAAATTAATATCTAAAAGGAACAGGCTTTGTGATTGAGGTTGATTGACGTTGAAGGGTGATGTGCAAACGGTAAAGAAGTCAGGGACAAATTGAGGAGAAAGGAGGCTTAGACTGGATGGTGGAGAGTCAGGGCATCATAAATATCCCCGGGGGAGTTTTGAATTAAGAGAGTGGGGCAACCAAAGGCAGTGAGATAGGAGGGTCACAGGAGGAAACTCCATGTACTTTAAAGAAAAATTTTACAAACTCCAGGTGGAAAACATACAGGGATATTACACCCTGAACAACACAAAGGATACAATACAGAGATCCTCTAACAAGTTAAGCATAATCTGAAGACACATGGATATTTTCAAGGTGCACAAAGTTGCAAAGACTCTTTCAATTCTTTCACAGTTAAGTAGCACCAACTGCCAAATCATCATTCCCCATTAAGTGTTTAGTAAGTGCTCCTTTGTCTACAGGGCTAATGGGCGACATTCAGTGGGCTGGGAAACTGATTTCAGTTTTCTTAGGCCCAGATCTTTATATGCTACAGGAAATGGAAGGAGGATCTTAGGAGATTTGTAGATACAATAAAGTTAGTGCTCAAATTCTGCCTATTTGCTTCTACCCTAAACTCAGCATGTTTGACAATTCAGTATTAAAAACACCAATTTGGGGGCACCTGGGTAGGTCAGTGGGTTAAGCCTCTGCCTTTGGCTCAGGTCATGATCTCAGGGTCCTGGATCAAGCCCCACATTGGGCTCTCTGCTCAGCAGGGAGTCTGCCCCCCCCCCACCTGCCTGTCTCTCTGTCTGTCAAATAAAAACACCAATTTGGCAATAGTAGAGAACATTCAAAAAGGTTCTTGTGCGGGGTGCCTGGGTGGCTCAGTCAGTTAAGCATCCAACTCTTAATTTTGGCTCAGGTCATCATCTAAACATCATGAGATCAAGCCATGTGTCAGCCTCCATGCTCAGCATGCAGTCTGCTGAGATTCTCTCTCTCCATCTCCTTCTGCCACCCACCCCCCCAACTCATGCACATTCTCTCTCTCTCAATAAATAAATTAAATAAACTTTTCAGAAAAATTTTGTGTGAAACCAAATTCAGTCCAAACTTTGAGAATATTCTGTCCTTCTTAAAATGCCCCAAATACTCCCATATTGAAGAGTTGGATGTGAACAATTTTTATTTGGGGCCTCTTATTATGAGAGAATTCAGCTGTGATTGAAAACAAAGAATACAAAAATCACCGCACAGGAGAATATAATGTTCCTGACTTCTGGTCCCAAACACGCCATATTAAGGTCTCTCGCCATCCTTGCTTTACCAAGACCTGGCTGTGTGGTCACATTACCACATGATTAAGGAGGCACTTCTTTCCTACACCACCAGTTCATGCTTGGGACTTCCAGTTTCACAAAAGAAGCAGACAGCAGATAAGAGCTTGGCTCCCATTGGGTGTGCTGTCCTCTCCCATGTGTCCCTGGCAGGTAGCCTGCAGTGCTGGGTGGTGGCCAATGAAGGTAGCAAAGGACAACATCCCAGGAGTAGGTGGGCCACAGAGAATTCTGGCTGAGATGGTTATCACCAAGAGGTGCAAAATAACAGCAGAAAACTGGGAGAATGATATATGTCAAGCTGAGAAGAGAGCCCTAAGACATCTGGAATGAAGGAGTTGTGACTAAGAGTCTGTAGTCACATAAAAGAAATGCCAGACAGCGTTTGGAAGCTAATGTGAACAAGAGGATGGACAGTGTCTCAAATGGGAACCACTATCTAAGACTGCGTAGAGCTGTGATGTGAGGAGGAACGCGGGGCATAAATGTGACCAGTAGACAATTCTGTCTGCCAGAGTCTCACCTTTTTCAAAGCCCAAGTTTCACTCTATTTTTTGTATCATTTAAGTCCCTGAGTCTCTCTCTCTCTTTTTAAAAAATTTATCTTAGCCATGTTTATTCAAAGGCACTATAAAGATCAGGCAAAGGTAAGCCACAAGATAGGAGACCATATTTGTGACACAAATCAATAATAGGGAACTGGAATTCAGAAAATCTAAAGAATTCCTTAAAGTAAATGAGAATTCAACACCTCCTCCTCCCCACCCCCCAAAATAGATAAACAGATGAAAGACTTGTCCAGGCATTTCACAGAAGAGAAAATATACATAGCCAAAAATTTGAAGAAATATACTCATTTGTAATCTGAAAAATGCAAAGTGAAACACATTGAGTCCCTATCTCTTAAGGTTTACACTTTCATACTTGTCCAAAGCATTAATAAAAAAAAAAAAAACTATCTAATAAAACATCAAATAATTCTCATAAAATGGTACTATAGCTAATGTATCTTGAATATTTATTGCATGCCAAGCAATATTCTAGGTTTTTTTTTTAAGGTTTATTTATTTATTTATTTGAGAGAGAGAGAGAGCAGGAGGGGTAGAGGGAGAAGGAGAGAAGCAGATTCCTTGCTGGGCATGGAGCCCAGCTTGAGGCTCATTCCAGGACCCTGAGATCATGATTCTAAGCAGAAACCAAGAGTCAGAACCTTAACTGACTGAGCCACCCAGGCATCCCATATTCCAAGTATTTTAAACACATCACTTCATGTTATATAATGAAGGCAATTGTGTGTTTAGAGTTATTTTTGCTATAATTATTGCTTAGGTTAAATTTTGAAAACTCAACAATGGTTATTACTGCTTGCCAATGAATGAGCAGTCACTGACATTCCTTCTTAAGAGAACCCTGGTTTATTTTTATTACTTTTTTCTATTTCTATTTCTTATTTTTAGTTATCTATACCTCCCTCTATGGTTTCTGGATCAATTTCTCCCAGCTCCTCAAGTGAGCCCTGATTCATTTTATGTAGAATTAGTCTATCCCTTTGCTTAGATTTCTGATTGGTTCAGGGTTTGATACAATATACAATTCCAGCCAATGAGAATAAAAGTGAAGTTTTCTGGTGACTTCTTTACAAGTTGTGCCTAACTACTCCATGAGGGCTCTGAGGAATAACCACTTCACAGATAACAAGACCTGGTTGTGATGAGTTGGGATTCCATCCCAGAGCTGTCCAGCTGCTACAGAGCCAGGGTTTCTTCCACTGTAACCTTCTATTGCATCCCCATTTTTGTTACCACATGTGATAAGATAATGCTCTCCCTCCCTCAAAGATGTATACCTCTTAATCCCCAGAACCTGTAAACATGTTATCTAATAGGTTTAAGATAAATGTTACTTTATTTGCAAATGTGACTGAATTACAGATCTGGAGATGGGGAGATTATCCTGGATTATCTAGGTGGACCCAGTATGGGTCCTGATAAGAGGGAGGAAGCAGGAGGAGAGTAAGAGAGAATAAGATGATGGAAGCAGGTCAAGGTAATGAAACCATGATGAAGGAACTCAGTCATCCTTTGGGAGTAGCTGTGGAAGTTTCTGTCGGATATGGACCCCCCCTCTAGAGTCTATAGAATTAGCTCGGTTCTACTGATACTTGATTTTAACCATGTTTATGACCCACCTTGGATTCCTGACTTCCAGCATGGTAAGATAATAAATTTGCCTTTTTTCAAACCATCAAGTTTGTGGTAACTTTTTACAACAGCAGTGGGAAACACATATATCACATAAGCACAGTCAAATATTTGTAAGTCTCAAATATTATCAAATTTTTAAAGAAACATAAAGGAACTGTAAAATTTGAAGTTTAACACACTTAAAATTGTGCTGCTTTTGCCATGGTACAAACATTACAAATTTTTCAAGAGAAAACAGAAACTACTTCTACTCCTTTTAGATAATTTGACTTCTAGTCCATTTATGTTAGTAATACAAGCTGCATGAGATAGGACTATTTTTGTTAAGTGTTTATGATTATCTACTTATCTCCATTTTGGCTTAAATATTATACAATGTCCTAGATGATCGTCCATTACAGATCTCAGAATAGGTGTACCACCACTATGAAAAGTGTTGACGTTGGAGGAACGGATTAGTTTACTTCTTAGCTAAGTTTAGTCTACCTTGTTTTAAAGTATAAACAGAAGTAAGAAAGCTTCCTGAGGAATTTCACCATTTTACAAAACAGTAACATAAGTTATCTGACACAAATGACATTTTTTTCTGTGGAAATTATATTGCTCTTTCAAAAGACAGCCATCCTGTTATCTTGGCTAAGCTTTGTGCAATGGATTCTGGAATCGTTTTCACAGAGATGGTTACTAAGAGTTGTGTCTAGTGACCTTGAATTGATTTGGATATTGAAAAGACCATAAGTTTACTATGCATAATCTGCCGGAGGAACCCACTTTTCCATGGAAATGGGAATGGTTAAAAATTCTGCATATATCATGGATATTGATTTTTGCAGGACCACAGAAGGAAGGGGGGATGTCTGCATTTTGGTGGAATCCCTTTCTTAAAGCACTCTACTTCATCTATAGCCACAAGTACAGCCCAGAGGTGGCACTTGCTTCCAACTCAAGAGTCACCATATGGTATTGATACTGATGCAAAATTCACTATTAATTCTTAATTAAGTTTACAGAATTTGTCGATAAGAATTTCATAGAAGTTGCTATGCCTTATACAGGAAGAAAACAGCAAATAAAAATCCCTGGATTTTCTACCTCCTTTCTGTCGTTTCATCATCTGTCATAGAAATCAACCTTGAATACATAGTACTGGGAATATTTCTCAAACCTCTCTGTAAAAGTAGTAGCGACAAATATGGAAACTTGGGGGCACAGATCCTGCTTCCCTTACTATCTACCTGTATAAGTTTAGTCAATACAATTTATTTTCTCTAAATTTCAATTCCCCATTTTGTAAAATGAAGCTAATAGCAGTATCTATCTCATAGGATTGTTACCATCATGATACAATCTATTTGTATAATCTGATATATATATTCAATATTCGAGAAACATTGGTGGTTATTATTTTCTTTACCCAGATTTAGTTGGTAATTTACATGTCAAACAAAAATGCGTTCTGGCTATCACATGGTCCATGTTTACCATTTTATTACTTATACAGCAAGACTTAGCCCCTGTTAGATACTGTGGAACTGGATTAGGGTAAGTGTCTATTAATCTAATTGAGATCGTGAGGCCCTTTCCATCATGTAATGCTGTCTTCCTCTTTTGAACTCATTTGAACCACAAGGTGAAAGATGCAGTAATTCTTTTGGGGCCACCAAAAATGATGAAGTGGGGATACCTGTTAATTCTATATCTACTTCAAAAACACATAATTCATAAGAGCTCTAACACTAAGATACCTACCCTGATGTGCTTAAGAGTTTACATTAGCAAGTGCGGGAAGGAATAAGATATAAGCCAGGGAAATGCTGCCAAAGAGTCTGAGAGAACTAATGTTCATTCTGGCATCTTTAGTATGTACCCCATAAAGAAACATGTATTTGTAAACTGAAAGAAGTAGGGTATGATTAGCTTGGGAATTGGTACTGATAACTAAGTTCTCTCCTAGAGATATTTAAACTTCTGCCAGCTTATAATTGTTCAAGCATAATACATGTATAGAGAAACACCCTGGTACAATTTACACTCTTGAAGAAGTTGAAAGGAAAAAGGGACAATTTGGACATAAATATGCATGTAAAAGAGCAGATAGATGTTAAAATGTCAATAGAGTATTATGCCTTCTTGGAGAATCATCTTAATATTTAAAGCATTTGTTCATGTAGGAAAGACTTATAGGAATTCTGAAATTAACCCCCCTGCCACACCTTGAAGTACAGATTAGAGAATTTTGGAATCACTGAGAAATTATTTCTCAGGTAAGCAGATCAACTTCAACTATCTGAAGTTAGCATCTCTCCAAAGAGTGCAATTGTCAGAACCACTGGAAACAATGATGGTTTATTCCTCTTGTTAGAATGGATCCTCTATTGTCTAGCAAGAATATAATCAGAACTCTTTGGTGTGGTTCTAAAGGGAGAGGCAGCCTTCATTCACAGAAGGATTCTGGATCCAGACTTGAGGCCCCCCAAAACATAAACCACTGTGAGAAAGATCATGATGGAGCAAGAATAGAGAATATTGCCTGCTACCATGTTCTAAACCCAACTGCTAATCCAGAACCTACTGAGCTTCCAGAAGTTTCCTCTGACATCCCCACAGGACACCGCGGTTAAAATCTCGCCCTGCTTCTGAACTGCTAGCGAGTCTTGTCCAGACTCCATTTTACCCAGCCACTCATGCTCCCCTTCAGGTTTCTTTCAGAAACAATGGACCTCTGGAACACATTTGATAACAAGAGGCAGTATGCTCTAACATTTTTGAACTCTCATAGTACCATGAGGTCTTTGCAAAATATGGTGAGGGGAATTGTTCCAAACATTGTGCTGTTCCTTGAAGACTTTTAAAGTTGAAGTCAATTATTTGAAGTCAATTATTTGTTCACCAATATTTCAGTATGTCCATTATTCGGGATTGTGGAGAGCATTCAAGAGCAGAAAATAATTGTAATCTAGGAGAGGAGAGAGGCAAGTCTGTGTAAAGAAATATCATAAATGACAAAAGAAACACAATTTTAACAGAGTTAAAATAGGATGCTTTGTGTCTGACATGAGGCCTCAAAGGCCAACTCTATAATTAGTGCTAAGAAGCCCCGTATCCAGAGGTGGAATTACCATGAAACTAATGAAATTTAAGCTTCAGGGTCTGTGAATGACCCCAGGGTGCATGAGCTCCTCCCAAGGCCCTGTGTTTAAACATGTACTCAATTTTTGTCTTCTTTTACCCCAAGAGGGTTCCTAGAATTGCTGAAGCTTTGGGCACTGCAAAATTTGAATCTTCTACTGGGGGACTAGGGGTTTTTACACAGGGGTAAATATACTTCTAGGGTACCCACACTGACTAAGAAGTGTGAAGCATAGATAGTTTTAAGAATATCAGTCTTTATATCTTCAACTTCTGTGTGTATTTTTTACTGAATTGATTTATCTAAAAATATGCCTGTGATCCAAGTGTCATGCTGGTTTTTCTTCCCCATTTTCCCCTTTACAATCCTCTTTTTCCTACTTTACAAAAGAAGCTCATAACTTGCATTTGTCCTGAATCTTAATATGGTGACTTTTTTCCTTCTGGGTTTAAAAATATTCAGGTTCCAAACAAAGAGATTTTATAAAATATTGCATTTGGAGAAGGCTCCTCTAATTCAGACATTTAAAAAAATTTTTTTATCTGACTTAGTTTCTATTAAGAGCGACACAGGACATTAGAAGGGGAATATTTTAGCCATGTTGGAAAACTCCAAATTTGGATAATTATTTTCATTTAGATTTTTTGCCTCTTCCATCCACTGATGATTGATGAGGAATAGGAAGGCTCTGAAGAGTACAGTGATGACAAAATTAAGAAGGGGGGAAGTGCTTTTTTTTCATCCATGCAGCAAATTCCTTGATCTATCTTATCTATCTGGCTCGCTCTCTCTCTCTCTCTCTGATTATCTGTCTCTATTAGTTTCCTATGGCTGCTATTTATAAATTCCCCAAAACTTGGTGACTTAAAATAATAGGAATGTACTGTTGCCCAGTTCTGAAGGCAGACGACCCAATTAAGGATGTTGGCAGGGCCCTTCAGAGACTCTGGGAGAGAATCAACTCCTTGCTTCTTTCAGCTCCTTGTGGCTACCTGCATTCCTGGGCTTGTGGCTGTGTGATTCCTGTCTCTGCCACGATGGTCTTGTTGCCTCCTTTTCTCCATGTGTCTCTTCTTTGTGTATCTCTTATGAGGACACTTGTCCCTAGCTTTAGGATCTGCCTGGATAACGGGGGATAATTTCTGCATCTCAAGATGCTTAATTGAATTATTATTTCAAAGACTCTTTTTCCAGGGCAACCTGGTGTTTCAGTCCATCAAGCCACTGCTTTTGGCTCAGGTCATGATCCCAGGGTCCTGGGATTGAGTCCTCCACTGGTCTCCTTGCTCACAGGGGACCCTGCTTCTCCCTCTGCCTGCCACTCCCCCAGCTTGTGCACTCTCACTCTCTCTCTCTCCTTCTGACAAATAAATAAATAATTTTTTTTCCTTTTTTTTTTTTTTTAAAGATTTTTATTTATTTATTTGACAGACAGAGATCACAAGTAAGCAGAGAGGCAGGCAGAGAGAGAGAGGAGGAAGCAGGCTCCCTGCTGAGCAGAGAGCCCGATGCGGGGTTCCATCCCAGCACCCTGGGATCATGACCCAAGCCGAAGGCAGAGGCTTTAACCCACTGAGCCACCCAGGCGCCCCAATTTTTTTTTTTTCATTTAAAGAGACTCTTTTTCCAAATAAAGTTACATTTACAAATTTCAGAGTTATGACATGGATATATTTTGGAGGCTATCTTTCCACTTGCTATTCTATCTTTCCATCTATCTATCTGTCTATCGCCTTGGAATTAGAATTCAAAAGGAAGATAGTTTTCATGGGGCCACAAATTAGCACATTTATTTGACATAAACAATGAAATCAGGTTTTTTAATAAAAAGTCAGTCTGTGTTATTTAAAAATAAGAACTGGACTTGCCATTAGGTTTACCACAAATATTTCCCCAAAGTAGAATAAGAAAAATCAATAGAGGGCACCTGGGTGGCTCAGTGGGTTAAGCTGTTGCCTTCGGCTCAGGTCATGATCTCAGGGTCCTGGGATCGAGTCCCACATCGGGCTCTCTGCTCAGCAGGGAGCCTGCTTCCCTTTCTCTCTCTCTGCCTGCCTCTCTGCCTACTTGTGATCTCTTTCTGTCAAATAAATAAATAAAATCTTTTAAAAAAAAGAAAAAGAAAAATCAATAGGCCCATTATTTTGATAAAAATATATGAAAATATCAAAAAATTTTCCACCAAAAATAATTACTTTGGGAAAGAGTGTTGAAATAAATCACACTTTCATTTTTCCTAACCATTTCTGGGTATGGGAAGTAAAACAGTGCTTCTAAGTGAAGGAAAAATGGGATGACTGTCATTTGATAAATCTTGGGTTGCTGGCCAGAAATAAGAAAAAGAATTACTCCAATGAAGGAATAATTCAACCTTTTAATAAAACAATGATTTCCTTTTATTTATTTTTTAATAAAATTGAAGCAGGAACTAATCAAATTGTAATTAAAAATAGATTTCTTATAATCACTATGTGACTTTTGGCTTATAATTTAAGAGCTACAAGAACTGAAAAAAATTGGTCTAACAAAAGCTCTTGCATCACTTTTATCTTATTTATGTCAGCTTTTATTATGCCTATATCTATAAAATATAGGAATAGATTTGATGCTGAATCCTGTGTTATCCCAGCAAATATAATATTTATCCAGAGAAACATGAACTACCTAAAAACAAAAGGCCTATTCTTCTCATTAAAGTACTTCTTTCCAATAGAATTATAATGTTATCTTTGAAAATTATTTATCAAAATTAGTAATATATCCAAGTTTTTTTTTTAAATCCAAGTTATTTTTAAAATTTTATTTTTTTGACAGAGAATGAGCACAAGTAGGCCTAGTAGCAGGCAGAGAGAGAGGGAGAGGGAGAACCAGGCTCCCCGCCAAGCAAGGAGCCCGACATGGGGCGTGACCCCAGGACCCTGGGACCACAACCCAAGCCAAAGACAGTTGCTTCAATAGCTGAGCCACCCAGACACCCCATCTAAGTCATTTTAACCAATCACATACTAATAATAATTACAAAGATGGCTCAATGCAAAATAATTTTTTTCAAACATCAATAAATTTGTGATCACAAAAAAACAAAAAAAACAAAAAAACATTTAATTCTGGGATGACTGGGTGACTCAGTTGGTTAAGTGTCTGCCTTCGGCTCATGTGGTCCTGGGGTCAAGTCCCACATTGGGCTCCTTTCTCAGCAGGGAGCCTGCGTTTCCCTCTGCCTGCCGCTCAACCTGTTTGTGCTCTCTCTCTCTGACAAATAAATAAATAAAATCTGAATAAAAAATGCTTAATTCTATTTTGGCTTATATACATATTTTAGTCCCAGAGAACTATGATGGGGATCAGGAAAGTAATTTCAAGCATAACAATGTAATACATTAGGCAAAACTCCTGAGAAGGGGATTGGGATGAGACTTTAAATTCAAGGAGTAAAGAGAGATGTAAAATTTCCAACTGTGAGAGAAGAACTTGTTCATGCATTTTAAAGTGATAGTGATGGGTATCAAATTACTGTGATAGATTTCACTGGATACATTTAAAAAAGGATGAAAACAGGTTTTGTTCTAATGTCAGTAATTACATCCTTTCTGACTATTTAAATATAGGGTAAAAATAGTGTTATCAACCTAAAAATATATGTGATGGCACCCAATTTAAAAATTTAGGGTTACATGAAAGAAAACAAAAGGTATTGTTTTAGAGCACCTAAACACATCTTGCCATGCTAAAAGGTTAAAAACCATTTTTCTCAGAAGGAGGGATCATCTACTTCCACCAGGAAAGAGAGGACACTCTAGAGCTGAGAAAAGAAGTTTCTCTGGAGGTAGTTGTCTGTTTATGGAACTCCCATCCCTACCCAAGGGTGAGGAATGGGAGGGGTTTTCTCCTCACCTCAGGCAAAGTCAGAATGACTTCAAAGAGACAACTCAGTAAGATGAATATGGGTACCTAAGAGCTACCATCTGAACCCTCTGGGATTAAACCTAAAAATGTGAGGCTAAACCTGGAGCTGCTCTGTTTGGTAGGAGAACCAGATGGGAAGGCTGAGTTGGGAGTGAGCCACACTTTCAAGGATGGTGGGACATGTTTCCTGGTGAGTTCATGTGAACCTTGGTTTTAACTGCTCTCACCACAATGGTAGATTCAAAAAGCCAAGGATTTCTACCTTTTTTTTTTTTTTGGTTTCCTTCTTGTATCCCTGGCATTTGCAGTAGAACTTTGCACACAGTAGTAGCTCAATAAGCATGATAATTAATGGAATCCTAAACCTTTTTAAATATTAGTCTATCTGTTCAGCCCATTCTTTGGGAATCCTTTCAACCCCAAATCTTCACAGGATGTCTCTGGGTCACCAGGGTGACGATTCCCCCAGGCAAAAATCATAAAGCCCTGACCCTCAGCCCTGGTCTTTTGGTTCAGAGGCTCCCAAAACCCTGGGGCTGGCTCTCTCAATTGGGATTTTGGAACCCCTTGAGTTCAAACTCCCACCACACAGGTGTTACTCAGTTCTGAAGAGGAAGCATTACTTGGTTTAGAATTAGGAAAGTGAGTAGCACCTTTCTAAACCTGAAGTGTTAATTCAAAATGCTAAGCTTTTAAAATATTTAGATTTAGTGTGTTTGAGGACAAAATGTATGCACTGTATATAAAATACAAAGTGGTCAAATCCAGAATTTTGGTCCCAAAGGGCAATGCTTTAGCACATTCTAATTGGATGAAAAAAGAAAGTAATGGGACTTCATGATAAATACTCTTAGTGTATATATGGTGATTTTTAAATTAAATTGAAATAATTAAATATTTTAGATTTTAGTGACGAATAGCTAAATTTGTCCAAGGTAGCTGTGCTTATTGTACTTACTTCCTTGTCTTAAAGATAACATTTTAGTGCATTTATAAATCGTGCAAAGCTGTAAACCCTTCCGGTGACAGTTTAGGTAGCAGAGGTGGAAAATTTTTCCCCTAGGAGAAGTTTTAAGGGTCCAGACTAGTACATTCTTAGTTTGGGGTAAAGAGGAGGGTAGGCAGGAAGGTGGATCACAGGAAAATCTGCCACAGAAGCAAGGCATCCATATTTCAACTTCAGAAACCAAATATGTGACTTGTCTGCCAAACTTTTCAGTTGATTTTCTGTGTTCAGACCCAATATCTCTTCCTGTCTCCGAATAAACACAACTCCTGTACCCTCCTATCCCCTTCTAGCTGTTTGCTGTTATCTGTCATTTTAGATCTCTCTCTAGATGAGACAACCAATGCTGATGAATCTGATCGTTTTCCTGGAAAAAGCAAAAGAATTACATACTTCATGAGCTAGGACTCAGAATCTTAGCAGGTGCCTGGTAACACCAAGAAAGAGACTTGGAGGGAAATGGAAAGCTGGGATTGCCACGGCCCAGGGGGTTGTTGGAGCGTTTGGCTGAATTTCATGTCAATCCCTGCTTTTCCAAAGCTTTCATTTGTTGGGAAGTTATCCAGAAGTTTTCCTTTCATAACAAAGAAACATTTTTTCTTGTCTGCTTATTTTTGTGACAAATACATTAAGCCCCTTATGCAGTCTTTGCTTAGGTTTCTAGTTGTAATTCTCACTGTCTAAAAAGGCAAGCAGTCTTCGGAAGTTGCTTCTTAACAGCTGATTCTGCTCTTCCCTGTGCAGTCCCTCAGAATCTCCCTTCCCAAGAGGATCCTGGCTTTGCATCTAAGGGCAAATCGGCTCAGCTCTGACCAACACAAGGACACCCATCATGAAAAGGGCCAATCAAAGCACTGAGAGCAAGACTCCTAAAATGGAAATTGGGTATGCCTTTAAAAAAAAAAAAAAAAAAGGCATTTGATTAACCCCTCCCTCTCCCTTCCCTCTGTACCACAGACAACACACTATACATGCGTGTACACACACATTATATATATATATATATATATATATATATATATATATATATGCTTTCATTACTATAGTTTAAAAGAAATGCTGTGTCAGTGTTTTGATGCATCCAGGGACTGAATGTAAACAACACGGTACAACTCTAGAAACTGCCATCATAAAATATTTTAAGAGGCAGAATAGAGTAAAATAAAATAAAAATGTCTCTTTATGTGATATCTCAGAGTAATTCAGGATTTATGGTACCTTAACCTTTAGAATCCAAAATATTAAGCTATGTTTCTTAGAGATAATAACTCGGTTGTCCCTCACTTATGTGTCTTAGATAAAAGCCTACTGCCACAGAATCCATGAATGCTCAAATACCCTTGCGGGCCTTTAGTAGTAAATCTTATGGAATAGCTTATGGCCAATGTAATGGCCCACAGTAGCCTGCGAATATCATGAATTCTAATAATACTTACATCAGTAGAAACATGAAGTAATGTCTCCATTGTAATTAAATGATGTATTTAGAGCAGTGGACTAAATGGTCCCCTAGTGTGTTGGTGATATATTCTAATAGTCTTCTCTTTACAGCCCCACACGGTAATATTCATGCTTTATTCTGGAGGGTTTTGCTTCTGACTGAACATTTGAATTGCAACATTAAGTGGTAAAGTGGATTACAGCGAGACCCCATGAATATGGATCCTGATCAAGAAACTAAGTGCTTAAAAAAATAAAATGTTACTATTTAAATAGAGTGATTACAAAAACATTTTTATATGGAGGAATGTCGGGCGTCTTTGCCCCCCTTTTTTTCCCTACATCCCAGTAGCAGACCATATCTGCCATAATTAAAAAGGTAGTAGGGTGAAACATCAGAACTTAAAACCCGGTCATTTCTACAGTGCTTATTGAATTTAAATTTGGGCCGTTTGAGGGACCAATTAGTTTTGATAATAATTACATTATTCCTTTTTAAAAATATGTTCATTTCAAAGACTGTGGGCAACTATAGAATACATATGTAGGAAAGTTATCTGTTGCCAGTGCTGAAAGGGAATTATCTTGCAGTTGATTAGTTAAAAGTGGCACATTCTGAATTTTCATTCTTTATTTTTTCCCTTGAATCAGCCACTAAAGCAGTAGCTTGAGGCATTAAGAGCCTAGGGCAAAGCTGAGGGCACTTAGTCTATCTGGTATAGCAGTTAAGAATAAGTCAAAGAACAGTCTATCGTTGTACTTCATAATTGAATTAGACAGTGTGCTAGTATATTACATAAAATTATACAAGAAAAAAGTTGACTTATTTATCTGATAGAAGTAAGATATTTTCAATTACTTACTAAGTGTGATGTTTCTTAAAGTCTTTAAACACATTTTCCATAAACAAGGAAAATTCTCCACCTTTGTTGATAATTCTTGCCATGTATTTGTTCAATGGATGTGAATTTCTAATAGTGAAGCACTGAGTATATGTACAGCTGCCTTTTCTACTTTACTGAATTAATATTGACATGTGGGTTTGCATGTTGTGTGTGTGTGTGTGTGTGTGTGGTATGTATTTGAGTGTACATTTGTCTACACAAGGCATTATGGATTTAAATTCACTAAGCCCTTGCAAAAGCTCCACGCATATCATCATGTATGTGATGGCACTCTGTTGCTTGATATTTGAAGGTGATATGGTATGTCTTATTCCCTAAATTTGCTGCCATTGTATGTCAGAAACTGGCATGTGTTCCATAAATCCAGTAACTGAAACAATATGCCATTGTTTTCACCACAGAACTTTCTCCCAGTAGGCATAGTTGGTGATTTCAGGTAAGCTGACGGTAACTCCCCTTTTATTTTGTATCACTTTAAAAAATGCAACATATTTGGTACCCTCTCAAAGTTTTGCAAAAATTCAGCTGTCCGTTAAGGTTGTGGTAAAAAAGTTAATGCTCTAGAAGAAAAGAAATTCAAATGCATAAGAACATGGAGACGCTGGTCAAATACAGCACTCTAGCTAAATGAAGAGCTCATTATTTGACCAGTTTAGACATGGCTTTGGTTGGCAAGCTAATTCTTTGAGCACCACCCTTGAAAATCATGCTAATGAGCCTCTTCACTTCATCAAGTAGGATTGTGGACCTTTTTGTCTGCATCATTAAGGCCCCAAATTGCCCCATTAGCAAGGCCTCAAATTGCCCCTCAGGGTCAATATTTAATGCAGGTGAGCTTAGGTTAACTACCCTCAGAACCCTCTGGACAACAAACAACGTGGAGTACCTGTTACAGGGAAATTCATTTTCTCCCCAAGTTCCCCTTGTGAAACACAATCTTCTATTGCAGAATTGTGTTTTAAATTCATCGGGTTTATTTTATATCGCGATTTCAAAAGAGTGAGTTTTGAAACAGAAGGCAAATTCTTCTATGAGGCACTCCTATCCCTGTCTCCATAAGCTTTAATTTTTCCATCTGTAAAATGGGGATAATTACATTTCCTCCTAGTACTTCCTAGATGATGCTTCCTTTAAACAAA
Source organism: Mustela erminea (assembly GCF_009829155.1). NCBI lineage: Eukaryota > Metazoa > Chordata > Mammalia > Carnivora > Mustelidae > Mustela > Mustela erminea. Next base: position 60,251,540 of record NC_045621.1, read on the forward strand.
GATTGAAGATCCCATAGAAAATAATAAAAGTCACATCAATACTTAGCAAATTTCTCCTGCAAGACTTTAGCAGTTGAGTGGTTGTCCTTATTAATTACCGAGTTAAAAGTATGCAAAAAGTTAGAGTTAGAATGTGTGCAAGATTAGAATTCAGAACAGGATTCTGTACTATTAACACTGAGATCATTTGTAAGACCAGAACATTGCACACATTTAAAAACGTAAATATAAAATTTTTCTTACTCATTAAAATTTTCAGTAGGAGGGAAGGGCAAAACATTTCCTCCTGTATCTCTATTGTCCATTTGGCTTCCTGAATGCTGGTTAAAACTCAATTGCTACTAGTTATCTCTAGAGACTCTTAGTGTTGGGAGAATAGCAATTATCTCCCTGAGCATGCTGGACAGAATCTACTGGTGATGTCTGGACATGAAACCTTTCATATGTAGCAACTGAAAGATGAGAGCCATGGTTACAGTTTCCAGCAAGTATGTGAAACAGAAGCCTCGAGATTACATTCCACATCTAAGTAGAGATAACGTTTATATCTCCTGTGTTAAGGTTAATTTCCATGCATTTAGGGCTCCTGAAATCCTCATCACCTCTGTGCTGGTACCTGCAAAGTCAGTTTTGCTACTGAATGGGGCCCCAATTAAGAAGTGCTTGCTGGTGTCCTTCCAGCAATATCTTGTGAGTTTGAACAATTTTAGTGAAATAAATGTAACAAGGAAAAATGAATTCTCTTTAGCCTCTATTCAGCCAAAATTAGCCTCCGTGGATTCTGGCTCACAAAAGCACCACGGGCCTCTGGCTGTGCTCTGTAGCTGTGAAATAGAATCAAGATTCCATTAGGCATCCCAAGCTGCCTCCTTCTCCAGGGCAGACAATAAAAATGACAACAGGGGATTGTCCCTCAGCTAGTCTAACAAGGGGGTGGGTTCTTTTCCAAATGACTAGATGTCTGTTTAGCTGAAGGAAAAATTTAAAGGGGCCATGGGCCAAATTTTCTTCAATTCTTTGGGCCCCATATTTGTATCTTAGGTCATCTTCAGAGAGACCTCGAATTCTACCTCTGTTGACACTTAGAGGCCATGGTTTTTTGTGTGTGCTGAGACAAAAATAAGAGATCACACATAGGCCAGACAGTTGCATTTCTGTTAGAGATATCAGAAGTCTTAACAATTGCACATGGGTTACTGGTTTTGTCATATTTTTTTTCTCTTAACTCAAGAATAGAGACTCCCTCTTCTAACCTAGACAAATTCTAGATTGGAGACAGATTTTCTGCTTTCAAAAATTATTTATAAACAAGAATTTCTAAATGGATACATTTATCTAGACAGCTATGTCCTCATATGAACATGAAAGGAATGGGGTTGTATAACCTTGTCTTTATAATACCATCGTATGTGCTTATGATCTTCACGGAGATCTTGGCCATTCTTCTTTTGCTGAAGCTCAGGTCTTCCATTGTCTATACCACAGGGACCCCCATATACTATGACCTTGCAAAATTTCCCTTTGTTGTGAACTCCCCATCAATTAATCAATTTCTTTCCTATATCAAAAGTGCAAAAGTCTAAAAACATTTTCTTCCCCTATCCAAGGATAAATGTGATGTAACTTATTCAGACCTCACATAAATTTGATTGAACATTCCTTCTCCTTCTAATTGGCCCAGTAAATAGAGTTTTGTATTTTCCTTGACACATGCCACAGAATGAAATTTAATACAGCTTGTCAATGAGTACCAGAAAGTTAAAGAGTTCATCAGCCATTCATAGTAATTGTACTGTATTCATATAGTTATAAATGTATATTTCATGGCCACTTCTCCTTTGCTTCAATCAAAATTACTGGCAGGAAGTAATATTATATAATCCCTGGTGTCAATTACTAATGGTAGTGACAAGTAAATCATAATGTTTTCATTACTGAATTGCTAATACTTAGAGGTTGTAGTATTCTTTATATAAAGTCTTTAATAAGCAATTATTTATGTCCTCACTTACTGGATGTTGCTGAACCAAGGCATTTATTTCTTCTATACTAAGTGGAAATTCTATTCAATAATTCTTTTTGTAAAATCATTTATTGGTATTATAGTTCTAGAAAGTTGTTTAAAGAATATGTTGCTTAAAGAATATGCTGCTTAAGAATATGTTGCTTAAGAATATGTTGCATATTTATTATGACATTATAGCAATAAAAATAGCAATTGAAATATTAAAATATAAAATGACACTTGTAAAATACCCATAACTGATTCGAAGATAAGAAAATGAGCTTTATCTTAGTTTTTGGACTTTGAAACTAATATCTGAATCTAATAGATTCATGGTCCAAAAACATGACTTCTAAAATTGGCTTTGCTACTTATAACTTGTTGCATGGCCTCGGGAAATATTCTGAAAACCTTTGAGACTTAATAGCCTTACCTGTAAAATGAATATATTTCGTTAATAATATTTTATCAATCCTCTTATGAATTAACATATTTTGTTAACTGTCATCATAATAAATAGAATAGACTAACCAAATCACCAATTTGTTAACATCTTAGATTTCAGAGACAAGGTAAAGAATGGGTTAATGATTACTTTCAACGAATTATTAAATACAGTTCTTAAACATATAATTGTCACCTAACCTGAAATTAAAGGAATGATAACATATTTTTTAGTTGTTTATTTACTTGTTTGGTTGTGCTTTTTATTGTATGGTACCCAGTCAGGACTCTTCTACTTTTTAAAATTACTATTATTAACATATAATGTATTATTTGTTTCAGGGGTACAGGTCTGTGATTTATCAGTTTTATACAATTCACAGCACTCACCACAACACATACCCTCCCCAAGGACTTCTCTACTTTTGACTACCAGAAGTCTGGTAATTTTAAAGCCTGGCAAAAATATCCTTAAATTTTTTTTGTAAATATAGCTGTATTCTGCAGCTATTATGCAAAATTTGTAAAACAAGAGACCCTGTGGTTTATGTGCACATTAAATCTAAGCACTAAATTTTAAATATGTATATCAGTACACTGACATTTTTTTTTACATTGGCTGATACTATTTTTATCAGTTGTGATTAAGTTAATGACTTACTCAATGGTAAGTTCATTTGGAGTCACTAAGAAACAATTGTCTGTCAATATATAGTGATTTGGCATTTTTCTGAATTTTCCAAATTACCTTAAGTATTTTCATTGGTTTCAAAGTTTCCGTGCAAATACTGTTTTGAGATACTGTGAGCCAGCTGGGCATTGACCCTGGAAATAGGCAAAGGCACTGGAAGTTAGGATTTTTTCAGGGTAAAAATGAAGAAATTGTTCCACACAAGATGGAGCAATAGAGTCAAATTTAGAATTTAAAACCAGAGATTAGATCAGGTACTCCCATTTGCTAATTCAAAATAGGGAAATATGTGTATTTATAATAATGATATGGTCAAGGTTTCTGTGTTTTGCAAACTGCATGTTCAGTAAGGCAAGAGAACACAGCCACAGCCACATATCTTGGATCTGTATCTAGTCTATTCCCCATTGCTTCTGTAACTGAGTCCCCAATAATCCCAAACCACCATAGAAGAGAAGTACCTCAATACAGTTATAAGACTTGGTTCAGTTCAGGGAACCAAATGGTGACAAATATAAAGCAGTTGAACAACTAGGTTGTGTGCAGTGAGAGAGAAGGAGGACAAAGAGAATAAAGAACAAAAAAGTTGAGAACAAAAAAGAAAATCACACTTAAAATAAACTCACAGATAAAATTTCCAAACACATTAATAGAATAAGGGTACACAGAGACAGAGACACCACGGGAGAGTAAAATGCAAAATGAAAACCACAAACAAAAAGTACTCAAATTGAGTCCACACATTAAAATTCCAAACAAACAACTAAATTAAATATTTAAAAAGGTAAGCAACAAATTTAATAATCAGGGTATGAATTACTTCAGATAAAATTAATTATAAAGCATAATCAGACAAGATTTTTAAAATAAGCACATTTAAAATATACAAAGTTATAAATAGGGCTGGTAATATTTCTTACCTTGCAGATTGGGATGCTTGAGTGAAATTATGTTTCTGACATATAGTAAGAGTTCAATGAATGTTAGATGCTTTTGTGTGACAAAACTTGCTATCAAAACCCTTGGTTCATGGTATTCAGCCAGTGCTTCTCCATTCCTTTGTGTGAAATCTGGCATTCATTTGAACCCTTCTGCTCATCTTTATGTTCCTGCTTTACACTGAAATATATTCTAATTTTAATACATCAGAGGATAGCTTTATGACTTGGAGCCACCTTTTTGCCTATTATAGAGTCAAGAGAAAGTGCACGATATCTAGAGCTCAAACAAGGGGAAAATAAAGAAACAGGAGTAACAACAACAAAATTCTAACAACAAGTTTGCGTTCTTTCTACTTTGGAGCATTTGATGGAGAACTTAAAATTTTCATCAGTATTCAAATTAACTTGGAAGACCCTAGAGAGGAGACGGTTTGGGTGCAGTTCTTTGAAAGGTGAAGTGAAAGGGGGAAAGACCCTCCAACTAAGTTAGAGGGGCATATGTGAACAAGGACCAGGAAAGGAACTAGTTAGGGCAGTGAGGAATTTCATAGTTTCAATGAAGGGTCTAAAACCAAAGGACTAGAAGATTGCACAAGGTCTAAGATAGGAGATCATAGTTCCTCCTAATGCATAAGCTTGACGGAAATTTTTAGACCATACATTCCAGTGATATTCAACATTACTTTTCTATAGAACCATCTATTCAAATAAAACTTTACAAATAACATAATATATAAAACAGATCAGAGTCTCACTGCTTTGATTAATAATGGAAAACCTGCCTAACTGACAATTCCCCCTTCATGCCTTGACAGTAACCAACAAGGCACCTTCAAGAAAACCCTAGAGAGCAGGGTAGCACTATTAGAAAAAACTTTGATTTTATCAGTTGCAATGTTACCACTAGTTTGCATGATACCTTTTTTGCAAATTTGAAGAAAGCATTCTCAGGTGGATATATTCAGGTGGATATAGCCCCATAGATACATGGCTTGGTAAAAGGGAAACACCTGAAATAATTGGAAAAAGATGTATTCCTGGGGAGATCCTCTACTTTTTAGGTCCTAACTCTACCTGCATTCCACATATCACAAACGTTTGGCCATTTCTCTGACCCTAGGATGCACTCACTTACAGCATAGTCCGAGATTTGGAGGGCTGACTTGGAGAAAAGGACATCGGTAGCCCTGGGAACGGTGGCAGGCCAGCCTGGACAGGGAATTCTGAGGTCCTGAATATGGTCTAAATGGGAAGAGAGCAAGTTCTGGGTCAGCATATCTTTTAATGCTTCAGACTCTTAGTGATGTGGAGAATCAGAGTGGGGCTCTGGAAAGCATTAGGCTAAAGGAAGAAGCCCTTATGACTCCACCTAAGGATGGCACTTTCATTGACTCTTACCACCTATGGGTTGAGAAGGCATGAGAAATGAGCAGACAATGGAACCAACAGACAGGGTGCTGTTGACTTGATTGCCTTACAGGAACCAGGAGGTGGGCAGCCTGGTCATGACAAATAGGATAAGGGAATTAAGACCCTGAACTTAGTCTTTTCTCCATCTTTTGTCTCCTACTGGTGTTTTCCATTTCCAATTTCAGCCAGAAGTCAGAGGATAAGGGAGATGGTTGACGTGGTCAATACAGGTCAGACTCTGGGACAAAAAGCAGGGTAGAAAAGAGTAGATAAGAAATCTGGATGGGTAAATAGAAGAAATCCAAAAGACCTCAGTAGAGAAGCAATCCAGTTTCCAAAGTGTTTTTTTCCCCAGAGTGTAGGATGACTGAAGACTGGAAAGACTGGGGGCAGAACAATCCTCTCAAAGGCTGTGACATTTAAATAGTAGATATTATTCAAGTCCTAATTTTAAATATTCTACTATGCTACTCTGAAATTACAAATTAAAATTTAAGAAATTACATGTTACATGAAGTTTTAAAATTTTTTTTTCATTTTTGAAAATTTAAGAGGTCTTTCCTAATTATAATATTTTATTGAAAATTTGGCCCACTAAAGTCAGAGAAATGTATAATATATAAAGACTGGCAAACTCTAAATCATAAATATATGAAAAATAGTTACCAAATAGGATTACTCTTCTGGAAGAAGATAGTAACTATTCTGCAGTTGGAGGCCATTTTTAAAAGTGTTCTGTAAGTCATGTAGGTTTGGAGGTGTTACATCACAGCTCATTGAAGGCTCTGAAGTGTGCCAGAGATAAAGCTAATTCAACTTGTTCAACCTCGGTGGAAGAGGTCCATGACTGACCACTGTCAAAATAGAGATCATTAGAACTCAGCTCTCTTTGAGCTTTTATTTAATAGATATTCATCTCCTTACTATTTTGATGATCTAGATGGGAGAAACAGTGATTGACTTTGAAGTGTTCTCTGTAGGTCATAATGTCTTCCCAGTTCTGCTGATACGAAATTTTATGTTTGAGGAGAATGATGCCAAAAGTCTTTAGTGAGTTAATTTTCTCAGAAGGAGGAATGGAAAGTTTTGTCTTCTAAAATGTCACAGTGCTATAAAACCCTCAGCATCACACATTGATTTCACTGTTATGTTGAGAATTTGTTCAAATTTGACAATAGTATTTAACATTTTTCCTTCATCTAAGGTAATATCTAAGGCTTTGCACTACTCTTTAAGGGTATTATAAATGTTTCGGTGATAACTCAAAGCATTTCCTCTACTTAAAATATACTTAGCAAAAAATATTTGAATTATTACAGAAGTTAATGGAATTTCTAAGACATTCTTTACTAATGAAAATAATTTGTCCTTATACCAAATATCAAATACCAAATTTGTCCTTATACCAAATACCAAATCTGTCTTCCCAGAATTCTTTCCCTTCCCACTCTTCTGGTCTTAGACCCCACCCTCAACCCCACATATATCTGACTCAAGATGGGCCCCAGGGGTACCTGAGGTCAAGCCGTTCAAGAAAATTTTCCAGGATGAAAACTTAATTGGAGTTTTGAAGAGGGGACATTCTATTTTTTTATGGTGGTACAGTTATTAGTATACAGCCCCAGCCTGTTGTTGGCTATGGTTCTTCCCAAAGATGAGAGAACTATGACAGCAGGAGAGAATAAGGATAATGTGAAAGGAGAAGAGAGACTGAGGCAGAGAGAACCAATGCCTTTTACTTTCGTTCCCTAAGCTCACTGGAGTTGAGATCCTACCACTTGTGACAGAAAATAATCTGAGGGGCACACCAAGGACTAGCAAGTATTTGATTCTTCAATATTTAGGCCACGTGTTGAATTTTTTGTCTAGCAACTCTCTTTCTCTCTCTGGAGGAGATTCACTCTGGGGTGCTGACACAGCACTGAAACATAATTCCTTAATTTTTGGAATATGCAAACATCAAATGAAAAAGAAACCACTTGTACGTCCTTAAAATAAAACTTTCTTATATTTTTCCTTGTTATATCAAGCAACTCTGTAGACCGCCGGAGAAAACATGTGTCTTCCAGATGCAGGGACTGAAGTTGTTTTTACTTGTCCCGCTATCCATCTCTAGCCAGCCAGAGAAAAAGATATACCGCGAAGACTCTTGCTTACCGTCCTGGATTTCAATCTGTCTGTTAGAAAAGGATTTTGCAGGTTGTTAGAAAATATGTAGTGGGCATCTACTAGAGGTAGAACATCTGAATGAGAATGCGGGATTGAAATAAAGGAGCCCACGGGCATACCACTGACTGTTGCTGCCAATGATGTTTTGCCATTCAGTACACCGAAACATCCTGGTTGTGCATGCAACCAATATTAGAACTCTCTTACTCTACATGTTAGCTCCTTTTTTTTTTTTTTAAGATTTTATTTATTTATCTGACAGAGAGAGATCACAAGTAGGCATAGAGGCAGGCAGAGAGAGGGGGGTGGAAAGCAGGCTCCCCGCCAAGCAGAGAGCCAGGAGGAGGCCTCAATCCCAGGACCCTGAGATCATGACCTCAGCCAAAGGCAGAGCCTTAACCCACTGAGCCACCCAGGCGCCCTGCATGTTAGCTCTTAACAAGTAAAAGCTACTCAGCAGTTAGGGTTTCAAAGTGCTTATCATGTGCATGGCCTTATTTAATCCTTGTAACATATTGAGAAAGTTATCTATTCCCATCTCAGAGATGACAAAATGAAGACTCATGGATTTTTCTAGTTCTGAAGGTCACTCAGCTAGCAAGTGCCCTAGCTACAATCTAAAAACATGGCATTTTGCCTCAAAATCTTAAGCTTTTTCCAAAGTTGCCTTCCCAAACAAAACAACCAGATATCCATTTTTCTATGTAGTGTTCATGCTATCAATCCCATTATAATATTATAATCATCCCTATATTTTTTTGAAATTCATTAAATGTCTTTAAAAGATACTTCGACTTTCACATTTCACTACTCCCTTGTTCATTTCTCTGCCCCAGTCCAGGTAAAACGAAGCTGAGGTTATGGTAGGAATGAGGTGGGGAGATCCGTTTCGCACTTTGTTTGCACTACCCTTGGCGTGTGGAGTCGGGCCAACGAGAGGCAACCATAGCTCTCCCCATTTGACTGCTTGTCCAAAGGTGAGGTGAAAAGGTTTAGTGGGAAAAGTTTGACATTTTACCCCCAAACAAATATTAGAGATTATCCATGGAATTAAATTATCCATGTGTACACAGTCTAGGGAATTAACTCTATCTGAAATGGTGGATTATTACAGAAATTGAAACTAAGCCCTTAAGGCACTCTTTATACTTTGTTCTCTGTATTTTTTTTTACAATGAGCTTTTAGATTATTTTGGCTATTTTGACGGCTGCTTTTCAGTATGTTCTTATTCGGTATGTATTTGTGCACTGCTCTGGCTGGTTTGAACAATTTTTTAGAAAGTATTCCCCTGATAGCCCTCGAAGCAGACAAGTATTACTTGAAGGGGAAAAGGAGATTTCTATTAGGTTTGAGAGTCACAAGTGAACAGAAGAAATTTGAGAAGTATAAAATACTCTACAGACTGCAAATCCAAAACCAAAACATGACTAACAAGGTTCTGACAAAATAAAAATCCCACTGGTTTTTCCCATATCTTTTTGTAAGCAGTACTTTAGTACTTTTAGTGAGTTATCCTTTTCTAAGCATTTATTACATTATATATGTGGGGTGTGTGTGTGTGTGTGTGTGTGTGTGTGTGTGTGTGTAATTTTTACTTTATAATTTTCTAAATGACCCCAGATATGAACAGGAATCAGAAAAATGCAGCCAAAGAGAAACAATTTGACATTGTCCTCACCGCTTTTTGAGAGCCCAAAGGTTATCTTAGGGATGGAAAAGATTTATAAAAGCCGTAAGACCGTCACCCTCTTTAGCTTATTGTTTGCTATATAATTATTTGTTGCCATTCCACTAGCAATACATTTCAAGTTAAAGTTCAATAAATTTGACTTCTCTGCCTAATTTCGAATTGGACAATTTAGTCCCCCCAAAAGGGGCAATGCATGAGTGATTTGCTAGGAGAATTACTTTCTTCCCCTGGTTCCTGAATTTTTTGCTAGGAAAAATGGCACACGTGAGTGGAAGCACGTCCAAGCAATTACCTACAAATTTTTACACATTTTAAATGTCACAGAAACTAAAAATAAATTGTCTTTACTTTTTTTTTTCTTTTCAACTACATCTTGGACAGTTATCCTCTGTGAAGGATTTTCAACAGTTACTCCGGGCTTTGTTTTGTAGTTTGAGCTAATTTCAGAACCTGTGGATATGGTATTTCCCATACTTGTTTGGAACAGAACAGGGACTTCCATGTCAGGCAACAGTTTCTAGCTTCCCAGAGTGAGCAGGTTAGAATGTCAGGGGGTCAGGTTTAGTAGGCGTCTCTCTTACCAGCACCTTGGGTCTACTGAAGTGCCAGGACCTGAGACTGAGATCTGGACACACTCATTCTAAAATTGGACTGTAAAATTCATACACAAGTCAGTGATTAAGAGGAATAGCAGGGTGATGTGACCAAGTAGTAATAAAGGGATATCTTGCCTGAGCTTTGTCTAGTAATAGCCAGTTTTGTTGTTTCTGCTTGTTGCTGGGTGGGAATCTAAGGCTTATCAAAGACTTTGCCCCTTCTGTGACTCCTCTGTTCCGCCATCTCCTTCCCTCAACAGTGTTCTATGGAGTAGGGCAATGCTTTCCTCCTAAGACATGGGCCTATTCTGGCAAGGTGAATTCCAAAGCAGGTATACAACTTTAACTTGCATTAGAATTATCTAGAAGTCTTGGCAAAATGCAGATCCTTGAGCCCAACCCCTGAGATTTTTTTTTTTACTCCAAATGGGAATGGCCTAAGAATTTGCCTTTGTAAACAAATTCCCAGTGATGCTGATGTTGCTGGATTAGTGACAATATCTTGAAACCACCCCTCTATGTTACTGCCCACATGTAGCTTAAATAATTACTCCTTTAGCTGGAAATAGGCTATGATTAGAAAGGAGACAAGTCGCAAGGTGTCACATGCTATTTTCATCAATTGCTTGAATTCACTCTTGAGGGAATGGCAAGGATGGTAAAACAAAAAACAAAAAACAAAAAAGTGTTGGGAGGATTTTATATCTTCTTTGAGGAAGAGCTAGTCAAACATGTTGAGGAGTTGTTTCAGGAGTTACACATTTCTGAGTGTTTGCTCAGCTGATTGATGGTGCCATTAACACACATAGGTAAGGATGGTAAGACCTTTGGAATTTTGTAGAATCTTACTTTTGATCATTCTGTGTTCTGTACAAAAAGTTTGTGACAAAAAATAAGAGTTAAAAGAGAGGCAGGCTCGGGAATCATTTCAATCCAACGATCCTCCCAGAGAAGACTGTTTTATGAAAATAAAGCACCCTGAGAATCTGAACCAAATTACTCAGACCACCAAGACAGCTCTTGAACAGTTCTAAATACTGCTCAGAGAGCCAAACCTGAAGGAGGCTTCTACTTCTGAGGACTGAAACTGGATCCCTTCCCTTCTGTAGAGGACCGATGTAGCCAGGGGCATCCCAGTGCCATTTAAATACTGCAGTGTGCACAGGAAAAAGAAGTGCTGGTAAGTATCTCCGTCTCACGTTTCACTGGGAAGTTTTAATATGTATTATATTGGATTCTTTCCAATTTGGTTGTAGTGGTTATAAGGATTTTACATTAATTTATTTATATGTTGTATCTCTGTGGTATATGAGTATTCAAGAAAATATGTGAGAAACATAATCATGAGTATGGTTTAAAAAACAGTAAAATAGAGTTAATATAAGCAAGCTTTAAAATATGGTACAGCAAAATCATTCTACGTATGCTATTTGGAATATTCTAGGAGGAGAACCATGGTTTCCAAATTAGTTCACAGATTCCACCCCCGTACATACGAATAATAGAACTAAATATTAATTTTTATTGCTATTTCCCATATAAAATATTTATGCTATGCAGATTTTCATGTTCAAATATTTCTTTTTAAATTAATTTAATAAAATATTTGTGGTTGTTTTTTGTTTTTGTTTTTTTTTCCTGTAAAGCTCCTGATTGCCTCTTGTAAAATGATACAATCGGTAGAGGTCATTTCACCAGAGGTGAAGAACATAAAAAATAATTGTTGTGGAAAAAAAAAAATGAAGCATTTTGTACACAGTTTCAATTCCAGCCTCACCAGAAAGTTAGTAGGGAAAATTAAGGAAAAAATGAACACAGTTTAATATTGTAGACAGGAAAGTAAAAATATGAGATAACTTTCTAGTTTATTTATTTTGATTTCAACAGGCATTCTTCATAGAAACTATAATTTAAGGACCCAGAACATAAAAATTATGCCATTATCTCTTCACTTAGTGATACGAAATAGTGGTTCCATAAGGAAAGAGGCAACTATTCAACACTTTGGTGACGACACACCTTACTTAATTTAGAGGGATTTTGGATTCCTAATTTTTTTAGAATAAACCCTTTAATAATTGCTTGATTTTAATATATAATGTGAATTCTCAGTAAGACACTCGTTAATAAACTCCTTGAGAATAGGGATGATGTATCAGCGAATGCTAATCATTGTGCCTTGCATTTAGCAAGCGTGTAACAAATCTTTGTTAAAATTTTAGCTGTATCTGAGGTAGGCAGACAACCTGGCCAAGTCAGTATTTCGCTCCTCAGCTCTTCCCTAGCTCGCTGCCTGGTTTCTAAGGCTTACTTATGTTTTCCGTAAACAGAGAGGAAAAGAATAAATGGCCTCTGAAGTCCGTTCTACCTCTAACACGCACTCTGCATTGTCAAGTGCTGTACAAGACTAGCGCACCATGCACAGGGATATTGTTCCAATTCAGACGATGTAAATTACAGTACGCTCCCTTTGACATGACATTCCTTTCTCCGGTTCTTTTCATCTGTACTCCCTCTACACCCAATCTTCTGTCTCATCAAGGCCGCCAGTCTCAGTTCTACTCCTCCATGCTTTTTGTCATACCTAGCTCAGAAGTTTTGGAATTACATTTCAACTCCCATCCTCCTCTTAATCTGTCCCTTGATGGCTGAGAGTTGGGTCGGCACAGCCTTGCATGTTTGACTCTGGCGCTTAGGTGCTGAGGGCCAGTAGAAAAAAGATAGCTGGGCTTGATAATGCTGTGAGGGTATGGCAAGGACCCTTGAGATCTTTTCACATGGTGCTCTGCCTCTCACACAGAACCTATGCAAAGCTCCATCACTCCAGACCATTGTGATCCCTCTAGCAGGTGATCTAGTCTCCTTATTCACGAATCCATCTGACATATACAATCTCCCATCGATAAACCCACTCTTGTTTGTTTTCCTTTCATCCCAGGGAAAAGGCATCACACCTCCTAGTCACTATGTTTTCTTACTTGAAATCTATCATGAAGTCCAGTTGAGTCTGTCTCCTAAAGAGCTCCCAAACCATGCCCCCAGCATCTCTCTCCACTCACACACTGCTAGTCTGGACTCCAGCTTTTCCCCAGCTTCTCTCCTTTCTCCCAGCTTCATTTTCCTCAAAGCTAATCCACAGTTGTGAATGGAAGCAGTTTCCTCATTGTTGCACAAATGAAGGTGTTGGTTCTAAAATCTTGATTCTTCAACTTAAAACCATTCACTGGCTCATCGTGCACAGAATTAATTTTTCAGTAGATCAAACAGCAGCCTCTGGGGTACGGTTTCCCTTACCCTTTACGTTTTACTTCAAGTTCATCCACATGAAGATTTGATATCACATACTCCATGAGGAAAAATCAATTTGTTGTTTTACTCTAGACTGCTCTCCCTGGGATCATCTTCATGGAACTTTCTTACTTATCTTTCTTCCTAGATTTAACATAAGAGCACATTCTAGAACATTCCACCACTCTGTCTCCACAGAGTCCTATGCTTTAGACTGTAGGCATTCTTAGGACGGGAATCTAGTCTATTTTGTCTGTATATTCCCTTCACTTGGTGGCCTTTATCCTTGGGCTTAATAAATTGTGTGGAATGAAAAGATGAATGAACATTATCTCATATGTACTAATTTAAGAATATTCTTTCTCTCTCTTTTTTTTTTTTAAGAATATTTTCAACTCAGTATCAGTAGCTGGTCACCATGACGTAGGAAGGAGGATGTTGCACCAATTATCACAGATTCAAAATCATATTTCTGTTCTAAACTAGGCATCTGACATGAGTTTCCTCATATGTAAAGTGAAAATTGTTATAATACATAACCTGGTTGTTCAAATGGGAAAATGTCAATGAAAACACTATACAAAAGTCAGTTATTATACATGGCTGGGAGCTCATTGCATTCTCCTTTGTCTTAATCAATTTGTATGCTCAGTGTCTGACATACCATGACAATTTATTTTCAACGTCTACCTTTCTAATCTCTTCACTTCCAATAATCTGATCAAGGGTTTTCCTAAACATTTCTATTTCAAGAGTGGGTTTCTGAGGTAGACTTCTTGTTTAAAAAACTGTTATTCTATCTTTTCCTTTCTTCTTCATATACATTCTATGCAAGCACATACATCGCCCTACTTCCCTTCCTCCCATACACACTCAGGGCAGAAGCACAGTTTTAGGTAATTTGCAATTCCATAAAATTTTAAACTCACATTTTAAATAACTTATATTTTAAATATATACATAGGTTTATTAAAATATGATTTTTTTTAAATAACCAACTCTGGGGTGCCTGAGTAGCTCTGTTGGCTGGGCAATGGCCTTTGGCTCAGGTCATGATCCTGGAGTCCCAGGACCGAGTACTGCATTGGGCTTCCTGCTTGGCCGGAAGTCTGTTTCTCCCCTGACCTGTCCCCTCTCATGCTCTCTCTCATTCTCTCTCTCTCTCTCAAATAAATAAATAAATAAATAAATCTTTAAAAAAAATAACCAACTCTGTTTCTATATAAAATAAGAGTATGCAATATAAATATATTAAAGATCATGAAAATTTGACACCCTAAATATTACATTTACACCTAAGTTACACTAAATTAAATCTTTCATTTCACTTACTTATGCATTTAATGTCCTATGAGCAAGTAAGAGATATTTTCTATCTTGTGAAACATAATTTAGAAAGACAAACCTGCGAATATGTAACTACTGTAACCCAAATAGCACAGACTTGCCCATAAAGAATATTCAAATCATTGTGGCTTATCTTCCAATTTCTTGGCTTTAGGGTGCTTATTCTTTTTTTTTCTTTTTTACAGATTTATCTATCCTTAATAATTCTGAAAATTTTTAGAAATACTTATCTGTGAACATGAATGGTTGCTGTTGGCATTCACCTTGACTCTCAATGGGCTTGTGAGTTTTGCCAAGCTGCCAGTGACTCTTAGGCTGCTCTGAAGCTCCTGCAGTTTTTGACTTGAGTGTTTCCATCTGTGAAGCTCAAAGTCAATGAGACTGGAGAGGCATGGCTTTTTGGGCAATAAATAGAACTTTACCCTTACTATGCTTGACCCTTATTTGAGAGTGAGAAACAGTTTTCGAGAAAAATTGCTCTTCTTCCAAAAGTTTAGAGTGAAAAGGTTCTCCCTCATGCCAGCTCCCAATGGTTCTATAGAGATCATGGTGGACACTGAGAGGCTCACCCCAGACCATCTGCACAGAAGGACTTAACTGTACAAGTAGAAGGGTTTGGTCAGCAGGTAGCCTCCAGATCTCAGCTCCTGCCCGGTCTGCTTCAGCCACAAAGAGCCTCCTCACCCAGTTTGTGCCCTTCCTAGGACAGCTTGTGTTGCATGATGACTCTGATGGCCAGTTTTCACCCTAGAGCTCATTGTCGGGTTGACCAAGGCTTTGTCCAGCCGGCTCCACAAATAAGTTGTTCCCACTACCCAATCCTGCTCACTCTGCTTTTCTTTTTTAACAGTGTTAATCCCTAATAAACAATTTGCACACTAAAATCTGACTCAAATGTTTCTAGAGAACCTTACCTTTGATAAACAGAGATTCTGCCCTCAAATGGCTGCTGCCTGCTCCTTCTGAAACCAGACCCACCACTGATTGCATTGCCGGCATCATCTACTGCAGTTCTTTTTCAGTTCCCCAGAAAAAGAAAGTTTTTGCAAGAGAAGAAACCTCTAGTGTTCGGTGTTGTGCGTGACACCTTGATTCCTCAAAGGAACTCTCCTCCAACATGCCCGAGAGGATAATCCTTTCAAGGTGTTCACACTGTGGGAAACAAAAGTTGGCATAAGCAGTTTTCTGCAAGCAATTCCTGCTTTCTACCTTGCAATTTCTCTTGTTTAAGAAAACCCAGGTCTAACAACCTGGAAAAATTTAATTTAGCAGAACAGAAAGTATAGTGAGAACAAAGTATGTATTGATATCTTAATAAATTATACCAAGGTTTTAAGGATGGGGAGATATCAGTGCTTTAGAAAGAAAATTATGCCAAGAGAATAAAGAATAAATTGGGGGCTGTGAGGCAGTTGGAAGTGAGTAGAGACAGAGGGGTCAGATATGGGGCTAATGAGCCAGCCTCTGCGACAGGTGGGTAAAGCCCAGACTATAGAAACTATGAAGATAGAGTAGGAGGATGAATGTGAGTGAAATTTCAGAGTTAGATGTGACTGATTTTAGAACTTGAAGGGGAGGAAGGAGTCAAAGATGACTAAAGATTCTATTTGGAGCTAATGAAAAGATGATGATGCCATCAACAAAAATAGAGACACAAAAAGCAGGGCAATTTTGAGGGCAAGAGAATGAGTCTCGTGGAGGGAAGGCAGAGTTTAGTTGCCTCTAAGAGAACAACTGGATGGTCAGAGAAGCTAAAGAGGAAGTTCCGAATTACCCAATGAAATGTACTGCTCAATCATACTGAATGGCTTTATTTAAAGAACTTTCTTTATGTGATAGTGGAGTGACACTGGAGGAGAGGTGTTTGTGGCTGGAAAATGCCCACAGCTGGTACAGAAAGCTCATTGACAGCGTCTACTCTTTCCATGGCTATTGCTTGGATATACACAGGATTCAAGAGGTGCCTCCAGTCATGCTGAAAGAGGAGCAATTAAGTTGATGGTGCATCTGAGAGCAAGACAAGTAGGTATTGGGTAGACGACTGAGAACTAAAATTTTCTAACTAGAAAAAAAAAAGAAAGACAAAACTTCCCCTCCTCTTCCTCCTCCACAAATCACCAAGTAGAGGGTAGAGACTCATTATTTCCAATTCTCAGGAGAAGAGAGAACTGATGAATATTCTATTTCATCATCATTTGGGATCAGACTAAGCTAGAGGAATGGGGTTCCGCCATCCTTTGACATCATTACATTAACAAAAGGAGAAAGCTTTTGACCCCAAATGAAAAATTTCTTTCCTGTCATTTAAATATTAGCCATTAAATCTCTGCTTCCTGGAATCTGAAATAAAAACTCCAAATCTCTTGGAAATATCTATGAAACACACCATTTTCATTCACAATATGTCTTCTCGTTAAGACATAGTGGATACAAATATAGTCCAGACTTTTTCCATCTGAAATGTCTGACAGCACAGCATTTATAATGTAAAGATTATCTTGGATAAAATATTTTGGAAAATGTACACTTAATAATAATTATAGTCTTCTAAAAGCTAGTATTTATTGAGCACTTATTATGTATCAGTCGATAATGCTTTTCCTAAATGACCTTTTTCTCTTCATATCGAATCTTTGAAGCAGATATAATCATTGTCCCTCTTTTACAAAAGAGAAAAATGAAACCCAAAGATTTTAAGTAAATCTCTCAAAGTCACATAGCTTATAAATGCAGGAGACAAGATATAAAGGTAGAACTGTCTACCTTTTTATCAGAACTATTTATCTTCACTATGCATTATATTACTTTCCCTCCATGGCATATGAGTGGAAACAAAAAGATGTATTTTGGAAAGTTCTGAATTTACTGTGGAATAAAAGCATTAGTTCCTTGACATGATTGCTGTTGCTAATTGATGTGTTGTGAAAAGGCAATAAGCAAGAAATTTTCATACTTAATGGGTCCTAACATGTAGAGGATTTTGACAGAACACTACTTTTTAAAAAATATCATTGACCCTTTGTGTAGGATACTACGATTTAGTTCATTTGAAAAATGTGTCAATTACATAGAGAGGTACAAAATCAAGGGTACTGTGGCAAATCATTAAGAAACTTTTATAAGACAATTTTAAGAGACTGATTCCTATGATTAAAGATATCCTGACTATTTCATTTCTATTCCACTTTTGGGTAATTGGGAAATATTCAAAATAGGAAACTTTCTAAATATACCAGCCTCTAATTTGAGGACTTCATTTTATAATACTTTGAAATAATTAATTAAAAGCGTGGACACCTTTATTCCAAAGTTGAGGCAACATACCTAGGAAACATTTCAGCAGTTCCTCTGTTCCTCTGTGTCTTAGCAAAGTGTGACACATTTCTGGCTGGTTTTATGCCAGCATAATATAATAGCAGAGACAGAATCCTTCAGAGTTGGATACAGCATTAGTTACAGCAACATCAGATGTGATTTAAAAGCATATGCCTCCAGCACAAACCAAGTTTGGTGCAGCTCAGCTGGCAAAGCAAGGGGGGAGCAGGAAGTGTCATGCTCCACGTGGTTATTCAAGAATGGGGGTGGGTGAGGCTCTGCTATTTTCCCCATGTGGTACTCACATCTAGCTGGTAGAAGATTTTGAATGGAGATTTTAGGGGGCCAGACATTGAAACTGTGCACATCATTTTCACTCACACTCCACTGGCTAAAACCCAGTTACGTGGAGAAGCTTTATACTGCAAGAGGCTGGGCATTAAGAGTCTGTGTGTCCAGGGGAAGAGGAAATGGGTGTTGACACATTTATGTCAATCTCTGCCACAGGCAAAGGTAGTTTTAAGTCCCAGCTTTGCCACTTACTTCCCATACATTTGGGCACAGGACTTAACTTCTACAGCTTCAGTTTCCTTTTTTTTTAATAAAATAGTAGTATTAGTAATTCATACTTTGTATAACTGTTCTAAGGATTAAATGTGATTTGCCTCTACTGTACTTAGTTCAGTGTTTGGCAACAGGAACTACATGCTAAATGTTGTCTATTGTCTTTTTGTGGATAAAGTATTTAAGGACGTCATTTGAACTGTCATGAGGAGAATTATCAGAACTCAGTGAGGATGATCCAGGATCAAAAGCTACTGAACAAAATCTTAAGCAAGGAACAAACTGCATTGCAAGTTTAGGTGATTATTAAGTTACTAATAATGACAGTTAACAGTTATTGAGTTCTAACTCGATAAAGATCTTCACAGAGATCAAGTTAGCCAATACTCAGAGTCATCTTATGATGCAAATGTTATTATTATACCCATTTTTTTACATGAGGCTTGAACTCATGACCCTGAAATCAAGACCTGAGCTGAGAGCAAGAGTTGGATGCTCAACTAACTGAGCCACCCAGGGGACCCTATACCTATTTTTCAGTTGAGTAAACAGAGGTTTAGAAAAATTAAGTAATTCACACAAATCCCCAACCAGAAAGTGATAGAACTAAGATTGAATTTCATGTTTCTCTTACTGGAGCCTTCAGGTTCTAAATAGTCACGAAAAAAGTCAGTACCAAAACCTGCGGTGAAGGAGATTCCCTGAATAAGATTTTGAATTGATGTGAACAGGACTCATCAAGTGTTTTTTTTTTTTTTTTAAGATATTATTTATTTATTTATTTATTTGGGAGAGAGTGAGTAAGAGAGAGCATGATAGAGAAGGTCAGAGGGAGAAGCAGACTCCCCAAGGAGCTGGGAGCCCGATGCGGGAGTCGATCCTGGAAGTCCGGAATCATGACCTGAGCCCTAGGCAGTCCCTCAACCAACTGAGCCACCCAGGTGCCCTCATCAAGTTCTGTGAAGGACTGTCAGCTTTTCTCAGCCAAAGCCAAGAACATAGAAAGTCAAATTCCAAAGAAGACCAGAGGTCCTTCTCACAGGATGGAGCAATGACAACTTTGCCAACACAAATTTTTGCCTAGAACAAAGCCACTGACAAGTCAAGCCTGAGGTCCTGGTCACTCCTACCAAGACGGGAGGGGGCAGAGTTAATGCCGCCACAGCTACTACAGAAAGAATTTATGTTGGGCAAGCTTGGGAACGCCTCCGTGGGCAGGTGAGCGCCAGAGTCAGGGCTTACTGATAATGAATGATTCCAACCTGCGCTGTGTGCTGAGACGTGGTGTTGGGAGCGGGAGATACAATTTGAGGATTATGGGTTTTCCTAAGTGGGAGGCTGGATTCTACTTTCAGGTTTCAAATTACAGGGGGTACAGCCTCTGCTGGGTCAGGAAGCCAGAATCAAAACAATGTTCGAGAGCCTTCTTTGAACCTTCAGACGCGTATAATCTACCATGCCTGGGAATCCCTAGCTACTTTATATATGGTGCTTCCCAAATTTACATATAGACTTTTCATGGTGTTCAAAAGTCTGGAGAACCATCATCATGTGCAGTTCTGTATGAGTGTGATTCAAACCAGGAAGAGAATCAGATTTCTGGAGACATTTTGATGCCAGACAAAGGTGGAGTTTGGTAGGGGAGTGGAGGTAGAATGAGAATAAAAATGGCAATAGAAAACATTGATAAAGCAGTTTCCGCCTGCCAGGTGGATGGTGGCTTATCTTGGGTGAAAATATCCAAGTACTACACATAATATTACAATGGATTTCGAGATGGTAATAACGTCCCTGATTTTTTAGCCCCCAGACAGTAACAACCAACGTCATCATTCCCTGCTCATGATTCACGGCTTATTTTTCGATAAATAAAAGATTTTGTCCCATTCCTGAGCCAGAGCTTTTCTTAAAATTCACAGGCATACACACACAAGGTGCCTACAGACTTTCGGGATGCCTATGCCATTGGCTTCCTTTCCATTTAAAGCCTGAATTAAATAATGCACTTCAACAGCGACGCTGCAACACATGCCACATGGAAAAGGGGGCCTGCCACTTGATGTGGAATGGGAGCTCTGCAGCTAATGGGACCATGCTGTAACTCTCCTGAGCTCTACAAGAGCTGGGGCTATCCCTGTGGACAGTAGCAATTACCTTCATTCTCCCCGATCTGAAGTAATCCTTGTAACTTACGTCCCTCATTGTGAGTGATGAGGCCCACTGTTTGCTGAGTCTAAAACCAAATGATCTTTCACAAGCAAAATTTAAACTTGAAATAGGATTCTCTGGCTCCTGATTCGGAGTCTATTTTTTTTTCGTGTACTTTATACATTCCCAAATCAGGCTCAGGCTGGCTACAGATGGTGCTGGTGTGTAATGAGAAGGGCTCTGAAGCTGCTCCAGTTCCCAAGGGAGGATTCTGTAATGGAACTAACTATGTATTGTCCACCTTATATACTAGATTTGATTTTGGACTATTTGCCCAACTGTGTTTGTTTATTTCTCAGCACTGGAGGGCTTCCATTAGCTCCAGGCTGATTGAGCATAGACTGTGGAGTAAGAAGGAGCAGAACATTTTTTTCCCCCTGAATGCTGATGTAATCCCTTTTCTTTTACTGACAATTGAGTAATGTTTGCCATTGGAAACTGCGTTAGAAATGAGCTGATATTTGCAGTCATTAGTGAGAAAGAATCGTTTTGATCCCAGGGAACAAAGTGAGCATTATTTTTTGGATGACAGTGTTGCCGAAGTTTGTGCCTAAAACTTGAGTAGTCAAGACCCTGAAAAGAGAAACTGCTAACATTTTGAAGCTGAAAATTACCTTGTTTCAGTAAATCGAAAGATTAATATTTAAGACCTCATAAATTTTGCTCATAGAGCATAGCCAAATATTATTATCATAACGAAAACAAAAACCTCAACTCAGCAAATTAGTCACCAAAGACCACATGTAAATTGACATTTAGTTTCTTAACTAATAGAATCATTTGTCATTTTACTGAAGCAGTTCATTATAAAAATAAATTAAGAATAAGTAAATTGTAGTCATAGCAATCATGATGAAATTATTAGTAATTACATTTACTGGCATGAAAGTTTTCTGCATGCTTCTCATCAGCAGATGTTATTCAAAATAACTTTGGAAATAAGCATTGATGTTATATCCAGGCTTTTTTTTTTTTAAATTAAAAAAAAAAAACAGTGCAAGTAAGAAAGAAAGTTGCTAATTAACATTAGGAAAATATTGTCTTTCCCTTTCAAATATACACAAGCTCAACTATGCGATTCTAATATCAAAATGAAGAAAATGAGAAGACTCTCTACTACCCTAACTAGTAAGAAGAAAATTAGAAAGCAGAGATCAGCTCATGTAGTTTCTAAATAAATGAAAAGGAAATTACATTTCTCTGGGTAAATATTTACTTCCTAAAGCGTGCCAACAAAAGCTACTATTTCAGAAATGGGACATGGTAGTAACTAACTAACTTGTACCTAGTTGATTTAATTGGAAATGTGCTGTTTTTCCTTTTAAGCCTTTGCTTTAATTGTAGAATAAAGAATTTCCAATCTGATGTTCTAATTGCACTTGGGATCTGGTATCCTGTTTACATATATATTGATCTGTCAGATGGCCTCATGTGTATCCAGGTAAGTCATATTAGGAAGAACATTTAACCCATTTTTACTATGATACCCATTAATAGAGCATTTTTATTTCTAGATTTTTAAAAATAATTTTTATACCTAACATTCAATTTGTGCACATAAGCTCATGCTTTTGATCTGAAATTTCAATTAATAAAATCTCAGGGACAAAATGTGAAATAAAAGGATTTTAGAATTTTTATAAAATGTCATTTAAATGTTGGTATGCAGAAAAATGTTATCGACTAAAAATCACTGCAATTTCTATTCTGTATAAGGTGTATACAGAAACATTTCCACCAGTGTCTATTGTGATTTCTAGCTAATATTTGGTGTTATAAACTTATATAGTGATATAAGACAGCTTTTCTTTTCCAAATTTGCTTGTTCACTTTATATGCATATGAAGTAACAGAAATGGCAACTGTTACTTTTCTCTACAAAAATGAAACACTTGTGTTGCTTTAAAATGCATTCAATTATTATAAGCAATTCTTATCTTGTTATGATCTCATTTAAGAAATAATATTGGGCCCATCAGTCTGAACATCTGGGATAATATTTGGAACTGGAATGATCTGTTCTGAGAGTTATAATTAAGTAAATTTAGGAAAAAGACATGATAGTGGAAATTGCTCATTAAAGTCCAGTGGATTAGGCACCTACAGTGAGGCCAGAGAATGGAGACTTGGCAGGAAAAGGGAAGAGTGATAGGAGGAGGAAAGGAGGAGGCAGGAAGGAGGAGGGAAGGGGATGAGGGAGTGGGGGACGGGGCAGAGGATGGGGACTTCAAAGCCCCTAATGGGTTTGGGACAGACTGCCTAAGAGCAAACACACTTCTTGAGTATTCCTTTCACTTAGAAACAGTTACAGCTCTTTCTTCGTCCATGTTTTCAAGACTCACCAGAAAACAGCAGCATTCCTAAGGAATTTTAATCCCTTCTTAAAGTTTGAAGTGTTGGGTAATAGCTTGATACTCATTTTGTTTTCTTATTAGTTGGAAGGAAAATCCCATTCTCTCTCTGTCTCTCTGTCTCTCTCTCTCTCATACATATATTCCTATATAGGAATAGGGAAGTAGACAGTAAGGGAGTAACTTATTTACTATATTTAGCTTGTGAATATCAATATATTTCTAAGTTTTCTTTTTTTTTTTTAATTTTTTATTTATTTATTTGTCAGAGAGAGAGCAAGTGAGAGCGAGCACAGGCAGACAGAGTGGAAGGCAGAGTCAGAGGGAGAAGCAGGCTCCCTGCGGAGCAAGGAGCCCGATGCGGGACTCGATCCCAGGACGCTGGGATCATGACCTGAGCCGAAGGCAGCTGCTTAACCAACTGAGCCACCCAGGCGTCCCCTAAGTTTTCTTTTTTAAATCAGTCATCTGAGATGAAACACTTTCAAGAAATACAAACATCATATAGTACTTATATTCTTTATAAATCCTAATATTTATAAATTGAAAAGAACATGGAAATGTAAATTGATAACATTTTGCCATAATGGCAACACACAAAAAAAGAAAGGACTTGGACACTATGTGTGTGACTTTATTTCTTTCCAGTGAACTTTATAAAAGAGGTGGATTTAAATATATCTTGAATCTAATATTTTGGAACTCAGCTCTTGAACAAGTCGATTTACTTTTGTATGAGTTGAATAAAGAATATGTATTTAAAAGTGTCCTCTGATGACTTCCTGATTCTGCCAATGAGAAGTGTGTGTGTGTGTGTGTGTGCGCGTGTGGTCGTGCGCTCACGCGCGTGCATGTGCACACGTGCTCATGAGACCACTTTGGGGACCTTATGCAGTAAGTTACAATGATGGAGCATGACAGTCAGAATAGCACACACTATTAGCTGGACCTCAACTCTATTACAGTGCTATGTTTGGTGACACAGAATCAAGAGACTCAAGGATACAAGGTCAAAGGTAGCAAAACATTACATTAATCTGTTCTCGTCACGAGATACCAGTATATCTCCATGTAAAATACAGCATTTGCTGTTTAATTATGAGAAACAAATACCAAAGTATATTATTTAACAGAATGAATAAGAGAATAGCTTCCTTTTAGCTAACTATTTGTAGATAATTTTTCCCTAGCTCGTACCGTTTTTCTTATTTTACGACCTCTACAGTTATTACTGAGATTGCTCAGGATACTGTAAATTGACTCGAAGGCACCTTATTCATTCGTTCCTGCTTTGCTGATTGCCCACATGACAACGACAATGGAAAATCAATCTAGAATAAACAAAATTAACAAATTGCCTACTGATGGACACTTTACATGTTAGACACACACGGATTGGTTGATAGAGTATGTAGGAGCTATTTAAAATTGGTAGGAAACAGGACATTTATATTTACTTTTACAACCAACAAACATTGAGAGAGCTAACTAATTTAATTGCCTTAATATCACTTCAAAGTAAATAATCAAATTTCAAGGGAATAGGTTTTATTGTGGGATTGTCATACCAACCTCACTTTCTTAAAGCAAAAGAAGGAAATTGGTAAAATATCACTGTATTTAGCCAAAGTGCTTAACAGAGATCCTTTTTACTAAATGTGCCTCAGACTAATATTCCTAATAGCAGAATCTGCTAAGTGATCATTTCAAATAGCTCTTAGGGATATACATAAATGAAATAAAGCTACTAGACTCATAAGGCATATTTAATTGTTACCCAATTTTCTAAATCATATCTATTTCCATCCAAGTCACAAAAACTTATTTTAATATTTCAAAATTCAGATAATTATGAGATTTAACTTCTTATCCTGCCTAAGGAAACTAAGGAAAGCTATAAATACATATTCATCTAGTAGTATGAGAGTAGTTGAATTTCATTCTAAAATGTACTCCTACTTCCAGTACCTTCGCTGATGCCATATTCAAATATTCTCTGTGTTCTCTAAATACACCCCATGAATAGCCCTAGGAGAAATCACTCAGAAAGTCTACCATTTTGAAAAGTGAAGATGAACGTATCTTAAACAGTCCAGTTGGTGTTATGTCATTATTTTATCCCGTGCAAATAGGCTTTAGCCAAAGCATCCTCCTCCACCCTCCCCAGATTAAATAAATAAATAAGTGACCAAAAAGCCAGTAAGTAAGTAAGTAAATAAATAAATAATAAGAGAAGATCCGAATCTCTCTGAAATCCTTTCACATGGTAGCTGCCTTTAACCTCCTGCCACAGGACAAAGTTACTCTGTGTCCTTCACTTCTCTGGTTACGACAGAGCTATTTTCTGAGAACCAATTCATAACAAAGAATTTTCGTTTGTGAGAGCTGGGCCTAGACTGACGCCATGGGCCTTTCCCCACCCCAAGAGCCTTTTGTTTTGTGCCAAAAGAATTGCTCCATTCATTATCCCCACAGATGCTTGGCCTGGAGGCAGAGAAAGTCAGTAAAAACAACAAGAAGCTGAGTTCTCCACCAGCCTAGGCTATCATTATCTACACAAGAGATGATGAGTTTGTAATGAAGTTGACGAGGCTTATTCAGACGCTCGCAGATTGGCAAGAGGATAAAAAGTGTCTTCAATTTTCGTGTTGTCTGATGTTGAAGTTAGCTGTCACCCGGCACTAGATTAGTCACACTTTGAGGCAGGGCTGTGGAGAAGGGGTCAGAACAAAGCTACTGTACTATGGTATTTCACAGTCTGAGGAACAGAGGCATAATAAATGTGCTCTGTAATTTAAATCAAGGAGCTGCTGTGGGAAAGCGCGGCCTCTTTCACTTGAGGTATCAGTGCTGCGAGCTGTGCTTCTTGACATAACGTCACGTGTAAGAAGTCTGCACAACTTTGCTCTTATAATTGGGATGAACGCAGTGATTAGACTGGATGAGGCTCTTCGGAATTCAGCAAAATACAGACTCACTCGTCACAGAGGATATGTTAGATTATGTGTGTTTTATGCTTTTTTAATTCAATTGAAAAACTGGCTAAACATGAATGAAATTTTAATTGGAAACATTTCACACTTTGGCAGTATAGATGGTTTTCGATATGTGTTACTCTTCTTGTTGTTGTTTTTTATTCCAGAGGAATTCTGAGAGCTGAATAAAAGATACTTGAAATAGAATCACAAATTAACCATTTACCACAATCAAACCTATGGTGTTTTAATATATATATATACACACACACACACACACACACACACACACACATATAATATAAGGTGGGATATATATCTATATATATATATGTATCCCCTCTAAAATTCTAACAAAGCAAACTTTTGAAGAAGATGATGGCACCCTTTCTTGGAAGAAGGTGGTAGCTCCAGAATTTAAAGATAGTCCTTCAGTTTACAAATTAATTTTAAACATTCATTTAAAAATTCTTCAAGTTGTGGAATCTGTCATTTGATTTTAGTCGAAAATGTCCAAATAGATGTGACTGATCAAAATCCCTTAAAAAAAAATCTAATGTGAAATGTCTATAAAATGCTCCTAATAGAGCAGCTCTCTTCCTTTTTTAAACAGTCAGAAGCTTAAAATGAAAAGCTTTGTCTAGAGATCTTCAGTATTTGGACAAGGCAAGTATCTCACATTACTTCTTGCTCCATCTTCAGATATAATTCAGACTTAACTCTGCCTGTGGTGTTCCACTGTAAAATATGAACTCATGAGCTATCTCATTGTCTATGAATGTTTCCCACTCCCCCACACTCCTTGTTCCGGTCGGTTGGGTCAGAGAAGCGATCTCACTTGCTGGTTCTCAGAGTGTCCAGTCATGTATGCAGGGGTTAGCTTGCCAGCCAATGGCCCATGAAGGGTGTGGGTCGAGAGGAGGAAGAGGGAGACAGTAACATTTTTATTTATTTATTTATTTGCAATAGAACTTCTAGATCTAACAACCTTCACTAAAGGCTGTTAAATGTTGTTGCTTACTGCTCACTTTCTGATCTGTTGAGATCACCTTGACTCAGCAGATCCGTAGCCCAACGGAAGAAAGAAAATAAAGACATTGGAGCAAGCTTTGTTGAAGATCCTTAGTCTTGATGCTGATTATCGATCAGATGATTAAGGCAGATGAAGAGGTTTTTTGAAAGCCGAAGCCTCTGATTGTGTCTCTCCAGTGTGCCCCGAACAGGGTTGGGAAATCAATACCCTCAATCACAGCGGAGAGCGTTCCTCTGTCAGTCATACCGGCTGAAGTGATTAGAATTGAGTCAAAAGGCAATGAATAACTCGCACTGGCTTCCTGCCCCTCTTCGGCACCTCATAGAAGCCTAATGAACTCTCTGGGCTGAGGGGACAGGCTTAAAACCCATGCAGCACTATTAACATACCTTCAGATAATAGCAAACCGGGGTGGTAGAGTCAGAAGGAAAGATATTAATGTCAGTCTATCAAAAGACTGACGCCAAGTAAACTTCAATCCAGCAGGCAAACCAAAAAAAAGGTAGTTAAGTGGTGGCACTGAAAGTCTCTTTTCTCTAATCGGAAGAGATTTAAATAGACTTCTATACTTAACAAAATGTTTGGAATCAACATGGATAAATCATTCATCAAATGTCTTGACAATAAAAATGACACTCCTCCCACATCTCACATGTGCCATCATCAAATTTTCAAAATTCTCTGTCAGAATATTTAAAAAATATTTTTCCCCTACTAACAGGTAAATTTTGTTGACATCATTTAACATAAACGTAGTGTTGTGTTTGCGGATTTCCAATGGCTTCTGGCAAATATGCTCCCCACCTCTATCCTTGGGAAAGAAAGCACCCATACCAGTATCTGAAATCCATTAGATGTAAGGTGAAGAGTGCCCCTGGTTCCCTAAGACTGAAACTGCTGAGCACGACTGCTCAGAGCACTTAATGTGTATGTGATTCGTGACTAGATGCAACCGAATACTAATATTCCACAGAATAGATTTTGGTCTGATGACAGACATGAGTGTAGGTTCCAGAGAAAAACTGCACATAAAACAAAATAAAAACTACCAGGGTAAAATGACCAAGAAAAACTTCAGTTAATGATCTGGTCTATCAATTAGTCGGTCAGGTAGTCTTGCTTACTCTGTTGGCATCTTGAGTTTGCAAATGGTACCTATGAGCATAATATCTAGAAGCTCTGAAGTTAGCAGAAGTGTTTCTCATATTGCTACCAGCTGTTGTTATTTATGTGCCTTTGTGGCAGCTTTGCTATTGGTAGGGGACTTTTTCTGTATAATCATGAGGCAACTTCCATTTCCAAATCCGTTGACCTGTCAGGGAGCCTTCACTGTTCTCCTGTCAGGAATGCAATTTGCAGGAGTGAAGATGAGCCAGCATATGGGCTGCCCCCTCATCCATTCTTCTTGATAGTATATTTGCCTTGGAGTTGGACTTCCCTGGTTTGACTTCAAGGCTCATAACAGCAGGAGTTTAAAAGGACACACAGACGTTATTTTTCTTAAAGTAGTCTCCTAGTGTCAGAAACACAATTAAAAGAGAATGAAAGAAATGATCTGGTTCAACCAACGCGCTATAATCACTGAACACCTAGACCATCACAAACTGATCATCTTCTGTCATATTGTGAAGACAAGCTTTACAGATCTTATACTTCCATTAGTGATGGTTTCCAATCTTTCAGCTGAGTTTTCCCACACGCAGAACAAATTCCCTCTTGTTTCATTTACCGCAGCGTTAAGGCACTATAGCAGAGTGTAAGTAGCACTGGGACAAAAGACATGAATTCTACATCCTGATTCCTCTACTTTTTATGAGACTATAAGCAAATAATTTCCTCCTTCGATGTCACAGTTTATATCTATTTAAACTGTATCATGGTTTATATGGCCTGGCCTTTCCAGAGGGAACAGAAATATGGAGGGATTGGTCCTAGTTAGTACAACGTATGCTTTAATTTTGTGTCGTAGGAACAACAGCATATGGGTAGAACTAGAGGTGAGAACATGAAAAAGTTAAGAAGAACTAAGTGATACGCCTAAAAATATATTTGAACAAGTCATTAGCTATGTCTCTTTTCAAAATTTTTCTGGAGCAACATGAGTAGAAAGAGATTGGTTCAAGTTTTATGTTTTAAATGGTGTGTTGCCAATATGTCAAGAGAAAATACACAAAATACATGAAGTTAAGCACTTCATGGGATGTCAATAAACTAAAAACAAAATTTGGCACACTTAATCCACAGCACAAACAATTCACATGAAGGAAAAAAAAATAAATGTTTCTCTTTAGGCCACAATGGTCATGGTGTCATTTAGCAAAGGATTTCTGAAACCCAACACTAATAATTTCCCTTTCCTTTTATAGCATGAAAGAATACATATTCCTCTTACCAGACTCAACCACTTATTCTTTTAATTTGTTATCTGACAACTATTTTGATTTTTAAAGTGAATATGAAAAGAGTCTTTCTAAAATAAGCTTTCAATATAGAGGGTAAAGCTTGTTCATGGAGATTTACAAATACCACGTAAGAACATGAAGGTCTCCTCCATCCCTCCATGGACCCTCACATTCCAGACTTAGAGTGCTTTGAGAAAGGCATTGATGGGAGGAGGGGTATGGAACCCTTTTAACAGCATTTCCAGGATTTTTCAGTGACTCATAGTTCTAGGCATTCATGTGAATTCCCAACTTGCATTTTAAACTTTACAATCATTTAAAAAGAGCATGCCTTCCAACTTTTCATGATAATGAGATCAAAACTTCCTCATAGAAAGCTTTAAAATAGTGTCAGCCTTTGCTTTCCTTCTCCCCATCCCTATGTATTGCTATATTCCTTTGCATTGTTAGTGGGACTGTTTCATGAATTTCAGAGAGGAAAAACATGACTGATAGATTTGGGATGCGGAATACCAACAATGCTGAACAGCAAACTGGAATTTTTGGCCCAGCCTCAGGAAGTTCCACAGTGATTCATGTATTTCAACTTGTTCTCAGTGGGTTATCCTGATCTGATTTCCCCATAGGAGTGTGTCGGTCAGCTTTGCTGTGCTTATAAGCATCCCCTTCATTACAGTGGCGTAAACATCCAACATCAGTTTTCACTCATATTACATGTACACTGCAGGACAGCTCATTCTGGGACCCAAGCTGATGAAAATACCTCTTAAATGGAAACACAAATTTCCTCTTAAAACATTCTGCTCAAATATGACATTTAGCAGATCTAATCATATACTATTGCTCAAAAATATGTCATAGAGCCAAATCTAAAATCACAGATGCAGGATTAATGACTTTTCCCACAAAATGAACTAAAAGTTTTATAGAAAGGGAAAGAAGGAAATGATAGCAAATTATAATTCAATGTACCACAGTATCATAAAAGGTGTGAATCTTAATTTTCAAACTCAAGTGTGCAAGAAATGTAATTTTTTAACATCACCAATAAAATGTAATCTTTATCTTTGAGCCCTCGGCAGCTGAGTTAATAAGACTCAATCAGGATTGTGGTGTGTGTTTTTTTGTTTTTTTGGCTCTTCCCATTCCTACCCCACTCTTGATGATGCCACAGTCCTTAATCTTACACTGTGTAAAAGGTGTTAGGAAGAGTATAGACTGAATTCCCTTAGATATTCCCAAGCCATCAGGTGTATAAGACTCCTTCAGGTCTTTCAGCTCTCAGAAACTTTTATGTTAAACTCTGGGCATGGGTATTTTGTGAATTTGTCTATGGCCCTGCTTGCCTAAATACACCACAACAAGATTTCATCCCTAGGGTCTTGCCACATCACTGTTGGTTTCTGTCAAGAAACAGGGTGCAAGCTCGTTCTGCTCCCAAGATCCAGTGAAATCATCAGTTCTCCCAGCACCCCTGAAACCACTTAAAAGCTAAAGTTGAACAAAAGTCAAAATGGCTGCATTAATGTTTCCCCAAGGCTCAATTTTAAACCAGGTAACAGTTTTCCTCCCTTCTGCAAACTTAACCCCCTGCCTTCTTAATATATTTTTTTAAAGATTTTATTTATTTATTTGACAGACAGAGATCACAAGTAGGCAGAGAGGCAGGCAGAGAAGGGGTGGGGGGAAGCAGGCTCCCTGCCAAGCAGAGAACCCAATGCAGGGCTTGATCCCAGGAACCTGAGACCATGACCTGAGCCGAAGGCAGAGGCTTAACCCACTGAGCCACCCAGGTGCCGCTGCCTTCTTACTCTTTAGTTTCAGGAAACTTGTAGGACCCTAAAGATTGAGGCACAAGGCTGGCAGCACATACACAATCGCTGTAGAAACAGGCTAGATCCTATATTTCCCTAAAACCTCACCCACACCCCTACCCCGCAGCCCCTGTCTGGTGGGGAGTGGGTGTTGGAGTTTTTGAAGGCCTTAGCCTGCTGCAGTTTCCTTTGCCTTGCAAAGCAATAAAGTTATTTCCTTTTTATCTCAAATTCTGTCTCCGTGTTATATTTTGGCCATGACACAGAGGTTAGTTTTCAACAACTAACTGGTATCTCCAGTCTAGAAGTAAATACTGAATGACCTCTGTCTTAGGATCCACAGGTTTCTTTGTTTCTGCCTTGGTCTGAATTCTTTCAGGATCAGACCTTGAAACAAAAATGTAAATTCAAGGGGTTTTTTTGGGAAGTGCAGGAAACACCAGTAGGTATGTAGGAGAAATATAATACACGAAAAAGAAGACTGTCATGTACATGCTATTAATCCCCTCAAAGACTGGAGCTTCATCCTACACAGAATAGCTGGTAAAGAATTATTTCACCTGAGGAGTTGGGGTACTGAGGTACTGATCCATCAACTTGAGAGGTTCTATGATATGCTTAGAAGAGAAAGGAAAACACACCAGTAAACCAATGACTCTCAAACGTTCTGGGGTGAGCTGATTTCTCTGTTGATTTCTTCTCTGTGGATCAGTCAGGATCAGTAAGGCTTCTGGTATTCTGGTGGTGGGGGGGGGGTAAATCTTAGCATAAAGAAACGAAGATGTGGCAGTTCCTGGTCAACTAAAGTTCTTTCAGAGGGTGAAGGACAAGGGCAGGAAAAATACTTCTGCCACAGTTTACAGCACCTTCATTTCAAAGTTTTTTTCCTTCCTCTTTTGGCTACAACAATTTACCTACACACAGGAACTGTCCTTGTTCTGGCCTAAGGCTTTTGTCAGTAAAAAGAGGCAGGTTCATAAGCTAATTTCCTTTACCTGTCCATCTGCTTCCCCCAATCCTCACCCCACCTCCACCTTCTGATCCTGAGGCCATCTACATTGTGGAAAGAAAAGGGGAAAAGGGTAAGAAGGACAGAGTGAAAGTTAAAAGAAATTTAAAGAAATATAGGTTAACATCTAAAAGTTGTATGTTGTCATCATCTTACACATTTACAGGGTTATCATGTGGAGAGTTATGTCTTTGGTGGACTCATTGCTAAAGAGCAGCCTAATTTCTTGGTGGCTTAACACAGGTCTCTTTTTCACAGCACAGTCCATTGCAAGTCTGATGGAGGCACAGGAGGTAAAGACTCTTCACCGGGCATTCACTCAAGGACCCAGGCCCATTCCGTCTTGTGGCTCTCTACTTCTGGGTGCTCATAGGTATTTCTCCTCATTTGTAAACTGTGGAAGAGTCTGGAGGATTATGTATGGGAGATTTTTAAGGACAAGGATGAAGTGGAGTTCATTACGTGGGCCTAGATCCTGTTGGTTAAAATTCAGTCATGAGGTTGACAGAAAAACCCCATATACCTATTTAAAGGAAAAAGGGAGATATGCCAGTAAATGACTAGGCAGTATTTGTCATGGTGTGCAAAATGATTTAAGAGTAAAACAATGAACTAGGAATATGAAAACATTATTTGTATTTCTCTACTTGCTATCTCTATGACTCCTAACCTAGTTACTTAATCTCTAGGCCTCACTTACTGACCTGGAAATAGTGACAATAATATGTGTTCCACTTTAGACTCCTAGACTGTGGGGATCCAAAAGGGCACCAGAAATTACTGAGTTCAGCAACTTTCTCCAACTCCATGCTTGAGACCACCTGCCTCTCATTGCTTGGGCAACACCAGGACCTACTACCTGAACAATCTCTGGTTGTAGAAGGGCCTTGGGAATCTGCATTTTATAATTATTTCAAGAAGTTCTTCTCTTTACAAAAGTTTGAGACCCACTGACCTTGTTGAAACGTTTCATTTTACATTTAAGGACTTAAAAGCTCAGAGTAATGTGGGATAACTCCTCAGACAGTTTTAGTTAGTATGGACTAAGGCTGAAATCCCCGAGTCACAATCCCATGTTTTTCCCTATTTTTCCTAAAGCACTCTGTCCAGTGAGAATATTTTTGAGGATCAGATAATATAAATGCTTAAAAATATGTTTCCTTTGAACTATAGCTTATCGTATTAAAAATATTATTTAATTTTCTAGCCAGTGGTCAGAAAACACTCTAGTGTTTAGCTAACTTTGAAAATATTATTCAACATTTATGAAAGATAAGTAAAATGTGGCAACATTGGTTTAGTTCTTGAACTTAAAAATTTCCCTATTATTTTAAAATCATTCTTCCATTTCTAGAAAGTACTCTAGATCAAAGCAGCCATGCTACAATGTGCTTCTCTATGTCTAGTATCCACCTCTAGCCTGTCTTAACCAGACCTTCTCTAATCCTAAGTTTAAAGGTAGAACTTGCTTTGAATTCTTACACCTCCTGTCTATAGAATCTAAAACCTGACTTACGTCTGTGGTTGATCTTATGTGGAAGACCTGCTGTTCAGTAGAACATTGTGGGCTTCTTATAGCTTCCTATACCTCCCCTGGGGCAAAGTATTTTGGTGTTTTTTTCCTACTCTTCTCCTGTGGTACATGTGTTTCCTTCTACCTCTCCTCTGGAAGCAGTGCATTTTTGCCTGGGTCCTGGAAGTTGCTGGTGAGAGGGTCTGCTGCTTCCCACCCCAACAGCAGATGACTTTTCTTTCCTACTTGAGATGGGTCTAGTGAAGTGAGAAGAGCTTTGTGCCTGTTCCTCAGCAGCCGCTGCTCATCTCTGATACACTCCCTACACCTTTTCCTCTCATCTCAAATCTTTCTTGGGAACACTTGAAGAAGGCCAGAGACTTATGATAAAGTATGAATTTTCCTTGTTTCTGGGACTCCTAGCTGTTTCAAGCTGTATTCTAGCTTATAGTTGGCCTTTAACAATTCATTAAAATTTTAGCTTACTTCTTTGACTTACTGTATGGTCTCCACCTTTCCCATACTCTTCTAAAGGTGAAATGTGTGTGTGTGTGCATGTACGCGCGTGTCCGCACAACCATGACACCTCCTTGGAGAAGTTGTTACTCTGGAATTCCAGTTTGCTTCGTTGTTTTGTTAACTCAGCTCACTGATAGATTTATGAGAAGTTATAGTTTTGTAGCTTTTCCAGACCTTTTGTGCTACAAATGTGAGATCAATGGTCTCTGTGGCAGAGCTCATGCACAATTTCCCTTATATCCTTTATTATTTCTCTTATATCCTTTATTATTCAGTTGTCAGAATGGCTCTGGAAAACACTTGGTTCTTGGAAGCTACCTATAGAATATAAGCATATGTATCATGACCACTCATATATCTAAAAAGTCAGCACTGTGGCTTATTTAGGAAGATTGTCCACTCCTTCTCCCTGTCCTCACCCTATACAAGTTGTTACAGGGGTCCTATTCTAGACCAGACCAATTCTCAATCATTGCACATCTCTGGGCATGGGGATCTGCTCTATGAGCTTTATGGTCTGCATTGTATAAACTGGGCTCAGAGAAGTAACATGTGGTCTACCTAGCTAGCTTTGCAATTACCCTGATTGGGTTCTAATTTCTGAAGCCAACACAGATATGCCCTAGATTAAGTCTGACCCCTTCAAGACCCAAAGCAGCCTCTGTAGCAATGGAGTACCTCATATAGTGTTGCCCAAGCCTTAGAAACATAAAAGAATCGATCTATTAAATTTGCTAGCCGACAATAGCAAGTACCCACAGACCCAGCCAGAGAATTGGAGTAGGTTAGGCTGGTGAGTCATAAGACTGTGGCATATGAGGTAGTCACAACGTAGCCTAAGATTTTTAATCCTGGTGTGCCTACTCTGCCCCCAAATGGCATAATCCCTTGGAGTGGAGGGAAGGGGTGTTGGGCCTAACCCCTTGACTTTATTATATGATCTTTGAGAGTCTCAGTTCCTCAAGGGTTGTTAAGAGTTCCTCATTATCATCATGAGGATGATAATAATAAATAACAAAATAAAATAATATTTATTATCTTATATAATAATAAATGAAAAATAAATTAATAATAAAAGCATTTAGCTCATAACATTATTTGAAGACAAAATGAGTTAGTCCCTGGGAAACATAAGTTAGAGTCTCTAGCATCCATTAAGTCCACAATAAATAAAATTTGGTGTCGCTAATAATTACTTCTTAAGCTTCTGATATTCTAGTTTCTGATAACTTGCTTTATTGCTCTTTTCCTTCTGCTTTCTGATCTACTGTAATGACACATCTTTTCACCTTCTGTCCCTTTTAATTTTAAAAAGATAAATTTCAGAAATAATTATCCATAAAGTTATTGATAATTATATTTATTCTTCAACTTTCTGTTTAAACCCTTGCTAGGACTGTTGTTAAGAAAATGAGTTGTAGGGACGCCTGGGTGGCTCAGTCAGTTAAGCTGCTGCCTTCGGCTCGGGTCATGATCCCAGGGTCTGGGATGAGTCCCACATCTGGCTCCTTGCTCAGCGGAGAGCTGCTTCTCTCCCTTTCTCTGCCTGCCACTCTGCCTGCTTGTGTGCTCTCTCTCTCTCTCTGACAAATAAATAAATAAATAAAATCTTAAAAAAAAAAAAAGAAAATGAGTTGTAAAAATTGTGTATTTTGAAGGATGTGGAATGAGATATATATAGCAAATATATATCATTTGTTTCATTTCAATGGAAAGTATCTTCTGTAAAGAATATTCTATAAATCTATTTTAAGTAATGAAATGTCTTAAAGCCAAGAAAAGACAAAAGATATTATCTTAAAAGCAATTTTATTAAATAGTAAAATCTGTTAAACTGCATAGTATTAAAATCAGATACTGGAAGCTGGAAGCTATGCAGATCCCAACATTATAGCTAAAAAAGAAAAGAAAAGAAACATTTGTGTCAGGCAAATAATAAATGAATTATAAATGAATGTTGAAGAATAAGGATAACAAAACACTCTCTGATACACAAAATGAGGTTGCAAATATCTCTATTTCTAAATTGATTCACTTATCAAAAATATTGCTCACCGCTACTCTTGTGTCTCTGAAATTTTCTTAGGAAATTTTGGTGCTATTAACACAGCAGAATCTGAGACAGTATAGGTGGGTCATTTCTGGAATGAATGAAATCAGTTGGCAATTTCATATAATTCAATGACACATCACTTATTTGTTCATTTATCAGACATATTGTATATGAAAGTTACAGACACTGTACTACGAGTGTAAAAAGAAGAGTGAGATACAGTCCAAGAAAAATCTCACACAAATAATGTGCACACCAGCAAATGAGTGAAGCGTCAATAAGAAACATAGAAAGTGCTGTGGGAATTTGAATGATTCAGAAATACATTTGGGTTTCTATTGAGAGCCATGAGCACGCTGAATTAAATTAATTATCAGCACTGAATATTTTATTTCTTTTAGTTATTAAGCAAGTCTGTTTTTATAACTGCCCTCTAAACAGGAATTAGACAATAAAATTGAAAATCAGACTTTATATACACCGACAGCTGAGAAAGGAGGTGGACTTGGTGAGAAACCAGTCTTCAGGATTCCCAGTTAAGAGGCAACATGAAAAACAAACAAACAAACAAACAAACAAAAAACAACTGAGGAATTCTTTAAAAATAGAGTTTCGTTTCAGTACCCCTAGATGGATTTCTAAAAAAGCTTGGTCCTCAGTTCGTGATCATAGAAAACTGAGATTCTTTTGTAGAATCTGGAACTGCTGTATAAGATGACAGCAAATAGAATTTACTTTAAATGTTTCCAGTGAAGGTTTTCATGAGTTTCATGTGTAATATAAACATTAAAACATGCAGACTCATGAAAAAAGAAATAGCTCAACTCTTAGGATTGTTCCAGTAGTCAGTGAGAGTAAACGGCATTCAAAAGTCACAGGACTTTAGCTGAGAAAATGCTGCTTGTCACACATTTAAAATGCACACAACAGTAGAGGAAGTTGCAGGAAATTTAAGAGCTGAGGTTTGAAACAACGAAGGTTGTGTTTTACCACAACGAAGGCATAGAGTATGAGCCAGACTTCTTCAGCCGTTGAAACACTAGACAAGGAGAGGCCTGGGATCTTTAAGTGTGTAAAAGTAGTTTGTTTTGAGAAATGCTGTATTTCAAGACAAATTTAATCAGACATATTTAACTGGAAGAAATATTTTTACTTCTATTAATGTATTTAGAGATATTAAAATTCAAATTTTAGTTGCATCCTTTCTTGCTTGGATATTTGCTCTTAATTAAAATACTTTTTATCCCTTAATCCTTTCTATCCTTAGTTTTTTGCTATATATGAAATTCTAAATCATGTAGAATTAGTGAGAATGTAAACTGCCTTTTATAATGGCTTTATTTTCATATTATTAAAATCTTATTAAAATGTAGAAATGTTAAAATATTAAGTGTCTGTAATATGTGATGCTAATATTAATTTCGGAGGGTTTAATTTTTGAAATGGATATTAATTGCTCTAAAGATTAAAGTGTTATTCTTTGATGTTTCTGGAATGTATTCATCCCTTGAGATATGCCATTACACACCTTTCTTTCCCAGAAATTTTGCATTTAGGGACATCAGAGTTTAATTTGCATAGTTGACTTTTTTTTTTCATTTATTACTCAACGTTAAAACATGTTCTGCCACTCCAACAAAATTTCTGTGGCTTTC
This sequence comes from Mustela erminea, assembly GCF_009829155.1. Classification (NCBI taxonomy): domain Eukaryota; kingdom Metazoa; phylum Chordata; class Mammalia; order Carnivora; family Mustelidae; genus Mustela; species Mustela erminea. The sequence goes on from NC_045621.1 coordinate 60,289,533, forward strand.
ACAGAAATATTGAAGATGCTTATTTAAAGGACACAATTAATTCAAAACATTTGTGTAATGTACTTATGATGTGCTCAGCAATGACTTAGGAATAACTCAGAAAACAAATTAAGTAAAACATTCCTACTTTTAAATAATTGGCAATATCAACAATAAGATGATTCTCATGAAATAATTAACAGAATGATTAATACTGATAAAAAAGAAGGTACACTGAAGGTAAAGACTCTTGCAGACTGGAATGTTTGGCAAACTGTGAAGTGAAACCCTGAAGGAAAGGTAGTATAGATCAGAGCAGATATCCCAAAACAGGAAGATTTAGCAAGAGTTTTGTGAAGAGGGTTTATTTCTGGGATAGTGAGAAGTAGGTTACCATGTTGGATCAGTAATTTAGAGTCAAATTCTGGAGGGCCATAATGGAAGCCAACGGAGGAAAGAAGGAGAAGTTGATTAACAGAAAAAAATGCCATGTAAAGGTCAAGGAAAATTTGGACTGAGATGGGGCCACTGAATTAGGTGAACCTCAGAGTGAAGTTTCAAGAGAGCATTAAGAATCGAAGCCACATTATAGAAGTCTAAGAAGAAAAACAGTTATGATAAATGGTGGCAGCAGGAATAGCCCACTCATCTGAGGAAAAGGAAAATTAGGGTCAAGGAAAGTTGTAGAGTAAGTGTCTGTGTGTGTTCAGGATAGATAACACATTCTATAAAATGTGATCAAATGAAAATAAAATATCTAGCATGAATATATGGAATACGTTGTTTCTCAGACACAGTGAGTAAGTAGAATGATATGATTAATAGCATTAGATAAATTTAATGTGAATTCCTTTGACGCATATATGGTCTCATGTTTGAGGGATATATTTTTGATAGCTGGTAAAATTTAGATTCCTGTTTTCCTGCAACAGGCATTTGCCAGGAATGACTATGTGCCAGTCACGTGAGCAACGCTGAGCAGTGCTGGGAACGAATGCTACCATTGCTATCCTGTTAACCAGACAGTTCTGGGTAAGCATCCTTGTGCTCAGGTTCTGTGGGACGGAAGTGTGCGAAAACTCAGTTTCTATTCTTAGAATGTTGCATACCTGTTGTGTAGTGGATATTCGTTATTTTCAGTCTGTTTAGAATCTTTTTCCCATTTAGGAAAGACTCTTTGCTGACTTGGAGGTGGTTGATCAATAGCCTTTGAAGTCCTGCACCCCACCTCCACCTAGCACACACACACACACACACACACACCCCTAACACACAAGTTACTATCTGATCCATGTTTGCCAACCAGATATACCATAGCCCTGGCCGTAGTGATGGGTGATCAGGTCAGGATCGATAGGCATGTGACCAAGCCAGGGCAATCAGCGTGTCCCCGGGGCATTCACTAGTGACAGCTACAGGAAAAGAGTATGGTTTTATTTTCTCTGAGATTGCTGGGCTGAAAGGACAAATAAACCTAGACATGCCAATTATTTTTGCAATCACATCAGAGAAACATTCCTGGGAATGAATGAAGCCCACTCCAAAAAAAGCAGAGCTGAGAGATAGAGAAGGACAGAACCCTGAGGAAATCGGTGTGAGTTCCAGATGAGTCAGCGTCCTGTTTCTCAGTCAGGTGAGCCAGGGTGTTCCTTTCCTTTTCCTCAGTTGGTTGTCAGTCGCTACATAAAGGGTTCTGCATCATACAATTAATGAGAATAATTGAACAAAAGAAGAACGTGTATGAGCAAGGACAGTTACTATTGTTCCCTTCCCTGAATTTCTAGACTGCTTTAATTTCTATGGGAAATGCACACCTCACTTCCTCCCACGTGTTATGGCCTTTCATGTATTTATTTTTATTTCTGGTACGAGAACGTGAGCTTTGCGACAGCAGGGATTATTTCTGCTGTTTGTTTTCTGACATTCTGCTGTGTGGTAGACACTGGAACTGACTAGCCCGCAGTCATCCCAAGCTTTTCGCCCTTGTTCATCTATCCTGCAGAGATTGGCAAAGGCTAGACAGTCGCTTTCTTGGGCTCTCTGCTGCTAAGATTGAGAGTGTGTTTTGATTCTGCCTGTTGGGATGTAAGTTGAAATAACGTTGAGAAAAATGTTTTGTTTACTGCAAAAAGATATGTTTCTGCCATTACTTCTTTCTTCATGCTTGGAACAAGGATGTACAAAGATAGTTTTTTGAGCTATGGCAGCCGTATGGTGACAAGGAGGCATGCACATAAGGGAAACAAACAGCAGACTTGCTTAAAATAAAAATTGTACCATGCCCGAAACTACCTACATCCAAATTTCTTTTTACATGAGTAAGTTTAGACTACGTAGGCCGATGTTTATCTAGACCTTACTTTAACAAGTTGGTGATTATGTACCAAACTTACTGTTTCTTAAATGATCCATGAACTTCAATCTAGATATTAATGTCTATGAATTTGTAATTTTGAGGTTGGCAAAATTTTGTGTTGGAAAACACATAAGCATTAAAATCAGAGAACTTGGGCTGATTTCTATTCACTGCAGATTACTAATTGGATGATATGACCTTATAAAAGTCAATGATTATGAATTTCTGTTTCTTTTTATTATAGTAGAGATAAATTATATTCCTTGAGTACTTCACAGTTTCAGCATAAGGATTTAGTTGGAAAATGTATATGAATATATTTTATAAAATGTAAGTTGCTAAACAAATGTTAATTAGATATTTTTAATTTAATTTCTCTGTGCAGACCTATAGATATGTCTTATCCTTGCAATGGTAAGCAGCAGAGATCCTCTAAGAGAATATTATTAATTACTTATTTTGCATAGATAAACTTAGTTATAAAGTAACATATTTAAGCAAAAATATATTTCACTGTATGAAAATCATGCACTATTTTGTTCGTAAATGATATACTATTATGACGACCTATTTATGGTCCTCCTCTACAATGACAAAGGGGCAAAGGAAATGCCTGGAAATGTTTTATTTGTAATGTCATAAAACTCCAGATTCAGTGTGGTTATTTCAACAGAGCACAAGTGCTGACATTTTAAAGTTAAGCATTGAATGATTATAAACCTCACACTATTTTGATACTGTTACTTGAAAAGTAATATGGAAGAGTCCTTGACTATGTCTAGAATAAATACCTAAAGAATCTAATATTTGTGTAAAATTTCATAGGATCAGCTGTTTAAACAACAGCCTGATTAAATATCAATACATGTTTTGCAAGCATTGTAAATTTTACCCTATTATTATATCATAACATAATTTTCCACTAGTAAACAGATTTTCCTGAAAGCAACCAAATTATAGTGTACTGTGTCCTCATCCCAAAATGTAAGGGTATTCTACCAAAACACTCCAGGGAAAACAGCAAGCTTTCATCTGCCTTGTCTAATGTACCAAAGATCAGAAAGTTCTCCTGGTTGGTTTTAAAATAGCTTCATTCTAATCATGCAAGAGAATTTATGTCTTTTCTTAGTCTTATTATTTATAAAACTAAAACTCTTTCCACTATGCATTATCTAAGATAAATAACATTAATATAACAAAATACAAATTCCAAAAGAACACCACATTGATGGAAGCTTTTAGTCCTTTTTTTTGTATTTGTATTCTAATTTTTTAATGTCCTTTTTCTATTATAAACATTTCTTAATTCTTTCAAATGTTATTGTAAATGAAAAAGATTAATTTTGACCGTTGGAATTATAATTACCTAGTGCTAGTTACTTAGGGACGAATACATAATAATCAGAGTTGTTTGGGGTTTAGGGAACAGTGTGGTTTTCTTTTTTATTTAATTTGGTAAGAAATGAAATAGTAATTTGAATATATTTAAGATGATAAGATCCTCCAAAGTGGAGTGTGTCTTATACCTCTTTTTAACTTTCTTACAATACTAAAACACTAGCCTGACAGCTAGTGGTGGGTCAATACTTGTTTGATGGACCTATATATCAACAACATTCAAAATTTTTCAGTACATCCCAAAGGAAAATCACAATTAAAACAGTAAAAATTTGCAACAGAAATATTCATAGAGTTTTTTGGTATTTTTTTCTTTTATCTTTATTTGACTTCAGAGAGATATCATTTTATAAGTATCTATTAGGAGTATACACTCTGAAATTTTATTCACTCAACCCTGGTTGATATAAATAGGTAAATGAATAAAGGAGTAAGCAGACTTTTTAGGACAATGATAAAGAGTTGAGGATGAATTTTCTTCAATATTGATTCTAAATTGAAAATCAATAGTGTTTTTGCCCAGAGAGAAACAAAATTAAATCAATTTCAAGACTAAATTGGTGGTGTTGTCTTTTTTTAGTTTTGAAGAACTGATTTGATTTTTATTCATAAAAGAAATTTCTTTTCATGTATTAAATTGTCTTTCAATACCCCCACTTCAATTATCCTAGTAATACTAGATGATACAAAAGGTAAACCAACTTATTTCTAACCCAGTTAACTTTGAAGTACACATACTGTTAGAATTCTAAAGATAATATTTGCAGTGTATATTATTTTAAAGTAACATAAATATATTTTATAAAGTATGCATTTTGAAAATTGACTTGTTTTTGTACCATTCAGATGCTGTTCTTCAACAAATAGAAAAAAAAATAAAAGAAAGAAAGAAAAAGAAAAGAAAGTGAAAATAAATTAGTGTTCTCATTAGACTGCCAAGAATTCTCCTTATGGATCTATGCAATGCCTCTAATTTTTAATGGGTTGCTTTTATAGCTTTTGGAACGTTGCCATTGAATTTTCCCTTAATTTATTGTCAGACTATTTCTAGTAGATTTCTCTCAGTGGTTTGCTGAACTCTCCCCAGCAAGTTGCCCTGAAGTCACCTGAGCCATAGCCAGCAGAGGACTCTTATGACCCATGTCTGCAGGCTGTTGAGCTCAGTGCAGGGAATTGCTCCATCCTGACCAACAGAGCTCTCCCAGGTAAGGCCATTCCACTTCCAAAGAGTTACTGGACCTCTCCCAGCGCATTGGCAAACTGTGACTGCTGGACGGCTCCCAGTGAACTGGCAGAATATAATCAGTTGGCTGCTGCCAATGGAAATGTAGCCCACACTACTCAAAAGATGACACCTTTTTTTATGATGCAACTTGGTGATACAGGGGAAAAGAATGTAATCATGGTTATAACCAACCAGTGTTTAGTGTAGAAAAAGTAATTACTCACCCAAACCCCTAATGCAACCCTTAAACCAGTTTCTAAATTAGAGCTCAGTTACAGATTTCCCACACATATTTCTTTTCCTACCCAGTTTTTTCTTTCTCCAGAGCATGTGTCTCAAGTTTAAGCCTACTGTTCTATCATTAAAATAGATTTTAATTGTTTCAGAGATTTTTCTTTTTACAAATAAGGAATTAAAACCCATGAAGACTTCTACCATTATTCTTCTTACATTTTTTCTTAAGATTTTATTGATTTATTTGACATGGAGAGAGAGATCACAAGTAGGCAGAGAGGCGGGCAGAGGGAGAGAGAGGAGGAAGCAGGCTCCCCACTGAGCAGAGAGCCCAACGCAGGGCTAGATTCTAGGGCCCTGGGATCATGATCTGAGCCAAAGGAAGAGGCTTTAACCCACTGAGGCACCCAGGCACCCCTCCTTCTTACATTTTTTATAGATTCACTCATTATGATAATGGAATCTCCACAGTTTTATCTTAGTTTAATTAAAATGGTTTTTTTTTAAGATTTATTTATTTATTTATTTTGGGGAGAAGGGGCAGAGGGAGAAGGAGAGAGAAAAGTAGACTCTCTGCTGAGCTCAGAGCCCTATGTAGGGCTTGATCTCACAACCTTGAGATCATGACCTGAGCCGAAATCAAGTGTCAGCTACTTAATCGACTGAGCCCTTGATTAAACTAATTTCTAACAAGCTTTTAAAAAGCATTAGTCAGGAATTTCTACCTATCCATTTTCTTACCCATCACTAGTACAATTACAAAACTCAGGAGATTAGCAGTAAGATAATATTATTAGTGAATTTATAGACCTTACCCAAAATTCATCAACCACCCCCGTAATATCTTCCAAGCTTAAGCTATTTTATTTAATTATTTAATTTTTTAATTTAAGCCCTTTTAGAAGTAGGAACTGGAGCTGTGTGAAGTGATTTTTGCCACATTTACAAAGCATAAGAAGAATAGATGTACATTGGAAATTCTGACACTCAGTGATCTTATATAGTGAAGTACAATAAAAAATATTTGAGCCAGAAATATATATGTTGTGGACCAACAAACTGTTTTTGTTAGTGTCATCAAAAAACCTTTTCTGGGGAAGTTGTCTCCTGCTTTTGCTCCAGCTCACCTCCACAGTTCAGCAGTTTTTCCTTGAACATAATGTTATTCTTCATAATCATATTGACTTAAATAGTTAATTATCACAACTTCCTCATTTGTTTTGCGGCTTCTAATTCTCCACCCTGTATAATCTTGAATATGTTATGTGACACCTTAGAGTCTCAGTTTCCTTATTTGGAGGATGGGAAATTTAATACACAGTTTGTACGATTTCACTATGATTAAATGTGATAAACTATTTGAAGCACCTAATAGAGTCTAGCACATCAGGGGTTCAAGAAATATATTTTTCTTTTCCTTTCTATTCCCAAAGTGAAAAACTTAATATATGACAGCCAGTCCTACACATCAGCAAAAGAGACTAACTTTAGTGGCATGAATTGCAATCTACTCAAAAGCATCAGCTTTCAAAATGCCTGATTCCCCCTGAAGACTCATGCATTCTATACCCAAAATGCTTGTATTAAGACACACACGTTTTATCTGAGTTGGGGTGCAGGGGGACTAACATTAATTCATTATCATCTTTCAGTTGATGTAAGGATTCATTATCTGGGAATGGGACTTGGAGGAAAGTCTAAAGAGGGCAGGTTTGGAAGGGACTTCTGTGGGTCCTCGGAGCAAAAAGGTGATCCTCTCAGGCCTGAGGACCTGGAAGAAGGGCAGATCTCTAAAGCCAAAGTAGAGACGCAGAAAGGATGAAAAAGAACCCAGATTAGATAATCAAACTTTTACATTTGTCTAGACAAAGAGTTGAGGTTGAGTATGACCCAAGTTACTATGTGCCTTTCTTTTCTTTTTCCTAAAAACAAAAGTCACTGTGTCTCTTAGTGGATACAGATGCCTTCTCTAAGTGCTCTAAACTAGATTGGAGGGTGAGGCATAAGGTAGGATAGGACTAGGAAAAAAGGACAGCTGTGGAAAAGCACCATCTAACCCTGATCCAAGCATTAGGTTACAGGTAGTGTGACATGTTGACTCCCATAACATTTCTTTCTCTCACTTACACTTTGTCATTCACTTGTCCACTTTTCCAACTGGATTTTAAGAATTTTAGACACATTTGTCTCTATCTTCAGGGCATAGAATAATGCCTGGCACATAACAAGTTTGTTTGGTTACTTATTTTTATGTGTCAACGTGACTGAGCCACTGGGTACCTAGACATTCGATCAAACATCTTTCTGGGTGTTTTTGTAATATTTTTTTGTTATTTGTTACTTTTGGATGAAATTAACATCTAAATTGGTAGCCTGAGTAAAGCAGATTGACCTCCCTAATGTGGGTGGGCCTCATCCAATCAGCTGAAGACTTGAATAGCTTGCAAAAAGGCTGACCCACCTTCCCTCTCCCTGACTGCTTCTAACTGGGACATCTGCTTTTCCCTGCCTTTGGACTCAGACTAAACTGAAATTCTTTCTGGATCTGGAGACTGCTAACCTTTGGATTAAAGTCTCCAGCGTATGGAATTGCCCTGCTGATCTTGGGACTTGTCTATAACCATACTCACATTAATCAAATCCTTATAACAAAGCTCTATCATCTATTCATCTATCTATTTATCTATCATCCACCTATCTACAATGTATTGGTTTGGTTTCTCTGGGGAACCCTAATTAATAGAGCAATCAATACTTTTGTGCAGTTATTTTTGAATAAATAAATGGGTGGGAAAGACATTGTTAAGCAAAGTAAATTCACTTCATCCACATAATGTGGGGTTTTGGACTAACTCTGATCCCCTTCAGCTATAACATTTTAAGATTCTAAAGCCTCAAGTCTTCTGCTTATTGTATTTTAAAATGACCAGAAAAAGGAACTACATAATTTTCTATACTGGTTGAGGAAAGGAAAACAAAACAAAAACAGAAACAAGTCTTTGCATTGATAGCAATGTCTATTTGTCACACAATGTGAGCAGACAGATATCACATTTTCATCTTAGAAAACTGTGAGTAAGTGCCCATTCTCTCATCTGACATACTTTCTTTATTTCATGGTATATATCTCCCTGCATCTCATTTTAGGTATTGCATTTCTTAAAAAGTAAATCTTTCTTTTTTTTTTTTTTTTAAGAACGATAGTGCAGTAGATTTTATATAATCTCTTGCACCAAAAACAAAGTGAAAAAATGTTCCAAAGTAAAATAGAAGTATTCTTGGTAACTATGGACATCCGTAGCTTATTTCAGTTCCCAGATGTTGACTCCTACTCCGTAGACCAATAATCAAAGGTGATGAATTTTCTTCTCCAGGATGCTTATTTGCCACCTGAGGACCAAGAAGGTATAATCTAGGTAGAACCATAAAAGGGAAATACCTGAATTATATCTTATTGCTTAAAAAAGAACAACATATCTGGCCCTGCTTTGTCTCAGATATTGTTTTAAGAAATTTAACATGTAGGGACACCTGGGTGGCTCAGTCAGTTGAGCCTCCAATTTCGGCTCAGGTTGTGATCCCAGGGTCCTGGGATGGAGCCCCATTGCGGGCTCCCTGCTCAGTGGTAAGTCTACTTCTCCCTCTCCCACTCCCCCTGCTTGGTTCCCTCTCTTGCTGTGTCTTTCTTGGTCAAATAAGTAAATAAAATCTTTTTCTTTTATTTTTTTATTTATTTTCAGCATAACAGTATTCATTATTTTTGCACCACACCCAGTGCTCCATGCAATCCGTGCCCTCTATAATACCCACCACCTGGTACCCCAACCTCCCACCCCCTGCCCCTTCAAAACTCTCAGATTATTTTTTCAGAGTGCATAGTCTTTCATGGTTCACCTCCCCTTCCAATTTACCCCAACTCCCTTCTCCTCTCTAACTCCCCATGTCCTCCATGCTATTTGTTATGCTCCACAAATAAGTGAAACCATATGATAATTAACTCTCTCTACTTGACTTATTTCACTCAGCATAATCTCTTCCAGTCCCGTCCATGTTGCTACAAAAGTTGGGTATTCGTCCTTTCTGATGGAGGCATAATACTCCATAGTGTATATGGGCCACATCTTCCTTATCCATTCATCCGTTGAAGGGCATCTTGGTTCTTTCCACAGTTTGGCAACCATGGCCATTGCTGCTATAAACATTGGGGTACAGATGGTCCTTCTTTTCACTACATCTGTATCTTTGGGGTAAATACCCAGTAGTGCAATTGCAGGGTCATAGGGAAGCTCTATTTTTAATTTCTTGAGGAATCTTCACACTACGCTCCAAAGAGGCTGCACCAACTTGCATTCCCACCAACAGTGTAAGAGGGTTCCCCTTTCTCCACATCCCGTCCAACACATATTGTTTCCTGTCTTGCTAATTTTGGCCATTCTAACTGGTATAAGGTGATATCTCAATGTGGTTTTAATTTGAGTCTCCCTGAGGGCTAGTGATGATGAACATTTTTTCGTGTGTCTGATAGCCATTTGTATGTCTTCACTTGGGGAAGTGTCTGTTCATATCTTCTGCCCATTTTTTGATATGATTGTCTGTTTTGTGTGTGTTGAGTTTGAGGAGTTCTTTATAGATCCTGGATATCAACCTTTTGTCTATACTGTCATTTGCAAATATCTTCTCCCATTCCGTGGGTTGCCTCTTTGTTTTCTTGACTGTTTCCTTTGCTGTGAAGAAGCTTTTGATTTTGATGAAGTTCCAAAAGTTCATTTTCACTTTTGTTTCCTTTGCCTTTGGAGACATATCTTGAAAGAAGTTGCTGTGGCTGATATCAAAAAGGTTACTGCCTATGTTCTCCTCTAGGATTCTGATGGATTCCTGTCTCACGTTGAGGTCTTTTATCCATTTTGAGTTTATCTTTGTGTACAGTGTAAGAGAATGGTTGAGTTTCATTCTTCTACATATAGCTGTCCAGTTTTCCCAGCACCATTTATTGAAGAGACTGTCTTTTTTTCCACTGTATATTTTTTCCCGTTTTGTCGAAGATTATTTACCCATAGTGTTGAGGGTCCATATCTGGGCTCTCTACTCTGTTCCACCGGTCTATGTGTCTGCTTTTATGCCAGTACCATGCAGTATTGTTGATCACAGCTTTGTAGTAAAGCTTGAAATCAGGTAGCGGGATGCCCCCTGTTTTATTTTTGTTTTTCAACATTTTCTTAGTGATTCAGGGTCTCTTCTGATTCCATACAAATTTTTGGATTATTTGCTCCAGCTCTTTGAAAAATACCGGTGGAATTTTGATCGGAATGGCATTAAAAGTATAGATTGCTTTAGGCAGTATAGACATTTTAACAATGTTTATTCTTCCGATCCAAGAGCATGGAATGATCTTCCATCTTTTTGTGTCTTCTTCAATTTCTTTCATGAGTGTTCTGTAGTTCCTCAAGTACAGATCCTTTACCTCTTTGGTTAGGTTTATTCCCAGGTATCTTATGGTTCTTGGTGCTATAGTAAATGGAATTGATTCTCTAATTTCCCTTTCTGTATTTTCACTGTTAGTGTATAAGAAAGCCACTGATTTCTGTACATTGACTTTGTATCCTGCCACGTTGCTGAATTGCTGTATTAACTCCACATTTAATAAGGGAAATAATCAGGATTAGAGCTGAGATCAATGAGGTAGAAACCAGAGATACAGTAGAACGTATCAATTAAACTAGAAGCTGGTTTTTTGAAAGAATCAATAAGATCGATAAACCATTGGCTACACTAATCCAAAAGAAAAGAGAGAAAGCCCAAATTCATAAAATTATGAATGAGAAGGGAGAGATCCCAACTAACACCAAGGAAGTAGAAACAATCATCAGAAGTTATTATCAACAGTTATATGCCAATAAGCTAAGCAACCTAGATGAAATGGATACATTCCTGGAAAACTATAAACTCCTAAAATTGAACCAGGAAGAAATTGACCACCTGAATAGACTGATATCTAGTAACGAGATTGAAGCAGTGATCAAAAACCTCCCAAAAAACAAGAGCCCGGGACCTGACGGATTCCCTGGGGAATTCTACCAAACTTTCAAAGAAGAAATAACACCTATTCTCCTGAAGCTGTTTCAAAAAATTGAAGCAGAAGGAAAACTTCCAGACTCTTTCTATGAAGCCAGCATTACCCTGATCCCCAAACCAGGCAAAGACCCTACCAAAAAGGAGAATTTCAGACCAATATCACTGATGAATATAAATGCTAAGATTCTCAACAAGATCCTAGCAAACAGGATCCAACAGCACATTAAAAAGATTATCCACCATGGCCAGGTGGGATTCATCCCTCGGCTACAAGGATGGTTCAACATTTGCAAATCAATCAATGTGATAGAACTAATTAATATGAGAAGAGAGAAGAACCACATGGTCCTCTCAATCAATGCAGAAAAAGCATTTGACAAAATCCAGCATCCGTTCCTGATTAAAACGCTTCAAAGTGTAGGGATAGAGAGAACTTTCCTGAACTTCATCAAACCTATCTATGAAAAACCCACAGCAAATATCATCCTCAATGGGAAAAAGCTTGCAGCCTTCCCATTGAGATCAGGAACACGACAAGGATGCCGACTCTCACCACTCTTGTTCAACATAGTATTAGAAGTCCTAGCAACAGCAGTCAGACAACAAAGAGAAATAAAAGGTATACAAATTGGCAATGAAGAAGTCAAACTCTCTCTCTTCGCAGATGACATGATTCTTTATATGGAAAACCCAAAAGTAAATAAAATCTTAAAAAGAGAGAGAGAGAGAGAGAGAGAGAGAGAGAAATTTAACATGTATTTATCCATTTAATTCTCATAATAACTCTAAATATTATCATTATTATCATTTTATAGATGAGAAAACTGACACACTAGAGAGGTAAAAGTAATATGTTCACCACTCTTAGGTGACAGAGCTGGGACTTACATCCAAATAGGGGCCAGAGGCCAGGTGCTTACTTGCCATGTTATGCTACAACTTGGCAGTCTTGTTTTGATTCTTACTGTGTCTTTTGAAGCAGGTTTGAATGCCTCCATTTTGCAGATGAGGAAACCATCATCAAGAGACCTGCAACAGGTTGGAGATGAGATACAAGTATGGATTCTTCTGATGTAAGAGTCCATGTTCTTCTCTACCTTGCTTCATACATTCTGTGTTTCTTCTTCATCCTTCATCAGTATGCTTTTTTGTTTCATGTCTCTTGGTCAAGTAGTAAACTGTCTAGCAACTTTCCATAGGATTCTTTGTCCTGGAGAAGGCTTATGTTTTCTACAGAGATTTTCTAGAGATCCACTGAGCTATCTCAGGAACTGCCAGCATCAAGTGGTGGTGTTTTGACTACAACCATCTTTAATGCAATCATTTATTCACCCTTCAGTACTATTAAGCATCTCTGATATGCTCATCTATATGGAACCACTCAGGATCTTAATGGGTTCCCGGTGCCATGATAGTCATTGTGGTTACAGGGATAACAGAGGTTAAGTTCAGGTTCTGAAGAGTTCATAGCAGAGTAGAAGATCTTCCTGACTCAAAGAAAACCTCTGTTTGAGTACAGCAGGTGGAACAAACCCTGTTGTATCCCCTGTTCCTGCTTCTCGGCTAATCCCAGAATATCATCTGTGAATGGCATTTTGCTAGTCCCACAGTGATAAAAGAACAAAAGCAAAGGTTGCCATTAGTGCACAAAAGTGGCCTTTTGGTCACTCAGCACTTACTCTGTCATACTCTGGAGAAGGCAAGAAAGTAAATAACAATAGTAGTAGTAGTAGTAATAGGAATAAATAATACCTCTTTCATAAGTTCTTTACACTTCTCTTTTAAGCCAGCCATAAAGCCCATTTATAATTTTTATTTGCTAAAAGCAGAAACAAAGATACAGAGAGTCTCAGCAAGTTGCTCAAGGTCAAGTGACCTGTGGTGGTACAGGTAGGATTTTAAGTAAGGAAGTCTGAGGCCAGAACTTACCTTCTTGGCCACTAAAATAAAAGATTTAATAAGAAAACTGTGGTCTCATCTTGCCAGAGTCTTAAAATAGGAGACATAAAAATATTAAAAATGCATTTGTGAAGCATCATAAGAGAAAATAAAAATAGAGTGCCAACTAATTAAGATCATTATCTGGACCAGAAAGGAAACTTTATTGGTTATCGTGAGGGTGTTGGTACTTTACCCATTTCCCCAGACCCTGCCTGCACTTCCACAGGCCACTGGAGAGCCAGGTGCTTGAACCATACAGAGTTCAGGAGCTCTTCTCCCAGCCCCATTCACACTTTCTGAGTGATTACCTTTTATTCGTACTTTTTTAAAATGACTTATTTATTTATTTGAGAAAGAAAGCATGCATATGAATGGAGGAGGGGCAGAGGGAAAAAATCTCAAGGAGACTCCCTGCTGATCATGGAGTCAGACCCGGTGCTCCATACCCGGACCCATGAGACCATGAGCTGAGCCAAGAACCAAGAGTCAGACGTTTAACCCATTGAGCCACCCAGCGCCCCATCTCAGTGATTACCTTTTAATTCAGTCTATAACCAGTAGATTGAAACCCCTTGAGGACAGGCACTCTTCATGTTTCTATCTCTAGCGCCTAGGAGAGTGAGACCGATTTAAAGAACTAATAAAGGATAACATAATTAGAAACCATACCCATTTTTACAGTTGAGGAAATAGTCACAGAAAGCCTATGGGTCTCGTTCATGTCACATGACAGATACCTTAGAGAACGAGCACCGATCCCTGGTCTGCTCGCCTTTACATCTTGTGATCTTCAGATGGGCTCCAGTGACATGAACATAACGTGAATGAGGTAGAATAGAAATCTGTGTCAGAGAGGAAACAAGTGGATGTTTTAAGGTCATTAAACTTCCTTACTCTAACTGGAAAAATAAAGTCATGGGGCTTTTGTTTGTCCATTTTATTTATTTATTTATTTATTAACCTTGGGGACAGGAAAAATAAGAAATGGAAGTGAGCAAGATCATTAAAGTAGAACGCAGCTTGGATTTGCAAGTTGTAGGTGAGAGAGTCACCACTGCCTATGTCCAGTCACACTTTGCACACTTTGCATTGAAGACTTGGCTGACTTTTCCTGGCAGAGGTCTTGTGTAAGGGAAGCAAACAGAAACAAAAGACTACCTCCACTGCAACAAGGCTAAGTGAAATGTGCGTCCAGCCCAGGCTACCCAATCACAAAAGGATATGTGATTAGTTGACTATTTTGATATGTCACTGGTGACTGGCTTGAAGTCTGCTTTCCTCATGGGAGATTAACCTGAGATCTGCCCAGGCCCCTTGAGGCTGCACACTTCTCCGCAAGACTCCTGGCATGCCCCGAGAGCAGCTGGACGTGGCCGCTCAGTCTAGCATCATGATGTGCAGTATCTTGCTCAGCTGACTTGATCTCCCTTTCCTCCTCAGAGCCGCTCTGTGATGATTCTGAGGTGAAGAGACAGATAATTGAACAGTGAGATTGAGTCCTGTGTGGTAGAAAGTTAAAAAAGATATTCCTTCCTTACAAACTTGGAAGTGAAAAGAAAACCCAACAATCAGAACCTTGTATGCACAGCAAATGAAGCCAGAGACGTTTGCGAACAGCCCCGCTCTGTGTGAACCAGAAGGCTACTGGCCAGAACACTCAGAGACAATACTTCAGATGCAATGCTACTATCAAGTAGTAACTTATTTACAAAACTGCAATCTATTAATTTCACACCTGCTTACTCAGTATAAAAAGAAAACCACACCCCTGGGAATAAAAATACATTATGTTTATTTAAAAAATAAATTAATTAATTTAAAAAATTAAAAAAAAATTAAAAAAAATTTTAAAAAGGAATACCACAAATCCACATATGAAAATGTACTTGAGCACAAAATTCTATATTCGTTTTTCTCAATTTTTCCTAATTTTTCCAGAAAAAAAGAAATCAGTCTAAGCAAAACATTTCTTTAGTTCTCTTTATAATGACCATTTATATTGCCTAAATTACCAGGCAAATCCTTGATCTTCTATCTGCTTCTGGTGGGATACATCACAGACAATACTTACTATATTTTAAGTTAACCAAACATAAACAGAAGAATGGCACATTGAATAAGCCATTTATTTTGAAAGAATGAATAATGGGACAAGACACTCAATTGTTTAAACCATATATACAGACTTTACCACTCAAATCAAACAATTTTTGACCAGATTATAGTCAAAGTCATTGTGGAATATGCAAGATAGAAGAGACACAATTCCACACAATAATTAACTCAATAATTCAGCTGACTTACTTGTCAAGTTACTTTTTTTGTTCAAGAAATCTAGTTAATCTAAGACAAAATAGATCACAAAATTACAACAAAAGAAGACCAAACAATATCTTAATCAACACTGAAAACTCCCCATATCCCAGTATTAATTTTATTATTGAAAAGTAAGCATACGAATTAACACAGACATTTCAGTGTATCATTTAATTTAATCACAGATATGTTATATGCATTTTAGTAATGAATTCCTTCTTTCTTCCTAGAACTTGATCCCAAATTTTAGATACACATCTTTAGCATTGACTTCCCAGGTGGCAACACAGTGTTTGAAAATATCCTGGTGGACCTATAAACTGTGGTATGCCCAAACAACACAAAATAGATGTATCTGCCTTAATGCATGGCCACACACTTAGGGGCTTAAAACAACACACGTTCATTATCTGTGGGTCAGAGTCTGACATGGGTCAGATGGAGCTAAAATGAAAGTGCTGGCAGAGCTGCATTCCTTCCTGGAGGTTCTGGGGGAGAATCCTTTTTTTTTTTTTTTTTCCCCCTCCATGCTTTTCCCTACTTCTAGAAGCTTGCATTCTTGGCTCATGGCACTCTTTCCCCAGCTTTACAGCCAGCAGTATCATCTCACTCCCCTGTTTTGTCCAGTTATATCTCCTGAACCAACCATGGAAATGTTCTCACTTTTAAGAACTAATTTGATTAGGTTGGGCACACCTGGATAATTCAAAATAGTCTCCCCATCTCAAGATCTCCACATTTAATCACTTCTGCAAAGCCTGCCTCACCATGTACATATTTTTGGGTGTCAAGGATGAGGATTTAGTACATGCACATTTCTGAAGAGTAGTTTCCTACCTACCAAAATAGAGCTTTTGGGTTTGTAAATGCTAACTTGTGTATATACAGGACTCTTAAAGATTTTAATTCATTTTTACTATTCATTCATTTACTCATACATTTAAGAAACATTAACAAAACAGCTATGGTAAGTAATATACAAATGAAAATACAGACAAGTTAGTGTCCTCACTATTAAGTCTTCTGACCTTTGATTTTCTACCCAGACCCCTGTGTTAAAACTCTTTCCTCTACCTGAGATACCCTCTCTTGTGTATCACAAATTAAGTTCCTAAATAAATTCATCATGATTAATTTTAAGGGGTGCCTCCCTGGCTCAGTGGATCTTAATCTTGATCTTGAGGTTATAAGTTCGAGCCCCATGTTAGAGATAAAAATTAGTTAAAAATAAAATATTTTTTAAAAAGACATTTCAAGTCCTACCTTTTCCATGAAACCTCCCCCCCCCGCCACTATCTCAGCTGTAAGAATTCTCCTCTAAAATTTTATAATACCTTATTTTTACAATTTAAAGATATTTTAGCTTGTTTGTAGGTATTTGTAAATATCCCCCTCTCTTTTCAGGGATTATAAATTCCTTTAGAGGGTGAACCATTCATATTTGAATGCAGAAGGAACCAAGAATAACAATCAGTTTATATAGACTCACCTTGCATATTTGTGGAAACTTTCTTTGTAAAAATATATTTGCTCTTGGCATAAAATAGTAGAAGATATCAAGAAATTTAGGTTTGTTTCAAAGTTTTACCATATTTTTACAGGAAGAAAAATTGTAAGAAAAAGAGCAAAATAAATTAATTGGAGGTTAAGACCTTCATAGCAAGAAAAACCATGTGGTTTGCCAATTTATGAAGCCAAAATGGAGAATTATGGAGAAATTTCCCTGCAGATCTCTTGCTGCTGCCAAAGCTGACAGCCAAAATGAGGTTTATAGTCACTCATATTTTTCAACAATGTGCCTCACATTGCCAATATAGAAATGCTCCTCTGTGACCTTGAAAATGGCCTCATCTCTTTATCAGTTTTCCATCTAGTAAAATTAGATTCTTTTCCTTTACAGTAAGTTTTTACCCAAGTTTGCAAAATACAATTCCATTGATGAAACAAAAAAACTATGCATTTTTTTCCCCACTTTTTAAAATCAGGAAACTGAACCAATAAAGAGCTAGAGGGTGTACTTGAGACATGTACTTATAAATGATTTCATTTAAAGGATCTCTATAAATACCCATTCACTTTCATGTTCATTCTAACAGCTGTCTCTGCTTTGCTTACCCATTAAAGACTGGTTATGCCACATGCTCTGCTTTCTTCAACATCATTTTGAGTAGGTTTTAAACTTTTATTCACTTAAAAACATTTGTGTGGGTGTTGATTATGAATCTTTTTGAAATATGTCTCTACATCATGAAGTAAATTTTAAAATGCAAATTCTATCTTTAATTTTAAAAAGAAACTAATTAATTATTTGATTTTGATGCATGTTCTCATCTTAAAAAATCTTTTAAAAAAAGTTTTATTTATTTATTTGACAAAGAGAGATATCACAAGTAGGCAGAGATGGGAGGGAAGCAGGCTCCCTGCTGAGCAGAGAGTCCAATGTGGGGCTCAATCCCAGGACCCTGACATCATGACCTGACCTGAAGGTAGAGGCTTAACCCACTGAGCCACCCAGGCGCCCAACATGTTCTCATTCTTGCTTAATTTAAAATCTGTCTTGGTAAATTTCAGCCAAGAAATAATTTGTTTTTATAACAAAAGTAAGAATTCAGAAAAGGTATTGGGAAGCTAGGCAATAATGATTCTTTGATCCACATCTGAAGATCATTTTTAGGAGCTCAAATCAAAAAGAAATTGACCTCTGAACTTTGATGTCAGAACTGCTTTGGGCTCAAATCCCAGCTCTTCTACTAGCACAACATGTGGGTCCTTTAACTGTTTATTCTTTAGTTTCTTGATCTGGAAAATGGGAATAAGAGTTCTTCCTTGTTGGAATGTAAGAGCAAATGAAGGGAAAATGCCCAGAAAATTTAGGCAAAGTGCCCAGATGGTTCTTGACACACAAGGACTAATTAAATCGTAGGTACTTCTTCATCCTGATGATAAAACAATTCCTTTCCTTGTAAACACACTTTAAAGTAGCAACAAATTAACATGAAAACATGATCTTCACCAAATTTGAACAATCTTACTATTGATTAGATTTATGGAAATTTATTACAGAACTTTCTTTGGGTTAGAACTATCTTGTTATCGGTTAGATTTATGGAAATGTATTGCTAATTTTTCTTTGGATTACATTTGATTTCAGCCAGGGAGATCATTCTATTTAATATATACAGGTAACATAAACCTGGATTTGGAACACAACAGTACACAAACATCAATGACTTTTCATAATAGAAACAAATATTGATAATGAAACCTCCCAGATCTTCACAAACATTTTAATATCATCATCTCAATATGGATATTTTATTAACAACATCATCAACAACCACAAATTTCAGAAAGAAAACCAGCTTGCTTTATCCATATGAAGTTAATTAAGTGTCTCCGATCTTTTGGATATCCCAACTTCTACTTTTTTAAAAACGTTAAGGTAATGTATCCCCTGTTAAGAGGGAAAAAAGAAAAAAAAAAAAGAAACCTATTTCTTAATTTAGAAAGAAAGAAAGAAAGAAAGAAAGGCCCAACAACACCAGTTTTTATGTTGTGCCCTATCCAGCTGACACTGTCCTTTTGGAAAGCCAATGACTTGTTAGTACCCCTAGCAGCAGTGTGAACAGATGCGTCCCTGACAGGCGATGGATGGTCAGGGTCCATCTGGCCAGTGCAGCTCGGACAGAAATGATGTATACAGCTTCATCAGCGAATGACTGTCATCAATCGTGGGCCATGGGTAGCGTAAATGACAGCTACGCCGCAGCTGAGACCCCAGGTGTGAGCCTGAGGAGGACTGATTTAAGAATGCTGGGTAATCAGGAATGTATAGGCTCCTGGACTTTAATTTGTATCTTTAACCTCCTATAAATATCCCGCTATACTGTAGCAGGTATGTGTTTTTTAGTGTCTTGTCATGAAATTAGCTTCAACATGAGGGCTGTTCTTTGCTCCCTCTTAAGTACTGATGACTTCAGTTCCCTGTTTCCATTACCAAATGCATGGAGTGTCCCGGCTACTGCATGGTGTGCCACACAATTTAATTATTACCTCATTGATTTTTCATGTATTTCAATTTTCTCCTTTAAGTCATAGCGGCTGTCCGGTTGGGGTGAGGCTTGTTTTTCTTTCCAAGATTTCCTTATGGAATCATTTGGAGTTAAAGATGTTTTTGTTTGCCTCTTCACCTCCCCCTATTCTGCCTGCACCCCTCCTCTGGAATGTCTAACTGTAGCAGTCTGGAGGTAAACTGTACATGCAGACAATCCAGAAAGGAACCTTCCTGGTTTGCACCAGATCTTAAAAAGAGAACAATATTCCACTGCTTACTCACCAACAAAAGGTACCTGATTTTTAAATGGTCTCTCTTTAGTATGCATTAAAGATCATGCATAATTTGCATCTATTAGCATTTATTATACCACTGGCACTGGGGAAAGGAAAATGAAAACAATTATTGTATCCTCAGAGGACATTTCTTTACTTATAACTATTTTACAATAAATCATTTTTGCTTATCAGTTTACTGGATATGGCAAATGTAGAAACACTGGAGACCGAGGGGCTTCTAAAAGCCCAGGAATTTACAGAGCAGCCCCACATGTTTTCACTGAAAGCTCTTCAAATACTTCTAACTCATTAAAATGAATTATGTCAATTACCACCAGTAGATCTGGAAAACATTTGAATCTGATGCAAGAGGATTTTTTTTTCTTCCAATACCACAGAAATTCAGTTCTCTCTAATAGAAGCTAGTTAATGCAGCTTAGACAAAATCTGGATGGAAAAGGGGCCAACTTGCAAGAATAAATCTCAAAATGGGAATAAAGTTGGATCTCTTGTATTCTGACCATGTATTATGGTGTGAGAGGCTTGGAGAACTCAAGAGACCATCTGGTCTATTCCACTGATTTCAGCAAGGGTATACCAAAAGCATCCCAGACCCAAGAGAGGTTATTTTGTTTTTAATATACTCTCACTGAGACTAGCGCAAGAAATAATGTTGTGAACTCTTTAGGCATTCCTCTTCCCCCCATCCCTACCCCCAAAACACAGATATTTCTACACCACTGGTCTTAGTGATATCCAAGGTCAGTATCCCACTCCAGAAAAGAAAGAGTGCATCCATTTTTTCTTTTATTTCTTATAAAGATGCTCTAAGTATTATTTCAGTGGCCAAAGTAAAACTCGCTATATCCTACAAAGAATTATAAACAAAAATATATAGTTATGTAAAGTTAGACACAGATAATATCAGAACAAAGCTGCAATATTTTGGAGGCAAATTTTAAGGATGTGAAGTATCTTATTTGTGAATTGTAGAATAACATTAGAATAACGGAATCATCACATAAATTAGTACTCATGATGGTGTTGAGAGATAAGGAGACAGAGAGAGAGACAGAGAGAGACAGAGGGAAAGAGGAAAGAGTTCTTACTGAGTTACCAAAAATAATAACAATAATAAAATGCTATAGATACTTAGTTTTCAGGCCTGAATAACATCCTGAACATAGCTTTAGGCATAGAATAGCATATCTCTCACTATTAAAGATAACACATCAAGTAATGCCTGCAGTTTGGAATCAAGACTGAACCAATCAGAGATGTCTCTTTATACTACTGAGCAGAAATCTAAAAAATTTGGCTTAGGATGGCAATGATAAGCATAAATAAATGAAGAGTTATTTCAAATATAATTAGAGCTGCAATTCTCAGCACTGATCTGCATGGTTCACAAATATTGTCATAAGCTTAGATATTCACCAAGAGTTAATTTCTTACAATAAAAAATGTGATCTTGACAATAAAAGGTATCAGTCTGGAGGTGGGGCTGTACAAGCAGACAATCCAGAAAGGAACCTTCCCAGTTTGCACCAGATCTCAAAAAGAAGACAATATCCCACTGCTCACTCATGACTTCATGAGTTTGCTAACTACTGGATTTGGCTTCAGATAGTATTTACTATTCAGACAGTCTATATATTTCAGTATGATAAATGTAGCTTTTAGAGGACATAATATAAAAGATATTTGTAGACAATCAAGTGCTTGTACAACTATTAGTAACCTAGGGTTTCTATAATTTCTACACTAAAGATTCTCCATGTCTATCTATCAATAAATATTAATATTTTTATGTAAGACTTCAAAAGTAACTCATTAGCTTTGGACCAATTTCCTCTCTCTGTCCCATCACTAAGTTGGAGAATGATTTTCCACCTGTTTATACTCCCATACCTACAGGGACGAGAGTAGCATACCTTCTGTACTTCTACAGGGATCCACTGTCCTTCCCATGCACTGTTCTCTCAAAACCAAGTTCTGATAAGAATCAAGGACATAAGACAGAATCTTCCAGAAACACAATTTAAACATTTTAGTTCCTTAGTAAATGCTCTATTTTTGTATTTTGGGACCTTTTCCTTTTTTTCTTTCTTTTTTTTTTTAATTCTGAAATTTCATGAAAACTGCTGCTGTATCTCAGATATGGTTTTTTCCCTCTCTTTTTGGAATGGCTTTCCTAATCTAGAAAGACCTAGTAGGATTTAGTAAGTTTAACAAGAATTCAGAGAAAAGGAGACATTAAGGTCATACAATTCTGTTTCTAGTTCAGACAACTGAAATCTTAGGGACACCCTGGTCACCTGTAGGTGAAAAAAAATAGGGAGGAGTACAAGAATGGGGAGCTAAGGGCGCCTGGGTGACTCAGTGGGTTAAGCCTCTGCCTTCAGCTCAAGTCATGATCTCAGGGTCCTGGGAT
This sequence comes from Mustela erminea, assembly GCF_009829155.1. NCBI lineage: Eukaryota > Metazoa > Chordata > Mammalia > Carnivora > Mustelidae > Mustela > Mustela erminea. The sequence goes on from NC_045621.1 coordinate 60,311,820, forward strand.
TGAGCCCTGCATCAGGCTTTCTGCTTAGCAGGAAGCCTGCTTCCCCCTCTCCCTGCCTGCCTCTCTGCCTATTTGTGATCTCCCTCTCTCTGTCAAATAAATAAATTAAAAAAAAAAAATGGGGAACTAAAGTATCTGTTAATAATAATGTGTCTATTAGCCTGTGTCTCATTTGGGAAAATGAGGTAGCTAAGGAAAGATTTGGGATTTCTGTCAGTACTAATGCTCTGTTTCTCTATTTAAAAATGCAGAAACATCCATTTTTCAGAAGAGGTGCAGAATTAAAAAAAAAAAAGCCCTGAACCCTCCTTGTGATGATACCAGGTGGGTTCTAGGTTTGAGGTCATATAAGGACCAGTGAGGGTTTTTGCATCTGTGCTGAGGTTTATATCTTCAGCTGATCATTTGAAATAATTTATGGGAATGTGTATCCACTCCTTCCTTAGGAAGGAGTTGGAAAATCTCTATAGATCCATTCAAGTCAGCATAGACTTATACATCAATTACTTGAAAGAAATTAGTGGAAGTTTAACAGAAACAGAAAGTATGAACTGTTTGATCACTTCCCTTAAGGAGAAATTCTGGATATATTGTGAAGATATTATCTGTCTACGCTTTTTCATGTAGGCAGGGAAACGGGAATAAGCAGTGGGCAAGCCTGCCGAAGTAATTTTCAAGAGAGGAAAATGTAAAAATTTGAAATCCTTTTAGTTCAGTGTTTATTAAAAAAAAAATCATAAAGTAAAGTAGCCATATGTGGATCATACATGAAGTATGGGCAGAAGCTTTCTGTTTTACTTCATCCTCAAATTCAGGGTACTTACCATGAGGTCAAACACAATGTAGGAGCCTAATCAATATTCATTAACTATATGATCAGTTTTTGTTTTTTTTTTAAATCCCAGTTATTTAATTCATTGCATCAAAGACTACGCAAATCTTGTATCAGGTCATTTTGTTTAACTCTGTAAACAGACAAGCTAAGACTAATACTAGGGACTGATTGCAGAGTGAGCAGTCTCACTAGTTCAGAATGATTATTTTTGAGTCCTATCCTAAATGGTGGCCAACCTTAAGAAATGACCAGAGCTGGCAATTATATGGGACTGAGCACAGTTCTCCAGAAGATGGCAGCTATAATGCAAAAAAAAAAAAAAAAAAAAAAAAAAAAAAATTGAAGAATGAGACCTTTACATTATTTGGGATTTAATGATTTTTAAAAATAACCTCAGAAAAACTTTTAATATTATCCAGTATCAGAAAGGATTTCTTTTTAAATGTTGGACTTGGTTTCTATCTATTGAACTATTGAATACATGTCATTCTCCAGTTTCAGAAACTTAAGCAAATGAACCAAGAGAATTGGACACATTTAACAGTTCTTTTTTTATCAGCCCAAAACCCTTTAGCCAAGAGCCAGTGGAGCCCAACATCATGGCACATTTCCCCACAATATACTCACACTCAACCAGCACCTAGGAGGGAAAAGTGTGAGGGCTGTTGAGCACTGAGAATTTTTCCAATGAATCACAATTATGTGAACACCTGTGCTAACTAAGTTTGTGCTGATCCACTGTGAAAATTTGCAAAGTGCTCAACAGCCCTGAGAATTTCTCATTTATTATCTCGGGTGGGGTGGTCCGCAGCTGCACATTAGGTTGCAGTGTGAAGCATGTAAGGACACGCATTCAAGACCTCATCTAGGACCTTTTCATTCTACCTGCAGGGTAGAGCTGCAGGGCACTCTGCCTCTTAACAGGCCAGAGTTCTGCTTCTGAATTTCTGCCCAGAAAAGTTAAGGGCAAACACAAGAACACTTCATCTGCAAATGAAATGATTGTAGAACATGCAGTACATTTACTTACATGTCGAGAGGAATTTACCGTAGGATTTATGTTGGGAAGAACCTGGTGATCAGTGATATCTTTATGAATATAAGCTTATCTTGTATTTTAACCAACTGAAAAAGTGTCCAAACTCTAAAGGATGAGAACGGACTTTACTCCTAAACATGACTTTTGAACTACCATTAATTTATTTATTTTTCTTAAGAGGTAAAGATATAGTGAAACTTGTCTAGATCCCAAAGAATCTATAAGCTAGTTTATTTTTAGAATCAAAGAATGATGAGAATAGGAAAATAATTTGTGAATGAAGTAATCAGAATAGCTTGTCAAAGGCTGGATGTAAGCAGTGAAATTGAAATCAGTGACTACACTGAACACAGGGGCAACTGTCGATTCCACAATAAACGTTCCATATACGGCTGGGACAGTGGATTTCTTTGAAGGTGTTTTCTGTCTCAAGAACTATAAACTACTGTGTGGTCTCTGAAATGTTAATGCAGTGTCAAGAAGAGAGTTTTTCCATGTAAACAAATTGATATATTTAGCAAAGATTCTTGAGTGAAATATCTATTCGTTACTTGAATAATTAAGTTTAATAGGAGGCAATAAGCTCAAGGATAGGGAAAAAAAAAAGAGTAGAGATTACCCCAGGAGTGTAAAGTTTTATTTATTAAGTGATATGGTAGACTCTGGAACAGCATCATTTCTAACAACATCGGGTTCTTACCAGTGGGAGAAATGCCTAGAGAATGCTGGGGCTGGTGCAGTAGTCACTGAAGACCGTTTGGTGCTGGATAACAGAGGAAATGATGAAAGGCCAGCACTGCAGCCCTCGAGCAGTGCTGGGTTGTGAATGTTGGTGGGAGGCACTCAGGAGCAGAATCTAGGCTGAGTACCCTGGCTTGATGCCAAAGATTTTCCTCATAAATACTAACATCTGTCTGCAGCTGGACCCATGACACCCATCTCTAATAGAGGAAAGTGTGAGGTTAGGGGAGCATATGAGGAGGGGAGAAAAGCATTGGCAGGTTGAACTAGATCCCTGTGTCCCCTGTCACCTGCTTTCACCTAAAGATTAGATGTATTGGGTTTTAGGAGCACCAGCCATATGCTAAGCACTTAACACACATTATCTCATTTAATCTTCATAACAATGTAAAAGAGAAGTGGGTTTTATCCTATTTTGCAAGATTAAAAAAAGAATGAAAGTTTAGGTTAACTGACCCGCATTTATGTTAAGAGTTAGACTTGAACCCTTGACGAGCCAACGCCAAAACTCAAGACTTTAACTACTACACAATACTGCCTCCCAGTGGCTGGAATTTGGTAAACAGTCAGCCAAGGTCAGCTACTGAAGTTGGTGTTTTTCTTAAGGGAAACTGATTTCAATTCCTCAAATTTAGCTCAGTATCTCAAAGATACATAGAAAGTGGCCTTGCTCATCAGAATTACTGAGATGTTGACTGTCGCTTATATAAAAGTGGCTGGTTCCAACCAAGTTCCAAGTGTGATTGTGAGCAAACAAATAGATGACTGTACGGTTTATGAAGTAAATATTTTGAATTAATTCCTACACAAATGTAAATGTGCTTGTTGTTTACCTGAGCATAATCTGTGTAAACAGACTTCCAGCAAGCACAAAAATTCTGCAGCATCAGCATTTTAAACTAGTCGGAGTGTTTCCTTTAGTTGCCAAAAAGCATAAAATAAAAAATGTAAAGAGACAGATTAAAAAACTCAAAAAAAGAAAAAATAAAACACATCTTTCACAAGGCTATGAGATATGTATTAGTTCATACAGAATGTCTTGAGGTGTTAAGGAAATTTGTTTTTTGCGTTTTAAATTAGAGGAAAGGCAAAATATATCTGTGTAAGAAGGGATAAGACTTAGTTGTGCACAGAAAGGCTTAGCCAAGAGCAAAATCCTAAAGTAGGTACTTTTCATGTACACACTTAACACACACACACACACACATAGAGTTGTTCTTCAATGGCCTTTTCTCAACTCTCAATATCCTCTCTCCTCAACTTCCAAAGTATTCACTATTTGGTGCTTCATCTGGTCCCCTATTCTTCTCTACTTCAAAATCCCACCAGACAGCTTCTTACAGTATAGATTTTTTTCTCTTCACCCATCAAAACATAACAGTGAACTATTCTGTTTTTCCCCCAAGCTATTGTTAGGTAACTGGTTAACAACTTATCTGAACATATGCCTACTAAGATCTCAATGAACGATAAAAGCTTAATGTGCTATTTTCCTTACTCGTATTTATCTCACATTATGAACTCTTCCAGATAAAAATGCCTCAAGTCAAAGGAATTAAAATTCCAAATGAAGGGCATTTAGGACCCTGTAGCAGGTTGATAGAAAAGAGATTTCTGCAAGGCTGCTTTTGCCTCATGTTCCTTGAAATATGTTTTGAAGGTTGATGTTTACTTTACCTGTATTTAGAGCTGACCATAGTGAACAGGTGTATTGAAAAATTATCATCCTTGAGAAGAGAGGTGACTGATAATGGCATTAATGCTGCTGGTTTTTACTTTCTACTAAACAATGCTTCAGTATGCAACTTGTTACACATAAAAGGTTATTAGTGACCTTGAGTCAACCATCTTTGCCTTCTTTAGACATCTCATAGCACTGTAACATTTTAAATTTATAATCGTGTTTACTTTTTAAATCGAGTTTTAAAGTCTCTAAACTAGATAGAGAGATTGAAATGAAGACACAAAAGAGCCTGCAAATGCTTGGATTGACACACATATCACACCAGTTATAACTCATCAGTTAATGTACTAAGATAGCAGAACCATTAGTATCTATCACATTAATTCATAATTCAGGATCTTTAAGTATCTGTGAATCATTGACATGGTACATTGCTATGTTTTTACCACCCACCATGTCACTGCATTGTTTTCATGATATTAATTGAATCTGGGCTATAAGCTCTAAAAGCTTCTGGACGAAGTTCTTCATTCATTATGAAGAGCATATAGTTTCTGCTAGCTCTGCCTTTACTAGACATGGCAGAAGTCCCCTTCCTTCACCCTGACTTCTCTCTGCCACTACGGCTGACATCATCATGGTCTCTCCACATTTACCTTACAGGACTGCCAAAGGATGAACTGTTCCAGGGAGGGGTATAATTTATTAGAAAGGCTCATTGTGCTGTCACTGTCGTACTTTGTAACATTTAAACTACTGGTTTTTATTTTATTCTTAAAAAGTTTTGTTTTGGGCATCACACCCACACACTGGTTTTAAACTACTACAAAGGTTTTTAGTATGAAAATTAAAACATGCCAAGCCAGAAAGGGACGGATTCTTCTCCTTCATCCCTAAATTACACAACATAGGCGGCCTTGTTCTCAGTTGAACAATGCATCTATGAATTGTGTTACATTCATATTCATGATGGAAACCTACACAGCCATTAAAAGAAATGAACCAATTCTACATGCATTGACACAAATAAATCTTGAAGACAATGGTTAGTGAAAAGGCAAGTAGCAGGGTGATGACATTAACTTAAGTTTGAAAATCATTAGAATAGTTTATCATTTATGGGTATCTACATATGTAGTAAACATATACAAACATGGATATGAAAGTTACACACCAATTTTAAGACAGTGGCTATCTTACCCTTAGGGAGGTGGGAAAATGGAAGTAAAGGAACTTCATGACATCAGTTGAGGGGACAACACAGACAGGTTTCCAACACTGTAACATTTTAGGAGGAAAAAAAAAAGACTTCAAAAAACTATGTAAAACTTTTTATAATGCATTAACATTTGTTAGAACTTAGTGAACATGAATGTTTATTATTCTCTGTACTTTATGTGTTTGAAATATTTCATATGTGTTGGAATTATTTCATACCAACAATAATGAGAATGATAAAGGAAACTTCCTGTTTGAAATGGACCTAGTTAGTAATTCTCGATACCGTCTCTTCCAACTATTCTCTCACATTCCCAAGGAGAGATGAGAAAATATGAAAGGCCACAGTTCAAACTAAGGCAAGCCAACAAGTAAACTCTAGAATCCTAGAATCCGGGAAGAGCTCATAGTCAAACGTCATGGGGCTAAATGGAGAAAAACTTGGACAATATTTAGGTAATAACAGTGTATGTCTGTTTTGTCCCCTAGTGAACAAAAGTGTGTATATGTAGGAGAACTGTGGGTGTGTGGGTGTGATGCCCAAAACAAAACTTTTTAAGAATAAAATGAAACGTGCTTATTGGAATATTTTGAAAATACAGAATGGAGAAAGTAGGAAAGAGGCAACCATGATTACACTGTGTAAAGCTAGCCAGTCCTGTTTTAACAGAGCTATTGTTGCTTCAGGGAGTAGAAAAAAAAGGAGACATTCAATGACACTTCTGTAATTGTACAATGAGGAGGTGATTATGCATATACATGATATATATGTGTGATATATGTATATGATATCTATCTCTCTATCTATATAATGACAGAATATTTTTCTTTTCCACATGAAAATGTTTTTTCAAAAATCTTTTTATTGCCGACTCTTTTCTTAACTTTAGTTCTCTATAGAAACATTCAGTGTCTGGAGAATAAAAAAGAGGGGGAATAAGGCTTTTTAAATTAAAAAAAAAAAACACAAAAGCATGCCACAACATTGTTGGAAAAAACCAACCTTACATTTTGGGGCTCTGACTTTAAACCAAATGACTTTATCTGCATAAAGGGACATTTGTGGAAAGAACTAGAATACCAAAATGAATTTCTGGATGAAGAACTTCTTCCCCTACTTTTATATCGAGGATTTTTTTTTTTTATGATCAGATCATATATTCCTCAAAAAAAAAAAAAATGGTTTTAAAGGAAACTCTGGTCCACCTTTATCTCTAATGGCCCGGTTGGGAGTTGCTATAATAATCCTTTTGCTTTTATGTGGCCATCTGGAGGCCTATTAAAAGGAGTATCTAAAACAGACTCCCCAAGTGTGCTGAGTTTGTACGTGTTCACCAAGTCACCAAAACAGGAGCATTTTTCCTACTGCAGGGAGAAATGACCCTTTACAGAGAGGGGTGGGGTTGGGGGGTGTGGAGAGAGAAAAGACACAGAACCAGCAAGAGGCACAGCTTGACCTTTTCCCCTTGCCATTGTGCACAAGTAGTAAGAATAGTGGTTGATTCTGGTGCATGTATTTCAAGGGTACAAAGATCTACAGCAAGGTTTCTTTACACCTCTGGGGCTCTGTGATGAGATGGAAGAGGTTAGGGAATGTGGGAACGGGAAACATTGAGAATTTAATGAAGCATCATGTTTCAACTGGATAATATTCCGTTTTGATTTGTGAGGAAAGCAAATATGAAATATTGAAATAATATTTCAAGTTCCCAGTTTTGTGGCTCAAATGGATATATTTTTCTTGCCTTTCTGAAAACTACACCTTTCATCAGAAGTCTAATCCAACAGAGTTTAGGACATAAGGGTAGGTTGTGAAACGGAATTTGATAAAAGTTGGCATTTGTCTTCAGTAGATTATTAAAATCACCACAGTAAGAAATCTGCTCATAAAGACGGAACAAGTTAGCAGGGGCTGGATATCATTTGTCCAAAATAGAGTCTTTTCTCTATACTCATTAACCATCTCGCCCAGGAATGTGGTTGAATCCTATTAAACCTGATACATCAAAAATTAAAAAAAAAAAAAATTAGTTGCTGTCTCCAACTGCACGACAACTCAGATCTAGGACCAAATAAGATGCATTAATTGCTTTACTGCTTCACCGCAAAGCCACTCTTAAAACATAATTCCTTAATGAAGTCCGTTAATTTGTTCACGGCAGTACACAAGCTGTTCAAAATGACACAGAATTGCACTCTGTTTTCTAACCCCTGCAGTTTCTTCTGTTAGTCACTCTGTCTTGTGTTGTTATCCCATGGATAGTAATTATTTTATAGTGGCTGTAATTAGGAGAGAATTAGGCTTGGTAAACAAAACCTGCCTTCTCCTGTTAATAGCTAAGGATAATAAATTTGGCTCTGACATTCACTATATTTGGACAAGCCTTGGCCTACTTCCAGTTTTCCCAATAAGAACTTTATTATATAATTATGCCTTGGAGGGGCTCATATTACAAGGTAATTTTTTTTTGTAAAGACACATATTGCATGGCTTCCAGCCAGTAAATGATATACTGTAATATATGCCTCCAATAAATGTTTTAAACAAAATCTCTCTAAGCAATATTCCGCTAGAGCTACATACTGCTCTCCAGCATATATTATTTACAGAATTTGTTCCTTGAGTTTTTCATAATGTAAATTATTTTTTTATTCACATTGTCTAACATTATGACAAGTCGCTAAAAAGGGGGCCTGAATTGTTTCTATCAGCAAATGACATATTTGGGTCTTCAACGTCCCATACCCCAGTTCCTGACGGTGGTATCCATCAGAGGGTACCAAAAAAAGTGTGTGTATTCTTTTGTAAAGACTGGCTGTTATTTTGCACAAGTGATGTTATATTTTCTTGAAACAATTGATTTCCTTTTCCATTTTTAACACAAGTGAAATAAAATTATTGTGTCCCACTGCAAGCCAGATCTCTGATGATTCATTTGCCTTTGGTTGAACCAGGCCTGAAAAGGTCACTCAAACTTGTATAGATCCACAATAAAAATAACATCACAAAGTGCTAAAGTGAAGAAAACTACACTGAAAATAGGTTCAAAAGCAGAATCATAGAAATAAAATATTTACTTAGAAAAACTCATGAGAAAAGAGACATAAGTGTCATTAATTTCATAGCAAGAAAAGAGGTCCATGTAAATGTGAAGAAATGGAAAAGAAAGACAAAAGATCCTGGTTTTTTTAGAATTTAAATTCATAGAGAATAATTCTTAATTTTTTTTCATATTCAGCATAAAGAGGTTACAAAGAAGGACAATAGGATTTTCAAAGGTATTTTGGAATTTTTTTCCCACACTCAGACTATATTCGAAACTGATATAAAGTGGAAACAGCTCATACATGTAAAATCCACCCCCTAACCCTCAAGAGATAAAATAGGTCTTAATGACTTGCAAACTAAAGGCAAGAATTTTGTCACTGGGATTAGCTCAATATCTGCCTCGGTTACCCCCATTCCCTTAGCATGTGTATCAGCATTCCTCTTAAAGAAGGAGCTGGCTGGTTTCTGAGATGGTTATTCACATTGATTAGGACTCCCCCATTTACTTGGTTAGACGTTCAAAGGGCCCTGATGTGGAAATTCATATGTATTGTGTATATTCAAAAAGCCTTTCTTCAAATGAGATTCCGTCCTGATTCTGGCCTCTCTATTCCCCTTTCTGGAGAAGAGCATAAGGGGCTGCATTTATTCTTCTGCTAAAATATAACCCTCACTCTCAGCAGAGGGTGACTTAAGTTGTGTTACATATATTCTAAAATCAGAAATTTCATTGACCTCCCTTCTCCCCACTTCTGCCCTGGGGTTGACCACAGCATGGAACCGAGAGACATCTCTAATTATTTTTACAAAGTTCTCTACTTATTTTCACAAAGTGTTGTACCTAATGAAAAAAAAAATTGATGTGTGTCTATTATATTTCTGTTTGCTAAATAGCACAGAGTTTCGGCATTGAAATTTAATGCTCCCTTTAGGAAAAGTAATTACAATTATTGTTCACTTCCAAGAATACCAACCTCTGACAGTAAGTTTAAACTATCAAAAATGCATATTCTAAGCTGACATGATTGCTGGGGAAATTATTGGTAATTCAGTTCAATGGAGCATTTATTGAGTATCTACTACATCCACTGAAGTGTCCTGAGAACAGGAAAATTTTAAGTAGGCAAGATTTGTTTTCCTACTTGTTTAAGTAGCTAGATACCCTTAATCCAAGAGCGTGCTTATCCTTGAGAAATTCCAGAAGGATGTAGGGGAAAATCCTATCTCCCACACTGACAGTGGCTGCTACTACCGCTGCAGCTTCTTTTCTTTGCTCTTTAGAAGAAACAAAAGCACAGTGAGATTAAGTTGCACACTCAAAACAATGCAGTAAATCAATGGTGAAAGATTGTCCAGGACCAGTGATTCAGAAGCCAATCCTCTATGTGTAGCTCCTGTCCTGTTCTGCTCTTTCCCTGTCATATTAGAATTATGCTGATAAGCTCTCTAATTAGAAAAAAATACTAATTTTACTACTGCTGATCAGTAGGTACTAAATCTTCATTCCTTGTATTAACAGTAATCACAAAAATAGAGCAAGAAAATGGGGAAGTATGGCAGGTTTACACATGCTAACATATATTTTCCACCTAAGAAAATGACCTTTATGGAACTCCTATCATTAAATGACAGTTTTCACATTTTAGCTAGAAAAATACGTTATGTCTCAGGGTGGTTTTGTTTTTGGTTTTGGTTTTGGTTTTCGGAAAGTCCCTTTATAAGGATGCATAGACTACCATTATGTACTTCGTGAGTGGCTGAAATAATTATCTTGACTAGTCTGTAAATACACTGTCAGAGAGATTCTTTGGATTTTGAAGGCACATATTGGCATTCAAATCAAAGACTTTTTGTCTACATAATGAATTTGGGGGAAAAAAAGCACAAAAATAATGACTTGAAAAATGACAGAATCATAGACACTAGAGATTTGGAAAGACCTATGACATCATTTTATTTAGCTGCTCTCACATAGCTCTCTGAGAGACTTTTGTGCACTGACATTTAGCATCCTTCTGGAATTGTGTGTTTCACTTCCGAGGAGACACTTGCACTGTACCACTTCAAAGAGAGAAACCTTAAGTCTGGACGTGCTAACACGCCGTGGTCCTAGCCCTGTACGCAACATACCAGCCAGGTGAAGATCTTTTCTCCCTTCCATGGCATGTTATGTCCTTGAGACTTCCTGGTAACAAAAGTCCCTTCTAACTTCAAAGCGTATGACAGTCCTATGGAGTTGGGTCATGATTTGGCCACTCTATTAAGTTGTTTTAATCCATCCTCATAAATCAATCCCTTTAGCTCTGCATCATGGTGGTGGCGATTTTGTGACATCTTCCCATTTTTTGACAGATTCTCATATTGGAATCTCTCTTCCCTGAGCAGAATCCTAGGTGAGGACTGGGTCTTGGCAAGTCCCGAAGAATCGTAATGTCCCATTAACGTTGCAGGTATTCGTACACTAAGCTGTGGAATGCAGAAGCTCCAGAATTGAAAGAAGGAAAGAAAACCTCAGTTGTAATGTTTTGCTGACCTTTCATCCTGTACAGGGCATTCATGACCGAAAGCATCCCATCCTCACACAAGGCACAATAATATATGGTCTGGCTAGAAAAGACCAAAAAAGTCAGTTTGTATCAGAGCAGTTAACTTGGCTTCCACAATTCCTCCCCTGCTGCTCTCCTAGTCCCACTTTGGCTGTATTTCACTCCATTAACTACAGCAATGGGTATGTGCTCTCAATAAATGTGTGTGGGTGTGTATATGTGTTTGTATTTGAAAAGAGTTTAGGCAGACAACTCCAAATAGCTCCAAAAGTGATTATACAATTAAAGAAACTATTTCCCTGCTGTTGATGGTTATTTCTTAAAATATTATCTGTCAACCTAGGCCACTGAGATTGATGTTCTGAATATATTTTTCTCTTTAAACCCTAAGGAAAGATCATCTTCATGTGCCTGCCCTAACTTCATCACTCTTATCCTAGATCTTTCTTATAGTCTGATTGTGAGATTAATTCCCAGAGGGCTATCAACATCCACTGCGATGTTAAAGAAACCGGTTCAGGTTCGGGTCTTGTAAGGTTCTGAACTCTCTGCAGACTGTTCTGAGCACTTTTAACTGAAGTTTTGAATTTTTCTATTAGCCAGTGGAAATGGTAAAGGAGCTCAAACACAGTGATTTCCAGCTGTGGCGAGCTTGGCACAATCTGAGCTCCTTAGACAGGGCAAAGAGCAATTTGGGATTTACCTGGGAAGGTTAGTATACTCACAGCATGTTTTAATTTTTGCTGAGAAAACATAGTATTTGGGGCACAGACTTAGTGCTTGGAAACTTGAGCCTTAAGTAAGTTGGACTAGGTCTGTTTTATATTGACTGTTGTGTGCCGTGTGATGGAGCACTCAAAAATCTGCTTGAGAAGATCTGTGGTCATTACTCAGTAGCTAATTAAATCAAGGAAGTTCAATACCTTTGTCCATTGAAATTTTGAGAAAATATTGAGAAAACCAAAATAATTTCTTAAGATGACTTTTATATAGAAGGCCAGGCATAGGCTTTGGGAAATGGACCTGAAATGTTTTCCTAAGGTGCTCAGTAGATGATGAGTAGTGCGTTGGTGTCTAAGCTTTGAGGAATTTTGGGAGACATCTTTTTACCTAGTAAATGACTCTCCTCTCTCAATTCAGCAGTTCTTAGGTGTCTTTTGTAGGGAATAAAGCCTTACACATCTTAAAGTGAAGTTTACACTACAAATATATCCAGCAACATTTTAGTTTAAACTAAGCTTTAAATGGCTGATCATTTATAATGTATGGGTCTTAAGGAGGGAGCATAAAGGCCCCAGAAGAGATGTCATTAAGGCAGGAACAAGAGACCTAACATTCTAAAGACAAGCTTGACATTTTTCTTAATTGCAACTTTCTCAGATCAAGGATTGGGGGACTTTGAGGAAATAAAAATCACTTTGCCCTGAACCTCAGTTTCTTTATCTGTAAAATGTGAGGTTAGAGGTGATGTGTCCCGTAGCCTTTTTATTTTCCCCTCAATATGAAAACCACACCTCCTTCTTTTTTTTTTTTTCCTAAGATTTTATTTATTTATTTGACACAGAGAGAGAGAGAGATCACAAGTAGGCAGAGCAGCAGACAGAGAGAGAGGGGGAAGCAGGCTCCCAGCTGAGCAGAAAGCTCCATGCAGGGTTCAATCCCAGGACCCTGAGACCATGACCTGAGCAGAAGACAGCAGCTTAGCCCACCAAGCCACCCAGGTGCCCCACCACACCTCCTTCTTAGGTAGCCTCTACTCTTTGGACTACATGCATGAGAACCTAACCTCACTGGCCCAGTATGCATCTCTTTCTAAGGAAGCTTAATTTAAGCAGAAACATACAGAAGTAGGAGAGAGTCTGCTACATGGTGAAGGAGGCCCCTGGAGAACATGCACACTGACCCATCCACTGCCGAGGTCTGTACCCCATTTCTTTCTTCTTGGAACTTGATAGGCCAGCCACTCTTTCAATTCTATGAGAGAAAGCATTCATGTTGTGGGGGTGGTGGTTAGGAAGAGCAGAGGGAGAAAGAGAATCCCAGGCAGGTTCCATTCTTAGCAAGGATCCCCTGGTGGGGGACGCGTGGGGCGGTGGGGGGGGGGGGATGCTAGATTGCATAAGTCTGAGATCATGACCTGAGCTGAAACCAACAGTGAGAAGCTCAGCCAACTGGGCCACCCAGGCTTCCTTGTTTGTTCACCTCCTACCTCAGTGCATAACTCGCAGCAGGCTAGTCCCAACAAACGGGGCATGGGAGGTAGGGAAGGGGGTGTGGGAGGTGGTAAAGAGGTAGACCTGGGTTTCAGTTTCTGGTTTATTTTGTCCTATCCCCACCACCTTCAGCAAGTTTTTGAAAACTCCTGTTTTAAAACGCCTCTTTTAAAGAGGCCATAACAGCCACCACCTTTTTTTGTTGTTGTATACAAACACGTAGAAGCCGATATTATTACTATTAATAGGGAGAGACGTTTGCTGAAACAATTGAAAAGTAGATTTCAAGGGTGTACCCAATAAATATCGATGAGGCATTAATACGCGTCAGAAAATGTTCTAGATGTATATCATTTCCATTTCATTGGAAAGATTACCTGTACTGATCTTTCTCCCATGCTATATAAAATAGTGACTGTAAACTTCAAAAGGGCTATGCATATTCTAGTATATCTCCCCCAGATACCTGTCATTCTGTCCCTTAAGGAGGTAAGTTCAATTCCACCTCTGGGCCACTGTGCTTGCTGATCCCTCCGCCATATGCTCTTCCGCCAGCGTTTCAAGTAACTGTCTTCTTTCCTTTATTCAGATCCGGCTTAAGAGGCATCTTCTGGATGATCAGTCTTACCCTTTAGCACTTATTTCTTCCACTGCACTTATCCCTACATGAAATTATCTTTGTTTAAATGTTCCTATTAGTTATATAGATCCCTCATATCCCTCCATCAAATTTTAGTCCCCGTAAAGATAAGGATTATATTTTCTTTGCCTTAGGTCCCAACATGTCATAGTTGTTTTATTATTAATTATTATTATCATTATTTTAGTGAATGACTGTAATTTGGGAGAGTGCATAGTTGGTACTTGGCAACTTCTCAATCAATAGTTTGGACTTCTGGAATACTGGTCTTTAAATCCTAAGCCTTCAAATTTCTCTCAGAGAAGAAACAGCAGGGATAACTTTCCTTACTTGTGATGACGTCTGAGGAGAAGCCAGCAGAAGGCAAACCGAGGTGGGATGTGCTCATTAGCTGCATCTGCCCTGCTGCTGGCAGGCACCGCAGAAGGCGAGTGTGTTGATGGTTTGAGGGGAAAATGTGGGGTCCCTGGCGTGGTGAAAAGCCATCCTAGTTCTGCCAACAATCCCCGTGGGGTTCATTCGCTTGAAAGAGTGACATCGGTGCATTCAACTGAAAGTACCAGATTCAGAGAGACGAGCCCTAGACACAAGTGGCAGCCACATGTTTGTCCTTAGCGATGGTCCTGGCTGCGGACCGACTCCAGAAAAGCGTTAGGCAGCCTGGGAACTTGAAAGGCCATAGCAGCAGTTACCTTTTTTCATGTTTTTCATAACAAATAATAGCACATTGTGAAGAAGCACAAGGGAGAAGGATGCCAAGCAGGGCCCCTGAAAATAAAACCAAGAATTCCCGAAGATGCGCAGGTTAACAAAGGGAAAATGCAGCTGTTGTGAATGCGGTCTGTGTCCAAATATCTGCCTGGTACCTGGCGGACGCCTTCACTTAGCTCTCGCTGTCCCTGAGCAGAGGCGAGAGGGATGCTGGTAATAACAAGGACGGTCCCCGATGACGGCAAGTCTAATTACAGGAGGAAAAAAAAAAGTGCAGGGAAAGAAAGAGTTTGGTTTTCCCAAGACGTCATTTTATTACCAGCCTGACACGGCAACTTTAAGGGTCATTTCTTTACGGTCACTAAAATACCAAAACAGTCGGAAAAATAGCACAGAGGCCATAGCCAAAGCCCCTGATGCTTCATTTCTGAAAACATTTTCCCACAATGGCAGCTTTTAAAAATTGTTTTTCTCCTTTTAATTAAAGAAACAATTTTGTTCCTCTGGATGTCTGCAAACAGTCACCAGGATAAAAAGAAGAGGCAGAGTGGGAGGGGACAAGTGAAGAAATAAACACACACGCAGAGAGAAAGAGAGACAGGGAGGGACAGACACCCAGAGGTTTAAAGCATTAAGAAAAGAAAAACAGAAGGCCATTTTGGGGGGAGAAATTTTCTATAAAGTAGGGAAAGTCTTGCCATGTATATTAAATTAGATTTTTCTTGAATGAGTAATAATCTTTTAAAATGTCTGTCCCTAATCATGAAATATGCTAAAAAGGGAAAGATAATGAATACTATAAATCTAGAGAAGGTTCTTTTGAAATATTACTATTTTCCCACAGATTATTCTAGGGGAAGACATTGATTATAGTTATCACACAGTTGTAAATGAATACGATTTCATTTTTCTTTTTTTTTTTTAAGATTTTATTTGTTTATTTGACAGACAGAGATCACAAGTAGGAAGAGAGGCAGGCAGAGAGAGAGGAAGGGAAGCAGGCTCCCTGCTGAGCAGAGAGCCGGATCCAGAGCTCGATCCCATGACCTGAGCTGAAAGCAGAGGCTTTACCCGCTGAGCCACCCAGGCACCCCAATGTCATTTTTCTTAACATTAATGATAATCTCACTTTTTAGTAACTCAGACAGGACAACCTCAATTAGTCTGAATTCATGAGGCTTTACCATGTACTCAGTGAAGTGTTTAGAAAGAGGAGGCAAACTATATGTTAAGTACATATATTAAAACTACAAATATCCTCAGAGAGTAAGTATCTACCACAGAGTTGCTTGTAAAGCAAATTTTTGCATATCAAATCTTGCAATTCCATTTCTTCCTTCACAAAATCTGACATGCTTCTGCTGAGAAACTTGGAGTCACAGAGCTTCAAAATCACATTTAATGGTACTGCAAACCTTCATTAGTTGCACATGAAATAGCAAAGTGATTTTTTCTGGTAAAATAACAATTATCAGCACTCAAATTACATAACACAATATATATTTTAACTGTAAATTCCTGAAACCATGTTTTTTACTTGCTTGCTTTTGTTTTTCCTCTTGCCTCAATTGTACCAAAAGATGTGGCATAAAAGTGAAAATCTTTAGACCTTTTGCTGTAGTGGGCATATTATTTCATTACCTTAGGCAATGGAGAATGGAGCCATGTCAAAAAAGCACATTTTTCTTTCTTGAGCATCTTGACGAAGTAAGTTCTAAATTTGCTTTTTTTCTCTCTCTGATGCTGGCATTTCATTTTCCTTCTATAAAATTAGGCAATTGATTTCTGCTCTCAAGGTCTTATATGTTAAAAGCATATATTTTAGTTTGTAGACCTTTAGAATATTTTTACATTACAGAACTGACTCCTATCTGATCTCCCTACTTTCAGTCTCTCCTCCTCCTTCCATTATTCTGTGCGGTAGGATTAGAGTAATCTTTTTTTTTTAAGATTTTATTTATTTATTCATTCACTCATTCATGCATTCATTTATTCATTTATTCATTTATTGGAGACCAAGAGAGTGCATGCATGAGCAGGATAGGGGAGAGGCAGAGGGGGAGGGAGAGGGAAAGAATCTCAAGCCGACTCCACTATGAGCATGGAACCATAAGCAGGGTTCAATCTTACCACCCTGAGATCATGACCTGAGCCCAAACCAGACTTTCAACCAACTGAACCACCCACGTCCCCTGTAAGAATAATCTTCTAGAAAAGAGGTAAGATCATGTTACTAGAATATTTTAAAAAACCTTCAGGTGGATTTTCATTGTTCTCAGAAAAAAATCCAAGTTCATTTCCATGGCCAATGAGGCCCTGATTGACCTACCATAGCATGCTGCACCAGCCTCTTCCCCTACCACTCAACTATTTCTTTCACTAAGCTCTTTACCTATCCTAGGCTGGAACTCTTACTTCTGCCTGGAATGACTTTTACGCTCCTTTACCTTTGAGTCTCACTTCAAATGTCATCTTCCCAGAGAGACCTTCCTTGGCCTAACTTCTAAAGAACCTCCTTCAGTTACTGTGTCCTCCCCTTGCTATTTCCTCCAACTGCAGTCTTCACAGTCTGTCTTTTTCTTGTTTTGCAATGTGTTTGATTTATATTGTCTGCCACTCCCAGCCTACTAGTAGAATAAATCTCCATGTAAGGAAAGATCTTGTCTCTTCTGTTCGCTTCTATATCCCAGAACCCAGCATGGTGCTTGATATATAGTTTATACCCAATGAGTAAATGAGTTAATTCCTTGATGACGAGAGAGCTCTATCATTCCTTTATGAAATCATTGAACTTCCAAAGAGGGAGACTGGTACAAGGTAAGACTTCACAAATCCTGATCAGATCCTATGGACAAAGAGATCTGTAAGAATTTTTATTTTTACTAATAAGATTTAACCTAGCTTTTTTTCCTAACATAGCTTCTTGCTGTGTTTGAGTTCTTTTGTCAAAGAGCTACAGATGTCTGTGACTTTCAAAATGGCCTTATTCTTGACACGATGAAGCTCAGGAAGCATAAAGAACTGGTGAAAGAGCTAATTTAACACCCATCACTACTCATCAGTGGTACTGCTGCAGTGATGATTACCATTACTCAGATTTAGAACCCAATCCCTTGTAGAGAGCATCCCCAGTTATTCTAATAAATAAAAATTCCAATATCACCCAGATATTTCTGGCAACAGTTTTTTTTTTTTTTTTTTGAGTGAGATTTTAGAGAGATGGAAGGTACAAAACCAATAATGAATAAATTAAAAATTAAAAAATAAGTTTTTTGTTGGCTATATTGAGGTTTTGATTAATCTAACCATACCTTAGAGAATAATCTAATAGTCTATTCATATCTTAGGGAATAGAATATTCATACCTACAGAATGTATAATAGGTGTGTCCGTAACTCTAATGAGAGGACTCATGCTGAGCCCCCAGACAGCTTCTGATGGTGATTGGTTATCAAAAATATCAACTACTTGATTCAAGAGTTGAAGATTTGGGCCAGCCCTACCTCTCTGGAGCCCTACCTCTCAGGAGAAAAGTGGAAGAAAGAAGAAAGGGGACCAAAGATTGAAACCTTAATACAACTCTGGACACTATTCTCCCCTAGATCTTATTCTTTTTTTTTTTTTTTTAATTTTTTATTTTTTATAAACATATGTTTTTATCCTAGATCTTATTCTATGTGACTCTTCTTTTGGCTGGGCTTCTTGATCTGTATCCTTTATAATAAAACCATAATTTTAACTATAGCACTTTTTTGAATTGTTATATCCTAGTGAAGGGGTTGTGGAAACCCCCACATTTTTGGCCAGTCAGAGGTGCAGGTGGCCTGGGCACCCTCAAAATGAAGCTGGTAACACATTAGGGTGGTCCCCTGGACGAATGAGCCTTTAACTTGTGAAGCTTGATGCTAACTCTAGGTAGTTAATGTTAGAACCAGCTATACTACAGTACACCCAATTGAAGGTGAACAAAATAGTTACCTATTCCTTTAATATTTTAAAACTAATTTAAATTCTCCAATACCTTCATTCTTCAGAACTGCAGGGATTTCATTTCCCTCTCCAGTATTTCTTTTATTTGTATAATATATTTATTATGCTTAAAAGCTCCTAATAATAGAGTGCCTTAGTTACAGGAAGATCAAAATCCACTTGCATGGTGTAAAAGGCAAGGATGAAACAGAAATAGTTACTGGAGTTGAGGAATGATAAGGAGTTGAATATAAAACTTAGTTTTGGGCTTCCTAGAAGCTAAGGCAAAAAGGAAACATGAATTAATAGTCAAGTAGGATGTCATATCAATACACAATCTGATTGTACATTTCAGTGGAATTCATTGTATTTTTTTAAATTTAAATTCAATTAATTAACATATAGTGTATCACCCTTTTACCTCCTCCCCTGACTCCTCTTCCCTCCAACAACTGTCAGATTGTTTCCTATGATTAAGAGTCTCTTATGGTTTGTCTCCCTCTCTGATTTCATCTTGTTTTATTTTTCCCTCCCTTCCCCTATGATCCTCTGTTTTGTTTTGTAAATCCATATATGAGTGAGATCATATGATAATTGTCTTTCTCTGATTGACTTAGTTCTTTTAGCATAATACCCTCTAATTCTATCCATGTTGTTACAAATGGCAAGATTTCTTTCTTTCTTTCTTTTTCCTTTCTTTCTTTCTTTCTTCCTTTCTTTCTCTCTTTTTTGATATCTGAGTAGTATTCCATTGTATA
This sequence comes from Mustela erminea, assembly GCF_009829155.1. Lineage (NCBI taxonomy): Eukaryota > Metazoa > Chordata > Mammalia > Carnivora > Mustelidae > Mustela > Mustela erminea. The sequence continues at coordinate 60,331,223 of NC_045621.1, forward strand.
TATATTCCACATCTTCTTTATCCCTTCACCTGTTGATGGGCATCTGGGCTCTTCCATAGTCTGGCTATTGTAAACATTGCTGCTATATTTCTACTGGCTGGGCAGAGGTACTTATGGCTGCTTATGGCTGCTATGTCTTTTAATAATTTGAACTAATGGTTCCAGATCAATTTATATTTCTTTGTCCATTCAACAAATTTTATTGAGCACTAAGTAAGGACTAGGCACTGAACTAGATACTGGGTATTTGGGTATGTCAGTTCATAAGACAGAATAGTTCCTAAAGACAGAAACAGTCCCTATTCTAATGGAGCTCACAGCCTATTGGCAAAGGCCAAGACACTCCAAGGAACAGATAAATGTGAGTGATTATAAATTGTGGGTTTTTAAAAATCTCTCCTTATGATTTTTCCCTTTCCTCAACAATGCACTTCAAATATGGTTATAACTCTTTCCCCTTATTTTCCAAGTGACTATTGAGAGCATGCATGTATATCTTACAGACTTTTACTATTGGTTTGGGGATATTAATGTGAAAATAATGCACAGAGTTTAAAACAACTTAATCTAACTATTGGATGTCGTTCTTTCAAAAATTATCCATTATTACAGAAATTATACATAGGAAGTCCATTCTGGGGCATCTTCTTCCAGTCCCTAACATACCACCAAGTTGCTGTGGCCTGCTTTCTCCTTTCAGAGAACCCCACTTCGTTCTGTTCCTCGTTTCACTTAAAAATCCCTGCGACTTTATCTTGAAAACCTTTCTTATAACTCATTCTCTTTCTTTCAGATAATGCCCAAGGAATGTGGCTACCTGTGCATAGCCAACAGATTCATTAAGGTGTATCCCTATATAAAATAACAGTCTTCTTTTTATTACATCCCCACTCCACCATCAAATGCAAAAATATCTTCAGGGTAAGAAACACATCACAATACTGGAAATGTACTACAAATATCAATACTGAAGTCTTTATTTTTCTTAAACACTCCTCCTTGTCTATTGCATTATTCTTTTTTCTTCTGTCCAGGTACCAAAGACTGCTCAGAATATATTTTAATTAATATTTAGTTTACATATTTATTAATAGAAATGTAATTAGTCATGTGAGCAAAGATTATGGATTTTATTTATCCTGGTTTTTTACCTCTATTAACATGTTATTTAGACATTTGGATCTATTTCTATCTCTATATCTATCATCTATCTGTATGTCTATCTTTATATAGAAGAATATTATGTTTATATATGTGTGTATATACATATGTATATAAATAAAAACATATATATAATTATATTATGCTATGGAAAGCTTGATATTGAAAAAACAAGTGAAAAGGTCATAGGGATAGCTTCATTTTATTTTATTTTTCTTCCGTTAGGTATTGGTATGGTTAGGTACTGTATGCAAAATTATTTAAACCATCCTTTTTTAAATGGCCAAATAAGTGATCGAATGTTTATTTTCTTACAGAAATAAAATGTTATTTGCCTTACTTGATTAATTAATTTTGCATAATGTAAACCTAGGTATTGACTTAATATTCCCTCTACCAAGAACACTTCCTATTGAGATGACGTCAAAGGACTCTGTAGTGTGGACAGACCCATAAATCTACCTAGTTTCATACTGAGATGAAGATCTCCAAACTCAAATTCGGTATAGGTCATAAGCAGTGTAATGAATCACATTCTCCAAAGGCATTTGGCCTGACTGCAAATTATTTCCGTGTTTTGTAGATGCAACAGACTGTCTCAGGAAACTTTGTCCCTCTTGCCTATAATCCTTGGGGGATAATGTGTGGGCATTCTGGGTCCAGGTGGCATGGCTACTGGATTCTGACTTGGGTATCCTCTCCTGGACTACAATGTATCCAGTTTTATCGGACTACATTTAGCTTTCAAGAAGTTTTGAAGTGCCTGTCATTTTCGCAGCACTTGAACAAGAGAGCCAGGAGGAGAAACCATCATTGGATCTTTAGAAGTCAGTTGAAAACTACCTCACACCCAAAAAAAGAGACAAAAACTCACATTTAGAAATTCTCTTCTCTTGTGCAGGAAGTGGCTCACTACAGTTTCTTCTCAGTGTAATACTCTAACACAGTTGGTTGCCAGACACCGCTTAGCTATTATCATACAAAGCAAATAATGTTTAAACCTAGCAATTTCCTGTTTGTAGAGAAAACACAGAGCATATAGGAAGAGAGGGGCAGATTTGGCATCGGTTAAGACTTTAATGCCAAAAAATGAAATACTAATGTAGACCAAAATAAACCACTATAAAATCTGCCTGTCAAAACAGGACTTATGTCTGTGTTCTGTAGAAGCAGAAATAGCCTTTGAATGTTTTCTCCTACATAGACTTCCACAAAAGCTGCTAACAGCTGTGGAGACAGTGCCGAATGGATTTGATGTTGGAGTCAGACCATCAAATCTTCCCCCAAAGAGTTTTGATTTATTAAGGTTAGATTACAGCTATATCTGATTTTCTTGTTAATGTACAAATGGGGACAAGATGTCATTTTCCCACCGCTCTCTTTCCATTTACGTACTTTAAATGCACTTTAAGGCAGAGAATCTTTAAGTGAGAGAGCAAGTTTTACTGACTTTGGTATTTAATTGTTTACAATCCGTTAAAAGAAAGTACAAAATGGATGGTGAAAAAAATTAGTCCACTATTCCATTTCTATAAAACCAATTCTTATTTATTTCCAAATGAATCAATTAATGGAAGATACGTGATTTAGAAAAGGAACTACATTACCTGTACAGCTTCTCTGAAGGCATCCAAAGATTAAGGAAAAACCCATCCTACTTTCGTTCTGTACTCTTAGGTGAATGTCCCCTAGAATATTTGCAACTTAAATACAATGTGTAAAAATTAAGGATAATTAGGTTCTAACTCAGTTTGAGCCATTAGCTAGCTGGGCCATGTTCAGTGAGCCCTTAAACATGTCTGGGCTTCAGAGTCTATTTGAAAATAAAGGGGTTCAGTGCATTGTTTTCAGTTGTGCTCTGAGGTCTAATGAGTATATTCATGAAGGTTACAGAAGATGGGCTCACAGGCAGGGTTCTCCAATTCTACTTCAACCAAAGCAGCCCTGCTTCTCTCAGAATCATTCGTCTTGCCTTTTAAGTGATATTTTGTTTGGCAAGGATTTTGACACTAAAAACGATTAGAGTAGCACTTGAGGGCAATGATATCTACCTCTCTTGAAGTATAGGGCCCTTCCTCTATGGCCTCTAGCTCCTTTATCCATGTTGAGCTACTAGTTCCCAAACAATTCATCTTCTCTCCTTTCTGGTGAAGGACTAGAGCTGGGTAAAATTAAACCAAGTAGGTGGGTTTCCCTTATGAGGTGATCCAGATTTCATTTGCCCAGGAAGTTGTGAAAGCTGTCTAACTCTTGGAAAAGAACCATCAACTGCAATAAGATAGCTTTAGAGATTTCATAGTGGTTTATTTTAGACTGCATTAGTCATTCATTTGTGGCATATCAGCCCCCACTAATGTCAAGTTGTGCTCTGGGACTTTTGCAAAATAGATCACACTTAAGCATATTTTCTAGCTCTCACGCTATACGGAACATTTGCGCAGGCTCTTGTCCAGCCCTACACAGTTGAAAAGATATTTTTTGCTGCTTGAAGTGCTATTAACTGTCTTTCTATTGCCAGATGCAGGACCCATCCTCAGCTCCATCTTTTTCCTACTTTCCAAGACACATGTCAATAACAGCTCTCTATCATTGATACAACTCTTCTCAGGCCATTGTTGGTTCCTTATCTTCTTCCTTTCTCACAGCTGCTTCTTTTGCTTTCAGCATCAATATTAATTGGTGCTTTGATTTTTTTCTCTTGCTATGATTTGATAACAGATCTATGCTTAACCTGGGTTCCCTAGCCTCTTTATTAGTGCCTTGCAGGGTTTCATACCCATGTAAGATGATGCCCACTTGCACATCTTTGCCCTGTCTTCTTATCTGGTTTCTAAGTGCCAATTTCTTTTTGGCCCAACACATCTTCAACAGATGCTACAGCAACACCTCAGATTCATCAGTCTCAAGCTTAATTCAACTCTCCCTACTCTCCAGCCCCACTGTGTTTTTTTCTCTCTCATCCAGCCTATTCAAATCTATTTGTGGCACCATAGATTTTCTACATCTTTAGTTCCTAGAAAAGCAGTCTTCAGACCCCACCCTCCCCAACTATTACATCGAGTATTCAAATTTAATAGAGTAAACTAATAAAGGTACTAGGATGACAGTTTTAACTGAGGCAAAGTTTGGAGTCTCCTTATCAACTAACATTTTCCCTCCCTCACTTTTCTCCATATTCCCAGGAGGAGATAAAGTTTGGGACCTATTGCCTTAAAGTTCATAATGGATCGTTGTTTTCCTTCACCTTCTTTCTCTACTTTGTCACCACGCTTCATATTTTTAAAATTTCATTATAACTTCTGGAGTTTTTCTTTTTAAATCACATTTTCCATCCTCGCTCTGTTAGCACTCATAGGTAGCTCTATTCGCAAGATTCTTGTCCTGCTTTATGTACAACATGGGTCTCATCGCCTGCTTATTTTCAAATTAGATTTTGAGTGGATTAGTTTTGTCTCTGATACAGTAAGTATTTTAAGGGATTATTTTTTCATCCATCCATCCATCCTTCCATCCATCCACATCTGTCCCCTCATCTCTTTATCTATTTATTGAGTATACCATATGCCAGGCACTGTGTGGAGCACTGAACTGGAACTATAATTAAGACAAATAAGATTTCTGCCTCCATGGTGATATTCTGGGTTCCTAACTCTAACAAACCTTGTATTTGGAACATAGAAAACATGCATTTAATATTTGCTAATGAATTGAATAGAAACTGATTAAATATCTTCCTGTTTTTCTAAAATGAGGGCTTTATGTTTTCTTCCTATGCACCTTTTTATTAGGGTTAATTGAGTCTAAGGCAGTGCTCTTAACAATAGTTGATTTTGCCCTTACCTCCATCCCTGACCCTACCCTAGGACATTTGGTAGCATCCGGAGACATTCTTGTTACAACTAGAAATGGGTAGAGGATGCTGTTGGCACCTGGTGAGTAGAGGCCAGGGATTCTGCTTAACAGCATCCTACAATGAACAGGACAGCCCCCTACAATAAAGAATGAACCAGTGGAAAATGTCCATAATCCCAAACTTGAGAAATTCTGGTCTAAGATACTGAAGTCACATAAATTCTTTTTCCTAAACAGTAAGCTATTTGTTGTTCTTACTATTTTTACCAAATACCAGCTAGGTGTTCCTATTATTATTTTTACCAAAAATCATGAAATACTTACCCTTTTAATGCCATACTTTGGGCTTCTTTGCTCTTAAACCCAGGTACTACTCAAGTTACTTTTCACCAAATAGGAAAAATGACAGATGCTTTTGGATATTAGATGCTCTGGCTGAAGGCAACATAAAAACCTAACAAAATAGGCCTAAATAATAAGATATATATGTTTCCCCTTACTTTAAGCAGGCCAAAGAGACGAGTAGTTCCACAGTTGGACTTAGTAGCATAATATGGAAATCAAAGGCTTAGGATCTTTCCATCATTCTACTTCATATATTCATCATGTTGGCTTTGTTCTCAAATGGCTTTCCTCCTAACTAAAGAATCCCTAGTATCTTTCCAAGCAGCGTATAGAGATAGAAAATATAGTCAGTGAGAGAAGTGGGACTAATCCCTCCTGTGTATACCAGTTTAAGAGCAAGAAAATTTATCCAAAAGATATCTTTTGTCATATTGTGTAGAAAGGAGTCCCATACCTATCCTTAACCAATCTTAGGCAATAGGAACGAAATGCCATGATTGGCTCAGACTAATCAGAATTCATCCATGAGTCATATGGGAGATGGACAGACACTTGAACAAACTTGGGGCTCTGCCAGCAAAGAAGGAGGAAGGTTGTTGGAAAGGAGATTACAAGTGGGCACCCATTTTAACTATAAGATCTATACTTGAGGTCCTGAGAATGCATTGCCATTGTAAGTCCCAATGTGCTTTTCAGAAGAACAAAGAAATTAACCTGGGCAATTTGGCTCTACTCCAAATTGAATAATTGCCTTCAGTTTCTAAAGTTGAAAATGGAGAAATTATTCTTTTTTAAAAAAATATGTGAAAACACATTTCTACTTTAGAAGTGATTGTCATAACCAGGACAGGGGGTAAAGTGACTAAATCACCTAGGGTGCAAAATTTAAAGAGGTACTCACATTTTAGAGTGCCCCCTTTAATTTTGTGCCCTAGACCCCTTACTTGCTTCACACTGGTCCAGGTTCTGATAACTATATTATAATGTGGACTTTGAATGGCAATAGATTGAGGTTTTAAATATTTGAAGATAGACTTAAGACATCCAGCCTACAATGCAACAATTTTTTTTTTTTTTTTCCTGTAAAACACCTTGAAAATAATTCCCTGCTCATGGAATCCTGACTATTGGGTATATAACAAAACATGGCAATAGTTTTTTTTTGTTTTTTTTTTTTGTTTTTTTTCTGAGCCAGGAAAACTTGGTTATAAAATGATTTTAAAAATACTTTTCTCTTGAAGTCTTGACATGATCAGCACTGGGCGTGACCTAAAGATGGAATGAGGAACTTGAACGGATGACTGTTTCCTTAGCAACAAGAGCCATATGTTTCCTTTGAAACATGAAACCATAAGAAACTGTTCCCCTATATTTTTCTTTCCTCCAGTTCAGTGGTTTATACAGTAGTGGCATAAAATTTTAATATTTATTCAGCCAATATTTATTGAAGACCTACCATATGCAAAGCGATAATTATATTTTAAAAATTTAAATAGGACTCTTTTACCTATTATCCATTCAGCTACATTATTAGATGTATGGGCAACTCTGTAATGCAAGTAATCTACTAAAATCTCAGCTCTGACTGCATATAAGAATCGCCTAAGCAGTTTTTAAAAAACAAAGATGCTGAGGCTCTAACAGAATATGGTTCTGTTGTGCGCATCCGGCATCGGCATTTTTTAAAAGGGCCCCCAGGTGATTCTAATGTGCAGCTAGGATTGAGAAGCACAGCCCCAAGAAAATTTATGGCGTTGATAAATCAGCTGAACAATTTGAATTACATCAGTTGGAGATTAGAGTTTATAGAAAATTTCAGAGGGTGTAGTTCAATTTCTTCCCTGATTTACTGTTTTTCAGGACAAGGTTTCAACAAACTAATAAATCAGGGCCCCCCAATTAGTCACTTGCTGTATCTACCTTGTGTTTTTGGATAGGGAGAGAGCCGATGACAGGACTAAAGCTGCCACCAGACCCACCCAAAATCTGCTTCCTCACAGCCTCCAGAAACTATGTCTAGGAGAATAACAAACCTAGAGGCTTCTGTCTTAGCTATGTCTCGACTGGATATACAGCCTCAGAGGCCTCCGGAAAAGATGGCCTCCCCTCCTGTCCGGTTCCTTCCTGCCACAGCTGAAGCTCTTAGAGACAAAACTTAGCCACGGTTAGGTGTGAGTTAGGTGTGAGTGTAGAGAAGATTTGGTCTTCTAGTTCTAACCCAGAGTCTGGGCCAGATCTTGGATGAAGACAGACAAGACTCTAATTCTCAACTCAGTTTTCATCTTTGTTTTTAATCAAACTCCCGCCAAGTAATAAAAGACAAAAAATCGTGATCTCTCTTGGTTCAGATGCCCAAATATTAGGAAGCTGCTCTTTTTTTTAGATTTTTCGATTTTTACAATCATTCATTGGTTTATTGTCCTATTCCCCAGGGTTTTATGGAGTACCTACTGTGTGCCAGGGCTGTGTTAGGTAATGAGGGTGCAGATGTGGGAACTGGCTCGTTCTAAGCCCCACAAAACCTACATAAGGATGCAGACAGGTGTACAGTGTGTTTCATACATGTGTGATAGAGGTAAGTCTGGGACCATGAAAATTCCAAGAAATAACCTATTAACTGAAATTGGAGGATGAAATTGGAAAATAAGTCAGTTAAATCTAAAGAAAAAAATTGTACAGAACATAACATACTAGTTTAACTTACTATTAGTAAATGAGCTACTAAAAATGGGTATTAAAAGCCAATGGAGAGCACTTTGCCCTTAATTGGTCCAGCAAATATTTATTAAGCACACAGTATTGAGAACAGTGTGGACAAGGGAATAAAACAGTTGACATGGGAGCAGAGTCTCTATTTTTTTTTTTTTTAAGGTGAGATTGTGTTTAGTAGGAATGGCAGATATTCATAATAATGACAATGGTAACAAATAATATTGGTAAAAAAAATAAATTTTAGGTGCTCTAGAAACTTCCTACCAAATGGTGGTTCATGAAATAGTTAATATTGACCTCACCAGAAAATTCATGAGAAAAGCAAGTCCCATCAGACCTACTATATCAGAATCTTGTTTTAATAAGATCCCTGGGAGAATCGTGTGCACACTAAGGTTGACAGACAGTGATCTGTGATATGCTAAATGCTTTACATAGATTACCTCCTTAAAATTGCACAGCAACCTTAAGGAGGTTTGCACCTCCCTTTGATGACACCTGGAGAACTGGAAGCTTCACTAAGGTAAGTCATTTGCCCAAGGTAACACAGGGAGTAAAATGACAGAGTCTTTGGAATCACAGCAGGTTGACTTTCATCCCCATGCACTCTGTGTCCACAAATAAAATAATACTTAAAAAGTAACAAGAACTAATTCAACAAGTAGCTCAACATCTTGAAAGGGGTCTGGATTTATTCTACAACTAGAAAAATCAGAGACTAAATCATTTTATTAAACAACCATAGCAATTTATCTGCATGATCTCACAAGAAGCTGCATAGCACATAGAAGCTCTTGAGACATAGGAAAGTCACTATGGGCCCTGTTACAGTCAATGGCTCCAACTGCTTCTGCACCAGAACTTCCCCAGAGGTTTTGAGTAATTGAGGCTGCTAAATCACCTGCAATGATCAAAGCCCTGAGATGAATTTCCTGGGCTAGCATTCCTTGGGCACTGGTAGGCCTGTCCAGATTAATACCTGAACTACAGTTTATCTTCTTTCTGCAGCTTGTTGAATTGGTCCTAGATAGTATGCAACATCTGAAATGGCCACTCAAAATTCTATCAGTTGCCTGGATGGAAGTGGGGGAAGGAAGAAACTACCATGCAGCAAGGGAAAACAATTCCAAACAATCCCTCAGCTATCAACATCTGAGGAATACATTCTTCTGGCAAAAATCAAAACAAAATAGTTTTCAAAAATGTTTTATCAGTTAATGGCACAACCTTAAACTTTGGATTTCCTAAGGTCTTTTCAAATTCAAAAGGTGACATGCAGAAAAAATATGTCAAATTCACTTGTTTGCTTTAAAAAAAAAGACAAGGCAGCTCTCACCCAGTTTGGATGACTGTTTTGAAGTCCATTTCAAAAAACAACTTAAAAGAAAGATGACTGTAATCACAGATGCGATGTGGCAAAATTCCTTAATGAAAGAAGAAATTTTACGCTTTCCAGGTTTGGAGGAACTTAGGCTGGATCATCCAAACAATTGCTTTTGAGACCACACTGTCTGGTTCCACGCATTTCATGTGTAGAGGGACTTTCTCCCTTATGATCACAATCTCCTGTAGTTAATGTGTCTCTCTTCCATCTGGGTTTGCTGGTAACATCAATAAGGTTGTAGCTGACTATTTCTTTGCTAACAGACAGATTCAAAAGTTTGATTTGCAAGGTATCTTATTGGTGCCAGATCACATTAAATTGTTTTGCCTTTTGAAGAGGAAAAGGAACCACTTGCTTTTTTTTTTTTTTTTTTTTTTTGTATGGCTGCAGTGGGAATATCCTGTAGGTGGTTGATGGTGCAATTACATAGAATTTTTCTGTGCTTTTAAAGATGCAACTAACATGAGAATAGCAATGGGGAAACATCAAGTGCTCAGTGTGTGGTTTGCTGGAAAAATTATTTTTAAATGTGAAGCTTTAGGATCCTAATTCTCATTAGTATGGTAAAAATAGAATGACAGCCATCAAAAAGGATATGAGTGATGGTTTAGAGTGAGTTTTGCCAACTTAAATGGATTGTGGTGGGTGTGGTGTGCTATGTTGATGATTTCAATCTATGTCAAGACTCTGAAGATAAAGAGAATAAGAACTCAGGGATATTTTTTTTTAATCTCTGTCATGTAATAGTGGTTGGAGGTGGAAGTAGGGGTAGTTACCCACATGACAGATTATTTGCCATATCTGACCCAATAGTTCATTTCTCATTTGACTACAAAGAACTATAATACTCCCCTTTTTCTCAAAGGCTCCTGCTTTATTGTCCCTATTGTGCTGTTGCCACCCCTCCCCCACCACCCCATCCCCACATAATTAAGTCAGGAAGCCATCAGTGGCTTAACAAGAAACAAGTTGATCCAATCTGAACAGTGAATGACGATTTAATTCTCTTACTGGGCTTATGCCTAGGAGAGTTTGAAAAGCCTTTTATATACCAATCATTATACATAAAACTTAAATCTCTATTATTTTTCATGGGAAGAAATCCAAATAAGTCATTTGGATGATATGATTGGAATGAAATGCATCTTCCTCATCCCCACCATCCTGGCCAACTGATGTGGGACAGGCCCCTAGGTGGTAACCGAAAGAGATTTTAGCTGCCAAATCTAGAGAGTCAAGTCTATACAAAGGGACCTGGGAAAGTCCCGGTTATCAGTGGGTGCTGGAGGACTGACGTAGGGGTGGAATGGTCTGGGGAGGGTGTTGGTACATGGGTCAGAATCCAGAATCAGATAGTTTTTCTAAATCTCATGAGTTTCTATCTTTCAGGTCCCTACTATATCAGTTTTCTGCTATTTGCTACCCAACCACTGAAGTAATTCCAAATATTTGAGGTTTTTGTTTTGGTTTGGTTTTGGTTTTTTGGTTTTTTTACATTTGCATCTCATTTCAAGGTAACTTACCTCTAATAGTTCAAGTAGTACTACCTGGTATAACAAATAAACCACAAAATCTCAACAAATTAATTCAAGATTTTTTCCCCTCATTCATGTAAAGTTCAATTGGCCATGGAAAGAAGTTACTATTCTCTTCTGCCCACCTTTCCTTGTCCTGAATTCAGACACATGGCCATGCCCCATTACAAGGGAGATTGGCAAATGGTGCCTACATGATTAGAAGGAAAGGGCACAGTTTGAACATCTAGCTGGTGACACAAAGGCAGAGAGAGTTCCCCTAAGCAGCTCACCAAGTTCATTAATCCTTGTATGTGGATTATACAACACGATGTGTCTTGTCCAGATAGTTTTATTAATTTATCTTGACCAGATAGTTTTCTTGCTTCATGCTGCATCTTCAGCTCTTGGACTTAGGATAATTAAGACTATTCTTCTCTATATTGCTTTATAAAGCCCTCAGTATGGGTTCATGACAAAAGAGATGATAACATGTCTTCCATGATAATGATAACATGAGACATTCAGTGAGTAGCACCTGTCCAGTTCTGCACACACCTCACAGATTCTCATTGTGCATTTATACCGCTCTCAAAATTGAAGACTCCTCTTTATATCATCTTAATATCATGCCAAAAAAAAAATGGGCAGGCAATAACTGAGCATCTCAAAGCAACCTTAACAACAGCATTTTGAAGGATGCCGGACCTAGTAAAGAGCAATGTAATGTAGCAAAATCAAATTCAAACTGAAATCCAGTCTGATTTCATTCTTCTTTCCCCTCCCATTAATTCCTTTTTCTCTTTCTGTCTCTACTCCTCCTATGGCTCCTCTTCCCCCTTCAGCATTATATGCCAGAAACAAATGCTTGAGGAAAGCTCTCTTAATTGCCAGGTGGCATAACTTTGGAATCTCCTGAGAATAAAATGCAGAAAATCTGACACTGTGACCAAGATTATTCTTATGTTGATTGAAGCATGTGCATGACATGACTTGGAATGGTTTGAGACATACCTAGCCAAATAGTTTCTTAATTCTCTGTTGGAGAATTATGTTCCTCCAGTTTCTCCAGTGTATCATATATGTACCATGTCCTTATGGAAGCAAATTAATGGTTTGGGGCATCCCAAGACTAGATTCATCATGTTCCACAGGACTTGGAAGACTAAGATATGCTTACTTGATGTAAGTAAAGACCTGACTGATTACCCTTCTGACTCTTTATCAGTTATAGGACAAATCAGTTCTGAATTGGTGTTGCACTGTCAATATGAATGAGTTCATAAAAATATGTAAAGATGGCATTAAATAATTTTTGTGAACATATCATTACTTTAGGAAAGTTATGACATTTCTCAGTTAGATGGTGTTCTTCCCTGGAATATTTATTCATTTAAAGATAAAAAGTGTGAATTTTCTTTCTCAGGTGGCATCTGGCCTATATTCAGCCCCTTAGTGTTACTTTAAAAATGACCCTGAACTTCCAATCCTTGACCAAAATCTCAGTGAATGTACACTAGAGATTTATAAGATATACTCAGAGGCTTGTTTCATTTAAAACTGATTTTTAATGTCTTGATTCTGGAAAGTAAAACTTAAAACATCTTGTCAAGTACTTGTATGATGGTTATTAAAAATACATTTGTATTTCAGCGTAGATTTAAACCATATGTTCTTATTTGCTCCCATTTAGCACATTAAACGACTATTTTGAAACAGACAATCAAAATCCAAAGCCGCAAGAGCACTCTCTTAAAAATAGTTTCATATGTTTCTACTTTTAGCATAAAGTAACACTTTTTCCCCACCTGCCAGCACTGAACACACCTGGAAGGGTTTATATTTAGCTGAAATCTAGAACTCATAAAACCAAAATTATATTAAGACTTGGCAAGTTTTTATTTGTTTGAAGGAGGACCGAGTTAGAAGTTAGAAGGCTGCCTTAAATTTCTTTTGGCCATTTTTCTTCTCTCTCTTTCTCTTTTTTCCTCAGCTATTTAAACAGTTAGAAGATTGGATATCAAGCAGCATTTATCTAAGTATTTTAAAACTGTGCCAAAATAAAAGCTAATCATTTTGTAATCATTTTGTAATCAGTATGCATAGAAGAGAGGAAGAAGCAGTAAAGCAGTTGCTGCATGTTTGCTGACAAAATATTTAATCCAAACATTTAATTTCAATCTGCCACTGTTCTCAGTCAGTATAATTACTTTAAGCAAATACCATGTTGGAAAAAATGGTCCCAGCCACTGAAATGTAAATAATACAATATAATCATCACCACACTCAAATTCATATACTATAATTTATTTGGATCAATTTCATAAATATGGGTATAATAACTGTTTAAATTATTATAAACATGTGTATCTAAGCTACACTTATGGTGGTTGATTTATTCTTTCTTGTTGGTTACTTATGCCTGGGATAAAGACTTGCCAAACAAGTCAAATCACACCGACCTTCTCATAAAATCAATCAGTAAAATCAATCAATGAGAAAAATTAGTTTTTTAGGTTGCTGCTATTATGTCACAGTTAGATAAAGCATATAACTTATAAAATAGACAGAATTATTTATCCAACATGTATTTGCAGAATATGTTAAATATAAGGTATATTTAAAATAAATTTTGTAGAAATATTGTAGAAACAACAGATAGAGATTCTACGTTAAAGGTCACCATCAATAAAAGTGTTAATTTTTAAAAACAAGGATCAATAAAAATATGACAGTATGAAAACAAACAAACTACCTTAGAGCAAGGCTTTTCTCTTACTTTTTTTTTTTTTTAAATCTTTAGCATCTACGAAATGTTTGAAGGGACAGGGCATGCCCATTATGGTGCCCAGTCTGCTCTCAGCCATTCTTGCTGAATCTGCCTTACCCACCGTTTCCCCACAGGCTAGCGGCGCTTGAAAACTCTTTGTGAAGAAGAGGCCAATTATTGGACTAGAGTGGCCAACTGACTCAGACTAGTCAGGAACACATATGATAGTCTGATATATAGGACTTTTTGCATAGAGCTCTGAACCTATCAGATGTAGTCTCTCTAAACTTAAACAGTCATCAAGAAATACTTATTTCATTAATTAAAACAGTATATTCTAAAAGTCTACTTATAGGGGCACCTGGATGGCTCAGTGGGTTAAAGCCTCTGCCTTTGGCTCAGGACATGATCTCAGGGTCCTGGGATCGAGCCCCGCATCGGGCTCTCTGCTCAGCGGGGAGCCTGCCTCCTCCTCTCTCTCTGCCTGCCTCTCTGCCTACTTGTGATCTCTGTCAAATAAATAAATAAAATCTTTAAAAAAACAAAAGTTTACTTACAAACTAGAACTTCTAAAATCTTATTTTGATACCTGGGATTTGTCTCAACATAATATAGGAGCAGGAAAGTGAGTGGATATTTTAGATGAAACAAAGTTGGTCCTGTGTTGATAATTCTTTTATTTTTTAATTTTTTAATTTTTTCAGCGTTTCAAGACTCATTGTTCATGCACCACACCCATGCTCCATGCAATATGTGCCCTCCTTATTACTCACCATCAGACTCACCCATTCAAAACCCTGTTTGTTTCTCAGACTCCACAGTCTCTCATGCTTCATCTCCCCCTCCGATTTACCCCAATTCACTTTTCCTTTCCTTCTCCTAATGTTCTCCGTGTTATTTCTTACGCTCCACAAGTAAGTGAAACTATATGATAATTGACTTTCTCTGCTTGACTTATTTCACTCAGCATAATCTCCTCCAGTCCTGTGTTGATAATTCTTAAAGCTGGTGATGAGTTTGTAAGAGTTTAACATACTCTTCTCTTTACTTTCTGTATTTTTAATAATTTTCAATATTAGAAAAATTTAACACTCTTTTCTTATAGTTAGAGTCAGCCCTAGGCCCCTGCAATGTAGAAACTTTTACTTCCTAGTCTGTTAAATATCTGTTCGCATAACATTCCTTTGTTTTCCAGAGATACCCATGCTTGTGTACTTCCCTTTATCAGATAGAAAAGCTAAGAGAACAATTAGTGCCTTTGCCTACCCGTAACAAAACACCTAATTAAATATGATATATATAATAAAGATTTTTATTTATCTCAAAATAAGATGTCTATAGATAGATATTTCTAGGGACAATTAAAAACATCATTAAAGACATCTTGCCATCTTTGCACTTTGCCCCTCAGTGAAAATTCATCAAAATTTAGACCTCATAATTGGGCTGGTTTTATCTACCTCTTAAGATGGCAACCAAAATTCCTGCCATTATATATACATATATAATACCAGATAAAAGGAAAGAGGATTTTTTCTATGTTTGTCTTTCTACTAATTCTTCTTTGTAAGCCCATAGCCAAAATATCTTAATGTCTCATTGCCCATTGACTAGACATAAGGAGACTGGAAAATTAGCAGTTGATATTTCCATTTCTACAATTTAGAGAGGTATCCATCTATAGAGAACATGCTGAGGAAAGTCCAGAGAAATCCTGTATAGACAACCAACAATGGTTCCTAATAGATCTCAGTTAATGGCACAAACAAGGCATCTGTAGCAGTTCTAGTAGCCACAATAATGGTGAATAACAAACAGCCACACAATATCAGTGCTATAAAGTACACCTTTTAAAGCACATTTCTTTTTTTTTTTTTTTTTTTTTTTTTTAAGATTTTATTTATTTATTTGTCGGAGAGAGAGCGAGCGAGAGTGAGCACAGGCAGACATGGGGTTTGATTGATCTAAATTAGGCTTGACTGGCATCATCTAGCCTTGTTCATGAATCTATGGTTAGGGGCAGGTTGGCAACTTATCTTAGCCAGTTGTGGCTGATCTTGGTTGGTCTGCTCACATGACTTGCTAGTTGTCTGATAGATTAATAAGGATAGTTTTTGTTGGCGTGATTAGGGAAATGGCTCTGTTCTCATGTCTGCTACTCTAGCAGGTTAACCTAGGCATATTCTTAGGACCATGGCAGAGGGACAAGGGCAGAAGCAGGAACACACAAGATTTTTTTTTCCAAGTTTATGCATGTATCATATCTGTTAGCTTGACAGTGGCCAAAGTATTTCCTAAGTTCTAAGATGTCAGGATATAGACTCTATCTTTTTTTTCTAAGAGAAATGACAAAGAAGCACGGCAAAGGTTTCATACAGTAAACAGCAAAGAATTGGATCTGTTAATGCAGCTAATCTACCAAACCAACCTTTGGAAAAGCTAGATACTAGTGGATAGCCCTGATAATCTTCTTATTCTCAACTCCCATTTCCAAAACACTCAAATCCTATCAATGTTTTTTCTTAAATGTCTCTCAAATCTTTCCTCTGCTCTCCATTTTATCACCAATACTGCAGGGTCTTAATGAGGATTCTTCAATAAGATCTCAGTTGGGGCCCCTGTGCAGTGGCATACAATAACTAGAATGATCTTTAAGAAATATGAATCCAAATGTATGATACTTGAACCTTTCAATGACTCAACATTACTCTCCAAATAAAAATAGAACTCCCTACAAATTCCTGAAACTTTTGGACCCTACTTAGCTCTTCCATTTTATCTTGGACCACACTCTCCACCTTTTTAATTCCAGTGTCTTTACAGTCCCCAGTGCTTGCTCTCTTCCCTTCTGTCATAGTTTCTTTGCACATGTTGTTTTTTCTTCCAGGAATACTCTTCCATCTGCTCTTTGCCTAAATAACTCTGACTCATTCCTCAGATCTCTGCTTAAGTGTCACTTTTCAACAGTCTTGCCTGACCTTCTTTATTGGAACCAATCACTCTAATACAGATTCTCATCATAATATAAACAGTTTCTTTGTTGAATTATCCTAATTAAAATTTTATATTAGTCTGTGTTAACCTTTTTAATAACCTTTATATTTTAAAACAGTTTTAGAGAAATGGAGTTGTTGTAAGGATAGCACAGAGGGTTCTCATATACCCTTTACCTAGTTTCTTCTAATGTTAACATTTTATATAACCATAGAACATTAAGGGAAAATAAGAAATTAATATTGGTATAATATTAAATTATAGACTTTATATTTAGATATCATCATTTCTTAAAATTTATATATTTTTCAGAATCCAATCCAGGATATCGTGCTCTAATTTAGCTGTATGTCTTTAGTTTCTTATAATTTATGACATTTTCTCACACTTTCTTTGTTTTTCATGACCTTGTTGATTTTCAAGATTTCTGGCCAGCCATAATTTAGAATGTTACTCAATTTGAATTTCCCTGATGGTTTATCATAATTACACGAGGATTGTGGATTTTTGGAAAGAACATCATAGAGATGAAGTATTGTAGTTCCCATTGCCTGATGTCAGAGGGTATATGTTATCAATGTGAGACTTATCACTGATGATAACTTTGGTTATTTGCATACAGTAGTGCCTGCCAGCTTTTTTCATTGTAAAGTTAGCATTCTTCTTTCCATATTCTACTCCTTAGAAGTGATTCACTAAGTCCAGGCCACACTCAAGTGGAAGGGAATGAACTTTTATCTCTTGGAGGTAGGAGTATACATACAGGAGTAAACATATGTTAAAACCACCACAATAATTATTAAGTATTTGGGGGGAATGTTTTGTAGTTATGTAAAGATTCTCCTTAAGGTTCTGCCTACTAATCTTAGCATTCATCCACAGATCTTGCAAGCAGAAATTATTACTGTGACATTCTAATTGTCATTATTTTATTTCTCTTATTTCTTCTATATTTATTATCTAATATTATTCCATTTAGTATAGAAGACTTCTCTCCTCTAGTTACTTATTCATCACATTTTTTTTTAAATTCTTTGGACTGTAATCCAATACTATCATAATTTATCTTATTGCTCAAATTGTTACAGCTTTGGACATTAAGAGCACTTCTAGGCAGGCTCTTATGTCCTTTTTATATGACATCATTTTTTTTTTTAGTGTTTCCTGTATGACTTTATGTTTTCATTTTTTATTTAGTGTTTTGTTGAATGGGATATACAATTGAATGATGCAAAGATCAAAGCTATATATAATATACATTGAAAAATATAATAATAATGTAATATATAGTAATATAATAATAATTTTACTAAAATTTGTGTTCTCTGAAATTAAGATTATGACTCACATTTTTTATGTTGCATTTGCCTGATATAACTTTTTCTGTCAGCCTATACTCAACCTTTCTGAATCTTTGTTTTAGGTGTATCTTTGTAAACTTTGGATCTGCTCTGGGAGCCAATCTGAAAATTTTTCCAATTGGACAAGTGTGACAGCCACTGAGGTACTTAACACCGATCAGATCTCTTGCCAGGAGAGAACCTAGTGCAAGGAGTGGACTCAGCTAACTGCCTTGGCTTTTTCGCCTGTGAGATTTACAACAGCACACACCTACATCGTGCTCTGTCCATGCTGCCCCCAGCCAACAGCTAACACAGCTAGAGTACTTCTGCTCAATGTGAGACCATTATATCGATCAATTTTTGCTGGGATCTCACAGAAACCTAGATGAGACTTTCTCACAGATGCACTTCACAGACCGAGCTGTTTCCTGCCCAATCCCATTTCCTCCACTCTTTCCTTCATAGGTGTCCAGCCTGCCTCATGGCCTCCCTTTGGATTCCTGCTCACATTTCCCTTAAACTTTCCCATATTCTCTCCATTAATCTCCTGCATTTCTAACTCCACTTTGGAGTCTGCTCCCTTGAGGACCTCAGCTAACAATGAATTTCTTTTTATATTTATCAACAGGACAGAGAATTTTGCTCTTAGTTCTCTCTCAATTCTTTTCTAGGAGTCTACCAGTTTATGTTTTCTCTCTCTCTCTCTCTCTCTCTTTTTTTTTTTTTTTTTTTTTTTTTTTGGTGTTGTTGTTGTAACATCTCTTCCCTGAATCCTCACATTTCTACTTGGTGGTCTTCCTTTATGAATTCATTCATTTTAAATAAATAACAAAATTTTTAATGATAATTTTCAACTGTTTCATTCATTCTTTTGGTAAACATTCTCTGCTTCTATGTTTTGCTCTTTTTTACACATTTTTTTCTTTATGATATCATTGCATTGCCACTTCATCTTTCACTACTCATTATCAAATGGCTTTGTTTTTTCCAAGACAAGATCTAGGCAGAAACACTATGAGTTTCTCCTCTTCCCCTTCTCTCGCTTCTCTTGTGCCTCCTCTCAGCTGCTTTTAAAAGCCTTCATACATGTTTTGAATCTGCAGATAGACCTTATTATTACTCTGAGATGGAGTTTGTAAGTCCCTTTGTATTCTCCTGGTTTCTTTTTGCATGGTATCTAGGAGAAGAACTTGCAAAGTGCTGACATAGGCAGCCCTATTCACACTAGGAGCCTTTCCCTGCATAGCACCTTCTTCCAGTAGCAAGGATTCCCAATCATGGCAGTATTGACAATTTGGATCAGATGATTCTTTGTCGTGGAGCCTCTCCTGGGCACTGTAGGAGGGTAAGCAGCACTTCTGACCTCCATCCACTAAATAAGTGTAAGTTGTGATGATCAAAATATTCCCATCTATCATCAAGGGTTCCTTTCGATGCAAAGTTGCTTTCAGTAGAGAACCACTCCACTGGACCAAAAATCCAGTGAGCATTGCAGTGTCTAAACTTTCTAATCCTGATACTTAGCATATTAAATAAAACTGTATGGAAAATATTTAAAAAAAAAACTGTATATGTTTTCATCATTAGGAGAATGGGAAGATAATATTGCAGAAAAACATTCTGATTTAGTTTATGAGAGAATGCAAAGCAACTGCATTCTCTATACATGCTAAATTACGAAGCAGATATACGGCAAAAACACAGTAAAGCATTTTGCTAAGGGTCTTGATTATTTTGACAAAGCATGATTTCTCTTTAAATAAAGAATCTAAATTTCATGTCACAAGAGGAAATTTAAAGAGTTGTCTGGGAAGATGGTATATAGTAGTATATTTTAAATGACAATGAGTTACATCATTGGAAAATGCATTGTATTTTAAAACTCTTTTAAAAATATTTTTAAAACAACAAGCACTAAAACAGCCTTGGAACTTTCAGGAGTATTGTTCTCTGTTACTAATGTGAAATGGGACAAGTTTATGCCCAGTTAGTGGCAGACTGAGTAATAAGTAGATACTATAACATAGTTCATGTAATACATGTATCATTCACACTTCCCCTACATTGCATAGTGAGGGTTAAAGAAAAGATAGGATATTCTCAACAAATATTGACTTTTTTTTTTCAATTACTGAGTCATAAAGAACTCTTTTCTGACAACATCTTCCGTAGGTACCACTATTTAAACCTCAACCACTGGGTGTAACTACTTATTTCTCATTGATTCACTTGGTTGAGTGGTAGCTTAAAAAGCTCAAAAATCAGTCTTTTACTTGGAGTTCTATAAATGGACCTGGAACAATTCCTAACTGACAAAACTCAAAGCTTAATTATAAATAATACCATGCCTCAGAAAAGAAACTGAAGTACTTTTTTAGGTTTGATTATGACAAAGTCATTGAAGGATTTATAAGAAAACCCTAGATGCCTTGTCAAGAGATAGCAATTTCTAGGTCGAAGGGAAATGTTTGTTTATTGCATTAAGGATGAAAGGAGTGGAAATAGTGTTTACTATAAAAATATAGAAACAAAACTTTGAAATATGTCAGATGAAAATTATGGCCAGTATAAAGACAATTACTATAAAAACAATGCCAAATTTGTGAGTTCCTTGAAAGGACAAACTATGTGAGGTGCCTTTGTGTTCTTTGATGACAGGCTGATATTTAATGGGCATTGAATAAATGTTAGCAGAAAGAATTAATAAATATGTGAGTTAGTTTGTTATGGATTTCTGATAGGACATTTCCAAAGAGAAAGTACATTCTAAAAGCAACTTCATTTTGAAGTTCTTTAATACAAATAACCCATTTTTTATATAAAAATTAGAGATCACAAAATTAACAAAATTTCCCATACCTTACTATCTATATATAACCAGTATTAACATCCAGAAGTATGTATCTCTAGATATTTTTCTTTTTGCTGCAGGCTCTCTAAGTGTTTCCAAAGAGATTGAAGAGTTAGAGGAGAAATAAGTTGTCTTAAACACTTACTGTCATTCACTTGCAGAAGGCTGGTAGGTGGGGTTTTGGTGAAGGTTTACTCTGAAAAGAATGCAACAGGAGAAACCATGCAAACCGCCCCTCCTTGGTAGACTTTCTCAGTGCCCACAATCATGATTTTCCCTTGTAGAGGAGAAGTTAGCCTTACTTGCAACCGAGATAAAGGACTCTGTTTTTCTAAAAGAATAAGGAGCACTAGAATTTAAATTTCTGGTTAACCATAATCAAGGTTTGCTAAGAAATAAAGCAGTATTCACTTGCTCTAAGTAAGTCAAATGGAAAACAGCTCTTAAAACTATTGACCTTGTTAAACAGATTTTACCCATTTTCTTTGTTTTCCCCTTTCAGCAAGACTGTAACTGAAGAATGCCTGGGATTCACATCTCACAGTGCCAGATATTGTAGAGTCAAAAATATGTGAACAAGCACAACTAGAAAATATCAGGCATATGGCATGAAACACATTTTCATTCATTCTCCAGAGGGGAAAATATACATTTCGATGGAATGCAAAATATTGTGCTCTGGTTTACTTGCCAAATAGAGAAATGTATGAATTTTAGCAAGTAAACCAATGGCTAGTTTGCATTGGGAAGGTTTAAAGTAATTCTTCTATAAGCAAATGATTTGGACAGGTTAGGTGTTTGGGTGTGGGAATTTAAGAAGGAGTTTCTTAGAGCCTGCCTGCTTTTCCTTTTCACTTGCTGACTGAAAGCTTTTGTCCTGATGAATTTCACTCCTGTAGCACTCTGGATTTCTGCAGAGCTGAATGCCAAGGAGCAAGTGCTATATTCATATACCTTGATACGCTTTTATTTTCCAGAGATTTCTGGACTATTGTGTGTTCACTGTTTTATGAAACATCACAGATAAAAGAGATATTCATCTCTTTCTCTATTAGCATCTGTTTCCTTCTAAATAGAATTGTGAGCATTCCCCATGTAACTGGACAAGACTGGCAGATATAAAGTATTCAATAACTCAGCCTGCACAAACCCTCAGCAATAACAAGTTTTAATTAGTTAACTGGAAGCCCATCATCCTACAATAAACACACCAACCGAACAAAACCTGTTTCAGAAGACCGCATTAGAGTCGTGTTATTTAAAAAATTACAACCATAATTCTCAGAAGGAAAGGGTGTGATTCTGTTTACTTTTTAACCAGACTTGCCTATATTATAGGTCAAGCACATGTGTCAAAATGACTGTCTGCACAGCAGTGACTTCTCTTACTTATCAGATTTGTTTACATTGGTAAATAAAACTCTTCTCTCCCGAAACCCAGCTCAGAAGACTGCAACTCTAGTAGTGAGCAGGATAGGAACAAACCGACAAGAGCAGGAATAGTTCTCTATTTATTGCTCCCAGCAGGTGTCAGATACCATAGTTTCTCTGCAACCATCAACACCCTGGGGCTTTTTAGTTCCACATCCAAGACAAGGAAGAAGCAGGATGGCAACTAACCCCAAGGGATTAGGTACCTGAATCCTATCCTGACTACTAGCAGACTCCAGCTGCGTTTAAATATTTTTTTTTAAAGAATTTCTGATGCTCAGTGGTCACTGATTACTTCCAGATTTTAGTTCTAGCCCAGTGAAGATTTGCCACAAAAAGTTTATCCGTTATTGTTAAAGTTACGATTGCTACAGGAAGTGTCTTCTCATAAGCCATTTCCCAAAACATGAACTTTCACAACAGTTAAACAAACAAACAAACACAACACAAACAAAGCTGACCTAATCTTTAAAAACATATTCCTGGCACTGACGGAATAGGGAGAGGAAATGTGTGGACAAGATATGGCATTTGTTTGGGATTCTTATCAAATACCTTTAGAAACCAAGCTGTCATTGCTGAAGTCACTGCATTAATGCCTTTAAAGGACATGAATATGTGTTCTTTATTCTTAAGTCTAAACTGACAGAGAAGGTTACCATTTGGAAACCAGGATAACAGCCCAACCATGAAAGGGGCATAATTGTTCAGATTTTCTCTCCCTCCCGCTGCCAAGTGTCTTTAGAACCATTTTCCTTAATAGCAAAAGAACAAAACAAAACGAAAACACCAGAAACAACCAAACAATCAAGGCACTCATAACATTTCATGGAAGATTTGAAGCAGGGAATAAAACCATTTAGTAAGATAGTAGGGTGTATATATGTGTATACCTTATTAGCACCTGGTCTTGTAAGGAAGTGTTGACTCACTATATTGTACACTTGAAACTAATGTTACATTTTATGTTAGCTAACTGGAATTTACATAAAAACTTTTTTAAAAAGTATTGAAGATATCTGATTGACATGTTTAGATGGGTGATACTTTAAAATGCACTAAAATACACCCAAATGCACTAACTGCTGCCTTCCATTGTTAAGACTTGTGTTGAATCTCTCACACAAATCTACTTCTGTTGTTGCTGCTGTTACTTTTAGAATCTGGAGTTGCCGGAGATACTTCTTGGAGACCTGTTCTGCCTGAAGGCTTTTCTCTAGGAAAAGAATTCCCTATCCTGAATGTCAACCAGGTCTATCAACAGCCCTTTTCTATCATTCATTCTCCTCCCAACTATGTTGAATACTTAAAAAAAAAAAAAAAAAGTTTAAAAAGTTCTCTTTTTGAAAAATTGGTAAGAATTTTTTTTTCAAGTGGATATAGACAATTAAGCACCCCCTGACAAAAGTCAATACTTTTCAAACATAAAACCACCTCATTCCAGAACAGGTATTTTATGTCTTCCCAAAGTTAAAAAAAAAAAAAAAAAATTCCACTCAATAGATATTCTCAATAAATAGTTTTTTTGTTTTTTTTTTTTTTTTAAGATTTTGTTTATTTATTTGACAGACAGAGATCACAAATAGGCAGAGAGGCAGGCAGAGAGAGAGAGAGGGAAGCAGTCTTCCTGCTGAACAGAGATCCCAAAGTGGGGCTCGATCCCAGGACCCTGGGCTCATGACCTGAGCCGAAGGCAGAGGCTTTAACCCACTGAGCCACCCAGGTGCCCCTCAATAGATATTGTTTTAAATCACTCCTTTCATTGGCATAAATCACTCTTTCCCTTGACCATTAAAGGACAAACACTTAACTAGATCTTATTTCATCAAGCTTACAACATAACCATATAGTGTGAATTACAGAAAAAAAAAATGGAGATCATGTCCACACACACAGCATAAAATGAAAATTGAGATAATTCATCTAATTTTGATCATTCTTGCTTCCACCATTCTTCCATGAGATGATCCAGATAAATTCATGGCCTCCTTTTCTGGATCATTGACTCAATTAATTGTTTCAGTTTTCACATGTGTTAACAATGGAGTCAGTTAACAACACACCTTTCAGGTCTTCACCTCTCCTTTCCATATCCTTAAAGTATATCACAATGTCCACATGTAGAATAAGTATGCTAGCTAGCTATTTTTGCCCCTCAGATATCTTCATAGTAAGCCTGTTTTAATTATTGAACCTAGAGAGGACAATGTTCTGTAAGAGCCCATTACCCCTGTGTAATAAATTCTTATTAAGTACAGCCCATGGTTACAATGCTTGAATTGTATGGAAAGGATGATATTCTACAAAATCTCATGACAAGCTTCTATGCCAAGAAGTACAAATATGGAGGCAGCTGGGTGGTACAGTTGATTAAGGGTCCAACTCTTGGTTTCAGCTCAGGTCATGATCTTGGGGTCATGAGACTGAGGCCCACATTGGACTCCCCACTTGGTGCAGAGTCTATTTGGGATTCTCTCTCCCTCTCCCCTGCCCCTTCTGCTTGTTTTTTCTCTCTCTTTTACTCTCAAATAAGTAAATAAATCTTTTTTTTTTAAAGTACAAATATGGTCTTGCCACTGTAATTTGTCACTCTCCTGTGGGGTTTATAGCTAGTTGAATACAGTTCTTCTCAGAACATGAGGTTTGCACTAAAGAAAAGATAACTTGCCTTAATTTAAAAAAAAAAAATCAAGGAGTAGAAATGGGGATGCAATTCTCATAATTTTAGCAGTATAATCATCACATCAATACCAAAATAATTATGTTCATTATTATATCTATAGCCCTCATTGCATTATATATTGTCTTTAAGCATTAAAAAGCAAGAGAATTAAATGAAAACCCAAGTACATAAACATTTATTCAATGCTAACTCCACTCAAATTGAGTACTTAACTACAGCATTAACAATTAGGATGTGGACCCTGATTTGTAGAGCTCACAGATGGGTGAAGAAGACAAATATAGATGTGGCTAATGATCATATGAGGCAAATCGTAAGGAATATCAAGCTCAAATCAATGGAAAACAGCTTGGTATGTAGATGAAGGATCATTCATCCAAACGGGAATCATGGCTGGTAGTGCAGAAGAGGAAACATTGAAATTGGGTATCATAGTATGAACATGAAACATAATTGTAGAGTCATAATCTTCAGTTGCTAGTGTCAGAAATACAAAAGGAGGGGTGTGCCTGGATGGCTCAGTTGGTTAAGTGTCTGCTTTTGGCTCAGGTCATGATTCCGGGGTCCTAGGATTGACCCCCACATCAGGTTCCCTGCTCAACCAGGAGTCTGCTTCTCCTTCTCCCTCTGCTGCTCCCCACTGTACTTTCTGTTTGGCTCTCTCTCTTTCTCTAAAATAAATAAATAATTTTTTTAAAAAATTACAAAAATATACAGTGGAAAAACAATAGTCTCTTCAATAAATGGTGCTGGGAAAACTAGACAGCTACCGGTAGAAGAATGAAATTCGACCATCTCTTACACCATATACAAAGATAAACTTGAAATGGATTAAAGACCTCAGTGTGAGGCAGGAATCTATCAAAATCCTAGAGAAGAACATAGGCAGTAATCTCTTCGACATTGGCCACAGCAACTTCTTTCAAGATATGTCTCCAAAGGTAAAGGAAAAAAGAGCAAAAATGAACTTGTGGGACTTCATCAAGATCAAAAGCTTCAGCACAGCAAAGGAATATTCATCATCATTAACCATTAAGGAGATTCAAATCAAAACCACATTGAAATACCACCTTACACTAGTTAGAATGGCCAAAATTAACAAGACAGTAAACAACATGTGTTGGAGAGGATGTGAAGAAAGGAGAACCCTCTTACGCCGTTGGTGGGAATGCAAGTTAGTGCAACCACGTTGGAAAATAGTGTGGAGTTTCCTCAAGAAATTAAAAATAGAGCTTCCCTATAACCCTGCAATTGCACTACTGGGTATTTACCCCAAAGATACAGTTGCAGTGAAAAGAAGGGCCATCTCTATCCCAATGTTCATAGAAGCAATGGCCACAGTCATCAAACTGTGGAAAGAACTAAGATGTCCTTCATCTGGACTAATGGATAAAGAAGATATGGTCCATATATACAATGGAGAATTATGCCTCCATCAGAAAGGATGAATGAATACCCAACTTTCGTATCAACATGGACAGGACTAGAAGAGATTATGCTGAGTGAAATAAGTCAAGCAGAGAGAGTCAAGTATCATACGGTTTCACTTACTTGTGGAGCATAAGGAATAACATGGAGGACATTGGGAGATGAAGCAGAGAAGTGAGTTGGAGGGAATTGGAGGGGAAGATAAACCATGAGAGACTGTGGACTCTGAGAAACAAACTGAGGGTTTTGAAAGGGAGGGTGGGTGGGGGGTTGTATGAGCCTGGTGGCGGGTATTATGGAGGACACACATTGCATGGAGCACTGGGTGTGGTGTATAAACAATGAATACTGGAACACTGAAAAGAAATAAAATAAAATAAATTGGGGGAAAAAAATCCACAAATTTTTTACTTTGTAAATTTGAAATTTAAAGAGTGAACCTGGAGATTAATTCTAAAGTGGGAACTTAAACCCATGATGGATCTCTTTCCACTTCTCATTTTGCTTTTATCTGTGTATAGTTTCATACCACCAAAACACCTTCTCCCTGGTGTTGCAACCCAGCCAAGAACTGCTTGAACTCACAGTTACCACTTTATGACCAGAGAAGAAAGTGGCTTCTCTATCCTTATTCCATTTTGAAAAATCTGCCTTAAAGCTCTTACTGGCCCAACTTGCATCACCTGCCAAACTTTTAGGCCAATTATGAGGACAGGGTAGGAAGAGTTTTAGAGAAAATAAAGATAATAGCTTTCCACCACAAAGAATGTACAGAAAATGGGAACTAGATTGGTTAAAAAACATTTATAGTATGGGTTTGTAGATGAAAAGGGAGAAAAACGGAAGGAAGTAATACAATGACTCTGCAGAGCTATTTGGGAGGCAGGTTATATGGCATACTATGATTCATAGTGTTTAAATATTTTTCCATAAGGCACAGGGAAATATAAAATGTCTGAGGACATGATTACTGCTCTCATAGACTGTAGATATGGGGGGGTCACAAAAAGGAGAAAGAAGGTAAAGAGAGAAAAGTCGGGAAGAATATCAGATGAAGGTCAAGGAAAATACTTTCTAGTCCTGATCTGCCAAGATTCAGCTATAGGACTTGGCAAAGTCACCTCTCTTGGCATCGGGCTCCACATTTATAAGAATGGAAATCAGAACATCTCTTCTATCTGTCCATTAATGTTACTAAGAAAGAATGAGCATGACTCCTCTTGAACAAGTCAGAAGTACTAAATAAATGCACAGTGTTATTATTTGTAATACCACTGCCATTCAAAAGGTCATTTCATTAAAGAATTCAAGATCTGGTTCTAAATTTGTCATCATGGATTATCACTACTTGTCTAAATTTCAGACTCATACAGGAAGTACATGAAATGGAGGAAAAGAAAGTCTCATTGCAAATTAAGAAAATCAAATAATGTCAGATATTGATATCTTATTCTAATTGCTTAAGAAAATAAACCACAAACAAGAAAAACAGTCAATATGATGTAATGGGAAGATCTTGGGCTTTGGCAAGAAATTTGCATGGCATTTAATACCTACTTTACACAACACCTGTAATTCCTTGGGAAATAACTTGATCTCTCTGAGCCAAACAAATGGAAAATAAATGTATTTCCTTGGGTAATAAATTAACCTTTAAGCTTCATCTGCATAATAGCAGTATCTCATTAGGATTAAAAGTAACAAAAATCTTAAAAAAGTATCTGTCATTCAATAAGCATTAGGTCTTCATATCCTTAGTTTATTACATTGACCTCCGATTTGCTGTCCTAGCTCTTCACCACAAATATTAATCAAATACAGTAAATAAAATCAGTATTATACATAGAAGCTATCCATTAAATTGAGAGCCCTTCAAAGATCTCTTCACACCCTTTGAAACAAATATTTATAATACATTTACTATACAAAGAGTATTGTCCTCATTGATCTGGATAAGGTTATCAATAGGAAGTAAACAAACAAGTAGTAGTCATTTCAGGGGATAATACAAATAAATAAAACAAATTAAAGAAAAAAATTTAGGGGGGAACTTATCCTTTCTTCCTTTCCTCTGGAAATAAAAAATGTTGCTTTATTTGAGAAAATTGTTGTAAAATTTTGAAGCTACAAGTAAAGGTTAGGGTTTGACTTAAACATGTATTTTTCTTTCAAAAGAAAAATTGTTATTACATGTCATTAAAATATGATCATTTTGTTTTCAGGCATACATGAAATCTAAGGCACACTAATTTATTAGATGGTCTTAGATTGCGATGATAAGAAAGCTAAAAGCTGGGTAAGAAAGTCTGACCTTTTTCTTTCCACCTTTTAACTTCTTGCTTCTGGCCTACCATTACATAGGAAATGATTTAAATTATATTATTTTCCATTGTGTAGGGCACCCTTAAATGCTTGTATAGATTTCAAACCTTGCAATCTTGTATAGATTGCAAACTCTATTGAACTTTTGAACTGTTTCTGTTGTCTGATCAAAGTTTGGGGATATTATAGTTTTCTACTTTTGAGAATATTTTTATAGTCTTAATTGTAACTTGACAGTTCAATAATGCTGAACTCTGGATGGTAAATAGTATTTGGGTAAATAGTATTTGAGGTTTCATCTTTTTTTTTTTTTTTTTTTTTACTAAATAGGTAAGGACGATTTTTATAAACTCCTACTAATGCGCTGTCCATCCTCAAAATATAATCTCCCTGGAATAGCTATATTTACCTCTTTTATGGTATACCACAACATATCTGCATTTCATCCTATGATGCTGCAATTTCTATTTGGTATATAGCAAGATAAGGAAGAGGAAAAAAAATATATAAGGATAATTATTCCAGTTTAACTTCTGGTGTGCTTACATTGACGATACTCTTTATTCATTCCATCTGATGTTGGGAAGATAGTATCATGGGAAAGGAAAAAAAAGTAAACAAAAAAATAGAAGAGAAAAAAAAAAGAAGAAGAAGAGAAAAAGTAGAAATGGGCAGACTCCCAGAAACATACCATCTGGTCTTCAGAAATTCAGTGAAACTACTGAAGGAAGCAAAGAGACTTGACTCTTTCTCTCTAAGCTCCTAGTCTTAAATTTTGGTCATCCTTTAAATAATAAAATGTCTTAGAACAGGTTAATTTGGGCAGAAGGCAGAGGAGAGACTGTAATCATACTCTTTATGACAGGAATCAGCTGGGGGAGGGAAGTAACTTCACATGACCCACAGTGTGCCAGAATACTGTGAGTTTGAGCTCACTGTCATATATAAAGTGGGTCTCCAAAGAGATATGAACTAGTAGAGTTTCTGGATGATCTACAAGGCAGTTGTGCTGAGGTGGTCGGTGAGCAAATGCTGTTCTACTGGGTCTAAGATTTGAATATTCTCATTTGAAACAAATCTCTTTGAGGCTTGTCAATTAGTAACATAGTAGAATTATGGGAAAGGCAAACTTCTGGGTGCCAGGCAGACACAGGTTCCAATTAATTGCCACTGTTTATTACTCATTAAATATTCTGCAAGTTATTAAAATTATCTGGATATGTTTTGCTCTTGTTTAAATTGGGGGAAAAGTACTTACCTCATGTTTGGAGTATGAAGTAAGATAATGAGTATAAAGGAATAGTCGTATAACAGGTTTTCAGTAATTGTTCATGTAATTATTCTACCTCTATTTTCCCACTCTTTTGAGTTGTATTCTACCTACCTGAGAGCCAGCAAGAGGCTCTACAGGGACTATCTGAGTTCAAATCCTGACTCCACTTTACTTACCCATCTTTAAAATGAGGACAGTAAGAGTACTTTCTCCATAGGGACACCATGAGAAATAAATGAGCTGATATGTGTAAAGCATTCAGAAGAGGGCCTGGAGCAGGGGAAAAAAAAAAAGGACATAAATGTTTGCTATTGTAGTTATTTAGTTGGGTTATTGGTACTCTTTAATCCCCAAATATTGTCAGAACAGTTTGGTTCTGTATTCCTTTCTTTCTTACTGAAATTTGAATCACTCTTTTTTTTTTTTTTTGAATCACTCTTATTTTTGTTTTTATTCACAGGTATGGGTCTGTTTTCAAATGCCTCTTCTTTTAGTTAATCTATTTTTTTGGAAGCGTGTTGTGACAAAGGAAGAGCCATGAACAAAGAAGTATCCAGTAACTCACTCTTCTGAACTGACAAATTCTGGGAAGGCCAGACCTGTTACCTATTTTCTAAAGTGGCGCAGGTGCTAACCTAATGTGTGTGTGTGATAGGAATCAAACTGAAAGCCAGAATGTTGGTATCTATTTTCTCCAACTATCAACCAGGAACGAGAACCAATCTCATGGTGTTGTTATTTTAAAAAAAGAAATAAAAATTATATTTTTGGTTAAATAAATGTAGTGTATTCAGCCTCTGTGTTCTGCTTAATATACATATGTATTATTTATTATATATTATTATGTATTATTTATACTATATTACATTATATGCTATATTTCATATTTACTATGGTAATTAATAATTCATGATAAATATAATTTAATTTAAGGAATTAATTTGTGGGATTGGTAAGTCCCAAGTCTATAACCTGGAAACTCAGGTAGGAGTTAATACGATAAACTTGAGACTGAATTTCTTCTACAGGAAACCTCAGGATTTACTCTTAAGGTCTTCAAGGGAATGAATGAGGCCACCCATATTATCAGGGGTAATCTCCTTCACTCAAAGTCAACTGATTGTAAATGTTAACCACATTTACAAACCACCTTTACAGCAACATCTAGACTAATGTTCGATTATATAATTAGGTATTCTACCCTTGCCAAGTGATACATAAGCTAACCATCACAAGTACATCACAATGCATTCTAGCTAAATGATAATAATAATAACAATAATAATAATTTTCCATGACAACCATGACTCATTTCTTTAGATAATGTCCATTGTTACAGATGAGAGGCATCATTATATGGTGATTAAGGCACAGCCCGGGGGCTGCATTGACTATCTAAATCTTGGCTTAACTGCTTGTGATGTGACCTTGGACAAGTTACTTAACTTCTCTGAGTCTCAGTTTCCTCTACCTGTAAAATAGGATTAATTGGAGTATCTACTGCATTATGTTGTGAGTGTTAAATTAGCTAATACTTGAAAAGAACTTTGATGAGGGCCTGCCCCTATAAAAACTGTGAAATAATGCCTAGACTTTGAGGGCTCTGGGCCTCTAGAAGCAAAACAATGACCAATGTAATGCTAATGATGTGACATAGATACCAGTTCTGTGTTATTAGAGGGAAAAAACCATCAATCCTGCCTTGATACTAGTGATGGGGATTGTATCTACGAATTTTTGACTATGTATGCAAACAGAAGGAAGTCTAGATATGGTAGACAGGAATAAAACTTGTATTTTGAGATTTTTAGGAGCTTTCTAAAACTTAAGAAATATTCAAACATTTTGAAAGATAGACACGTGGACATAGTTAAAATTTTCTACCTACTAGAGCATATTAAAAGCAAAAATTGAGGGGAGCCTGGGTGGCTCAGTCCATTAAGCATCTGCCTTCAGCTCAGGTCATGATCCCAGGGTTCTGGGATCAAGTCCAGCATCGGACTCCTGCTCAGTGGGAAGCCTGCCTCTCCCTCTTCCCCACCCCCTGGCTTGTGCACTCTCTCTCTCTCAAAAATAAATAAATAAAATCTTAAAAAAAAAAAGAGTTACTATTCTCAGATCATATATTAATTAAAAATAATGATGCTCATCTCTACTTACATAAAATATAACTTTATTCATGTTATACTGGAAAACAAACAATACAGCATTCCTGCCATCAATCATATGAGATGGATATCAGTGGGTTACATGTGCATGCAAGCATAAGTACAGTAGATCCCCCTATCCACTGGGGATATGCTCCAAGACCCAGGGTGGATGCCTGAAACCACAGATAGTATTGAACCTCTATAAACATACTGTGTTTTTTTCTTATACATACAAATCTATGATAAAGTTCAATTTATAAATTAGACACAGCAAAGAGATTAAACATGGTAACTAATAATAAAATAAAGCAATCTAACAACACATTATAATGAAAGTTATGTAAATATGGTCTCTCTCACAATATCTTATGCATACTATACTCACCCTTCTTAAGATGATATGAGATGAAGGCCTATGTGATGAGATGAAGTGAGGTGAATGGCCCAAGCAATGTGATGTAGCCTCGGGCTACTTTGACCTTCTGACCATAGGTCATAAGGAGGACCATCAGCTCCTGGACTGAGGTTTACTGTGGGCAACTGAAACCTCAGAAAGTAAAACCATAGGTAAAGAGGGGACTATTATACTGGAATTCCTAGATGGCCTATGTTATTTAAGCTAGAGTTTCCAATCAAGCAAAGCAAACACCTGCCCTCAGGCACACATTCCCATCACCCACTGAACTCACCAAAGTGGTCATGAGGTTGGTCTTAGAACTGTCTGTCATTTTTACACACTGTCTTTGTCTCCATGCACCATCAATTCAAAGAATCTATTTGTTGGTTCATTAGTTTATTGTCATTTTCCCCTACTCTATTGAAAGCTCCATGGTAACAGTGTCAATCAGAATGTCAGGTCCAGAAGTTTATCCACTTCTGTTATAGACTGGTGTTTCTCAAATTCAGGAACACATGAACCACTTCTTAGTGGGATAACTTATATGGAATTTGTGAGATGAGCTCTGTTAGGTGCAAAAGGTTCAAAAACGGACCGTTTAAATCCAGAATCTTAGAATAAGCAAATATCTTTCATTTTATTATCTTGGCAAAACAGATATTATCTGTTTATAACAACTTAAAAGGGTGTGTGTGTGTGTATGTGTCCTTAAATTCTTGTGAGAATGAAAATACAACATTTAGAAAGTTTCATGGGCTGCCCAAGAATATGTGCTTGGACTTCTAATGGCTTGGACTTCTAATGGCTTGGACATTGGTCTGGGAAACAGTAGTGTAGACATTTGTAAGTCTATACTGGTAATGGTATGAGGGGAGAAATATTTTATTCATAATCTGCAGCAGCAATGATAGTGACCAGAGTTAATCCAACTTTCTGATATTTTCCATAGTGACTGAGAGAAAGGAGTAAAGTGAATTTTTCTACAGTTAAGTGTATTATATGACTTAAATAACTTGAGAAAAATGTCTTCAGTGAACAAGCCCTCATCATCATGACTTTATTATTATTTCATAAACAGTATGGCAAAGAACATTTGACCATCATCAATCTTAAAAAATTGTTTTCATTTCACGGATAGGAAAGTTAATATTTGTGATTCCATGTAGCAGAGAAACAACAAAAATCGGCCAGTGCAACAAAGCAAAACAGAGCAGAAAAACATCTTAGATCAAGTTTAAACATAATTTAGGTAATTTCTAAAAGACCTAAAGAAAGCACTTAGATAATGGCAAAGTATACACTGAACTACAATTATGTATCTTAATTTTAAAGAATGTTAAATTGCCTGATATCTTTTTTATCTGTATTTGCAGATACAAAAAAGACCTTGAAATAAATTTATATTTATGTAAATTCAAAAACTTACTTCTTTAGACCAGAAACACAATGTATGAATGAAAAGGCAGAGGGGACAAGGTATCTGGATACTTCAAAAGAACAGTCTCTATTAGAACTAATAAATACTGAAAAGATACTTCTCCTTTAAAAATTTAACAAACCAAATAACCTTCATATTGTTTTTACTGCTATTATGCATTCAAAAAAGCTTAAAATATCCTGTTTTACAGAATATAAAAATTTTATAGGAAGAGGGAATGCACAGAAATAAAGCAAAAACATAATAGCAGTAATAATTAAGAGAATTAAACCTTTATATTTGTTTAAGTGCTCTGTGAGGAGCCTAACTATGTCCTCCAATGACACCAAGAACATAGAGAGGAAGGCAGGGACCCAGAAGGCTTTCTTAGCTGTTTTATTATTCATTCAAATATTTGTTGATTGTTTAGTTTTGTCAAGACACTAGGAGATGATTTGAGATTATAAAGATGGATTAGATACCTTCTGTGCCTTTTGGAGGGGGTGGAAAAATCACTCAAAGTAAAAAGAAATACAAGGGAAAAGTGATATGTGACAGTATACAAATAAAACTAAAATTCTAGGAAATTCTGAGTAGGCTCTGGAAAACAGAGAAGGCTTTATGAAGTAAGAACATATGAACTTTGCCTTGAAGGATGAGTCCAGTTTGGCTTTTGGGAAGGGCATCTCAGGCACAAAGCTAAGAAAACGAGGATAATATATGAAGATTATTGAGTTAAGCATGGCTGGAATATTCATTTTACATCAGAAGCTTAATGTTTTTAAAACTAAAACTTTACCCTTATGTTTCTTAATTTGGTACCTCTTCAGTCCACCACGCTGAAATAGTTTTCTAATATTGCATTAAAAATAGCTACCCACAAACATCCTGGTGTATAAGAATAACCATTTTTTAGCTCACTGTTGTGGAGGTTGGCGATTTAGGTTTAGATCAGAGGTGTGGTTCTTCTGATTTGACTCAAACTCCAGTGATTGTGTCTGGGTTTGTGTAATCAGTCAGCAAAGTCAACTAGAGGCTGGGTATTCTAGGAAGGCCATATTGGGATAATTCACCTCTGTCCCAAATGTCTCACACCCTTCAGTTGACTAGCCCAGGCTGTTCATTCGCATGGCAGCTGGGTGGGTTTCAAGAGAGACAGTAGAAACCGAGGCCGACTACCACTTCCATCAGATTCTATGAGCCAAAGTCCTGCGTCCAGCCCTGATCCAAGAGGTGGGGAAATGGAATTAACCACTGATGGAAGGAGGTGCGAAGTCACATCACAAAGGCTGTGGATACAGAAAAGGATGAAGAGCTGGAGCCATTAGTAGTCAATCTATCACACATGCAGTAAAAAAGAAAAGTTAAAATATTTAGAAACAGTCCATTTTTCTAAGCTAAATACTAGATTTTAATCTTCAGCAAGTATACACACTCATAAACATGTAAATGCAAACAAAACCAGACTTATCCCTAGAAAATGGGGCACTGTCTGATTTATTTTATAGCTTTTTTTTTTTTTTTCTTCCAGTCACTGGCAGAAACTGTAAAGGACTGGTCAAAGCATTTTATTTTCCTTCTTCAATTCTTTTAACTTATCAACTGCTGTTACAATAAAGGAACATCAATTAATGCTAAATTACAAAGGGATTCTTGTGGGATTGCCTATTACAGCTGCCCTGATGCCAAAACCATTCAAAGTGATAAATGTTTTACACTGAATACCAAATACACTCGTAATTATTTTGCCATTTACTAAAAGTGTTGCCAATCTACCTTTGATTCTAAAGAAACTGCACATCTTTATCCACTCAAATATAAAATCTTGTGCTCATGAGATCTACACAAAGACCCTTTTATGTGGGTCAAAAGGATGCTTCCCCCATGCCCATTTAATATGTTTTCTCTGAAGTTCTCTATGCTGCCCTTAGGGCCATCCACATCCTGATGATAAGCATGTAACTTGCATAGCAAACTCCCTCCCTCCCCACCTCACATCACAATATCCAGAGTTCAGTATGTCCCATAATAAAATGATATATTTTTGTATGCTCTACACATACTGCTAAGGTATTGCTCTGTGAATAGAGCCCTACAATATAGATACAGTTTACCAGGAACTTAGCATTTAAACGACTTTCATCTTGACAATGACTGACATGCCTCGCTGAGAATATTATATATTTAGAAGATACTTTTTTTGAAGGCTCCATACTTAAGAATCATGTCTCATCATATTCAGTGAACTTCTGAACTAAGTCTTAAATGTTTAAAGAAGGGTCACAAAGCCACTCTGCTACAAAAGTCTGCAACTTGCACCCAACTCGTATCACAGAAGAAATTCATGCATAGAATAATTTTTCCTAAGTTTTCTTTCCATTTAAAGGGGGGGGAAAAAAAGCTGTTCTACTTTTAGCTTTGAATATTTATCACTGAGATGAGAACTTGTGCTGGAGTCAAAGGAAGTAAAAGACAAACTCTAGGGGGGGAAAGTACATCACATTCTTCATAAACTTTGTAAGAATTTCTCCAACACATGCTTCTCCATTTATACAACAGATCAAGGAAGGCTAGAATCCAATTTCAAATCAAATAACCCCCATATCGATGTGTGGGATAGTTGACAGTGCACTCTCATCAACTCTGTGCTTTCTGGTGGGTAATGTGCACAGTGTAACTTAGAGTAACCATTTGGCAGAAAACCGCTCTAGTCAAATTGAAATAGCCTTTAGAGCCTTGGTTAGAATGGAGACCATAATGTATGCTTGTCATTTGATGAAAAATAGTGCGTTTAAATTAAGGGGGAAAAAAAAAATTCCTGCCGTCCAGATCCGAGCTCGTACAATGACACAAGTGTCAAGATCTTATTTAAAAGTGTCGAGGTACAGGACGGCTCGCCAGCACAATTTGTAAGGAAACATGGGATCATGTGCCGGGGACTGAAGATTTGCTGCCTGATACCAGCCGTGGGGAGAGATAAAATATGTTTCTTCCAGATAATTACTTGCTGCTCAAGGAAAGTGGCATTTCTAAATTGATATTTCAATGCAGCATAAACAGATTATACTGCGCAGGTAGACACGGGCTAGTTTTTGTCACGCGATTGGACTTGGAATCACTCAATGCCACATAAAACTAATTCTGTTTTATGCTTACAAAGCAATACAACTTCTCCAGAGTTAAGAAAATGTCCACTTATGTGAATATAATGAAAGATTTAAATCTCAGATAGTAAAAGAAGAAAGTTGTGGGTTTTTTCCTGACTGTTTAAAAGGAGTCTAAGAATATTCATGCTAGAAAAAGCTCTAACAACATCAAGAAATGAAGCAATTCCATGGTATTTAGAATGTCTCAATTTGATTAATGAATGATTTATCTTCCAGATACCATGCTAAGGGATTTTTATGCATTTTGTTGAATTCTGAAAGCAGTCCTGTGAATCGGGTAATAATATTATCCTCATCTTAGAAGTGAAATAACTAAGGTGAAACGTTAAGTGACTTGCCTAAGGTCTCACAGCTGTGAGGTCAGACACCAAAGTCAGGAGTCCGACTTGAAAACATGTGTGATCTAATCTTATACACTGCCTATGTTCATAATTAGAGTTATTAAATATCTTGTAAACTTATTATCCGTGCATACAAGCAAATATGCTATAAGCAAAGAATACTTGAGAAGGTAACAGCTTTTCCCACTCTTATCCTAATACCTTTATGGAGTAAAAACTCACTACAGAGCTATGAGAAGTACTTTAAATTCCCAGTTCACAGATAGCCTGGGCTTTCACATTTGGGACAACTGCCTGAATTTTTTCTTCTAATAAGTCAGTAAACATTAGAAAGCTAGAGTAATACATATTGCAGCTTTACCAGCATGGAGTACAAAATACGATGCTATCTCAGTCCGTATTCAAAGGAATACAATTCTGAGCCCTCGGCCATTCCTCTTCCTGCGAGAGCATCTTTTCTGAAGTCTCCATTTATTTAAGTTCCTTAGGGTACAGGTACAATGTGAGGAGGGATTGCAGCAGCCGTCACAGACCGGGTTCCCTCCTTCCAGTTTATTCCCCCCAGGCTCCAAACACACATGAGAGCAGACTCCACCACCTAGAGTATGCAACCATAACAATCCAGAGGACTTAATTACATAGAACAACCCACACCCCGTTCCAAACAGCCTCCTTGTGAAGTCTGCATTGGTTTGCTCAGGCTGTCGTAACAAAAGCCTAGAAACTAGGCAGCCTAAACAAGAGAAATTTATGTTCTCACAGTTCTGGAGGCTGGAAGTGTAAGATCAAGGTCTGGTTTCTTCTGAGGCCTCTCTCCTTGGCTTGTCCCTGGCCACCTTCTCACCACATCCTCACCTGGTCTTTTCCCCTGTGTGTGCACTTTGCTGTGTTTCTGTATCCAAATTTTCTCTTCTTTAAAGGACAGCAATTCAACATATGAATTTTGTGGAGGGGAGGAATTCAATGCACGACCAACTCTATTTCTACCTTCTTTCATGACTCAGTTTGACTGGGAACACACCCATTTAAACTACCACATTTATCTCCTGTAATATCTACAAGATAATTTAAAATGATCACACTCTAAATGGGTATTTTACTTATATGTGTGCAAATAAAGAATTCATCTTGATGTATCTCCTGAAACAAAGACAGTATGTCCAATTATAAGTATATATTATCTTTAAGTCATCCCAAAACCAGTGACTTTCTATTGTCATTGTTTTGACTGGAAATAGGGTCCAGCTTCATGTAGTACCATACTCAATGGGCAAAATTTATTTGGGTTTGCCAGCTGCTGAGTGGTTTGTATACAATTTTATGCTGATATAAATAAGTGAACTTGAACATACCAGCTAATGACTTGAGATCTCAGTTTCCTCATCAAGGACCTAAATGTTTTGGATTATGATAAGACAGTTTCTAACTATAGAATTCTGTGATTTGGGGTATGGGGCAAGTGATTTCTATCTCACTTTATGTATTTTCAAGGATGAAGTCCAGACAGCTTTCTGAATTGCTCCTCCAACTATAACCTAAAAAAATAAGCTTAGACATGAGACTAGCAATTCACAAAAATACAGAATTCTCCCCAAAATTAATAGTTTTGATTATTTTGACTGCTTTTTAATTATTCTGTTAGTAAAACTAGGTTCCTCTCTAAGAAAAAGTAGTGATTCTTATACTAGTTAATTTGTTCTCAAAAATTCCCAAGTACTTGTTTTTAATTATGCATATATACCTTAGTAGAATTGATGTTTTTTTTTCTTTTTAAGAATCAAAACAATAATAAGAATTCACCGGAAGAATGTTCTTAACCAAATGCCCTACTCCTTACCTCTCTACCAATGATTTCTGCTTCTCAGAGACAAACATCTTCAGCAATCTGTTCTTTACCTCAATGTCTCATTTAGGAAAGTTTAATACTTCTATTAATCTTATTTTTTTAAGATTTTATTTATTTATTTGACAGAGAGAGAGAGATCATTAGTAGGCAGAAAGACAGGCAGAGAGACGGGGGGAAGCAGGCTCCCGTTGAGCAGAGAGCCCAATGTGGGGCTCGATCCCAGGATCCTGAGATCATGACCTGAGCCAAAGCAGAGGCTTAACCCACTGAGCCACCCAGGCTCCCCAATCATATTTTTTTGTTTGATAAATTTTCAAGTGAAAAACTAGAGAGAAGAGTATAATGAAGATACATATACTTACCTACAGATTTAACTATTATAATACTTTTAAAAAATATTTTATTTATTTATTTTTGTGAGAGAGAATGAGCACAAACAGGGGGAGCAGGAGGCAGAGGGAGAAGCAGGCTCCTCACTGAGCAAGGAGTGTGATGCAGGACTCAAACCCAAGACCCTGGGATCATGACCTGAGCCAAAAGTAGACACTTAACCTACTAAGTCATCCAGGCATCCCTATAACACTTTTCAATTATGCTTCATCCCCTTTTTTTCCTGGTTTTTAAAAAATTATTTTGTCATTGCTTGATTTTTAAAAATGCTGACTTTCTACTTTAGATGATTTTAGCTCTAATATATTCTCCACTCTTCCTATAATTATTGACTTATTTTTCCATTTGCTTAGTTTTATATATTCCAATCTCTCTTTCATCCTCTCTAATAGAACTCAAAATATTGTTTTTGTATATTCAAACATATCAGATAGTACATCAGTTTAATTATAACTTCAGTCTGGACTGGTTCTCTAGGACTTTAACAAGGCTTCTGATCTAGTACTTGCCAGTATTATTATTCTGGAAATATTTCTCTTTTTTTTTTTTCCTGTTGTTTAATTTATGCCTTTCTCTGTTTTGTTTTGTTTTGTTTTGTTTTGTTTCTCTTTTTCCTGTTATTTTGGTGAAGCATGCAATTTAGAAACTTTCCAGAAAAATGGTGCATGGGAGGTAAATATTTTGAGACTATGCATGATTAATTAATGATAAAATGACTTTACAGGTGATTGATAATTTGGATAGGTTTAAAAACTTGGGATGGAAATACTTTTTCCTTGGCATTTTAAAGGATTTGATCCAGTGGTTTTAGCTTCTGGAAAGGCTGCTGAGAAGTTTGATGCTATTCTGATTTCTCATCATTTGCATAGGTCTGTTTTATATCCTGTTAGCTTCTGGTAGGGTCTTGTCGTAATTTCTAGTATAGTGAAATAGCACAAGAATGTGCTTTGGTGTACTTATTTTATTGTTCATTATATTGAGTCTGATTTTTAAAAATTCTGTTTTTAACTGTTTTAACACTCTTGTCCTTTTAGTCAAGAAATTTGTCTCTGACTTTTTTATTGAAATTTTCTACTTTTTCTGTCTTTTGTTCTCTTCTTCTGAAATTTCCATAATTCCTGTTAGATTCTATGATCTGTTTCTCTCTTTTTGTTTTTCTCTGTCTCTGAGTTTTCCTTGACTTTAATTTTTAAATCTACGTTAAAATATCTACTAACATATCTTGAATTCCCAAGTTCTACTTTTGTTGGAGCCTTTTTTCTCATCAGTATCTTAGATCTTTTATTCTAAATTACAAATTTCTTGACTTCTGAAGTTGGGTGAAGTGGGTGGAGGGTTGGAGTATGCTTAAAATTGTCAATGACCTTAGAGCCAGGCAGAGTAAGGAGGGTACTGATCTCAACCATTCAGTATATGTGGGCAGCAAATACCTTTTTTTTTGTTTTTGTTCTTGTTAAACCTTCTTGATTTCAGTTGTTTACTTAGTCTTGCAAATCCAAGTTCAGGATGACCCGGAAGGAGTAGTCACCTGGCTAAATGGGTAGGAGAGAATTGGGAGCTCATGTGTTGCTTATAGACCTTATAAAACCCTCTTGTTTTCTTTAATTCTTATCATCTGAGGTCCCTAGGATCTTCGGTTCCTCACCATGCCCAGAATTCCATTTTGTAAATTTGTTTGCTTTTGTCTTGCTCTGCAAGCAGTTGGTTTTCACTTTGTCAAACTGCCAGGTCCAAAAGACATCATACACCCCATTTTATTTTCCAAAGTTTGTCCATTATAGACCTTAAATATTCTGTTGTCTTCTTGCCAGTTCTTAGCCAGGTAGATTTTCTTTTTCTTAGTTTTTAAAAAATTGACCAGATAACCAAACTTTCCTGACATTTTAGTGAGGTTTTGGGGGGAGCAGGGGTAAAAAATTCAATTTTTTAAATTGAATTCTTTAAATTGAATTCTTAAAAAATTGAATTTTTTAAGTGATACTTAATATTAAGTATATACTTTTTTCCTAAAGATTTTATGGAAGTGATATCAAAGATAATCCATCATAGACAAAGACATCAAAATAAGAAAAAAATTATGCCTTTAACTTGAATCTATCCCTTTGGCTGTTAATGTCTCATTTAAGGGGATATTAAATTGATAATAAGACAGTTTTTTTTATTAACCTTTTCTAAATATTTGGAAATGTCTCTTCTTCCTCATATCTTACTTTTATCCCACCCCTTCAAAGGGTAGTTGATGCTCAGTGTCTAGCTGTTCTTTTAATTGTTAAAACCTGAAGTCAATCTCATATAATTTTTTTAAGCACTCACTAATTCAAACTGCTCAAGTCACAAGCCTATTTTGAGCCATTATTTTATACCTCATCTGAAATTTTTATTCCTCTGAACATTTGATAGCTTTCTGCTCTGGCTCTTCAGAGGTATCCTCCTTCTTGCTCTCTGTGACATTCTAGTCCTAGTTCTCCTGGCTACCTTTCTGTTCCTCAAAGCTCTGTTACTTGCCATTTATTTTTTCCCCTGAAAAAAATTAAGTAGAGGTCTTTGTTAAAGTTCTGCTCTAGGTCCTCTAAGAGCCGTTTCATACTCTAACCACATAGTCTAAACTATAAACTCTGAATAGGTAACTTCTATTTCATTATGTCTTTGCTAACCATTTGTTTATGCTCTAGGTCATCTCATCTGTTACGGAATTTCTCATACTGGTTTTACCAAAAGCTCAAATTCAACACATCTAGAGCTAAATCCAACCTTGCAAATTTAGCCCATGTCATTATCTGTTGTGGAGTTGGTTGGTGCAAAATGGTCTCACTATCAGGTCTGGTAACTGGTGCCAGCCATCAGACTAATACACTGAAATGGTTGGTCTCATGTCACAAGCAACTGGTGCCAGCCATCAGACAAATACACTGAAATGGTTGGTCTCATGTCACAAGCAAAGTTACCCACACTTCTTCACATGATGGTCACAGGCTTTGCTGGACCTGCAGAAGAAATTATACCCCAACCCCAAACGCCTCATAATCCTCTGCTTATGTCACATTTACTATTGTCCAACTATCCCAAGCAAGTCACATGTCCAAACTTAGAGCTGGCATCAGAGGAGACTATTCAAGCGCATGGATATAGGAAAGAAAGCACAAGCCAATTGGTACCATTAATGTCAACATTCTATACCTGTGTGCAGACTACAATGCTTCTTCTTCTACTTAATATTCTCACCATCCTACTAATCATCCAAATTAAAACTTCCATATTTCACCCTCTCCTAAGCATACCATGAACTTTCCTATCTCTAGTTTTAATTCATGAGATTGGATTCCCAGCAGTTCTTTTTAAAGATGCACCTTCGTGAGCCTCGCTCAGCTCTTTCAATTCATAATCTCTGTGGATAGATGTCAGAAATATTCCATTCTGACTGAGTACATAGAATATTCTTGTGCATAGGGAAGTTGGAGTATCACTACTCCAGTCTATCCGTGAAAACTTTTAAAATATAAACCAAGCATAGGATTTTTAATTAATTTGAGATTTAGGAGGTATGATTATGCTCATTAAGAAATATAGAAATCCCCAAAGATTGTAAACAGTATAAATGTGGACGTATGTAAAATTTTTAGTGTCTATAATTTACATTTGGCCCACTCTGCTTCATCTATGCTTGAATTCCTTGATTTGCTTCTCCTGCTTAATTATCTACCAGATCTGATCTCTATACAAATTTTAAACAATGCTGTGGAGAACAGTTTCTTTTCATTGAAATTCCCTTCCTCGTATCTTTCCCCTTCCCTCCCACTCCAGAGGTCAATAACAGAACTGTCCTACATTTGTAAAGGAACTGAAGTTTTGAAGTGCTTTCCCTGCATTAACTCACCTGGTCCTCACAAACCTCTCTGTAATGAATTAAAGCAATTATAAGTATTCCATTTTATAGAGCAAGAGTCTGGATTCATCAAGAGGTTACTACTAGTTGGGATAAATTGGACCAAAATTCAGGTCTCCTGAATTTGTTAGTACATGACTGCTGAACCAAATGGTCTCATTTAAGTCTCCACAAATCTGGACTTAATACAAAAGTTCTGATTTTTCAAATATAGGGAAACCCTAAGGGGAAAGCTAGAATTAAAACACTAGCACTTAGTTCTTTGATGTAAATTTTAACTAGTCCACCTTGAGGAACAGATACTGCTACTGATCACTCACTGTGAAGGATAGAAGTTTCAAAGCAAAACAATTGCGACATAGGAAAAACACTAAAAATTTGGACATTAGCTCATAATGGATGAAATGACCAGGTTTTGTTTGTTTGTTTGTTTGTTTATAGCTTGGATGTTTTTGAGGTTTGAAAGTGTCTCTGTTCTTATACTACTAGTGCTGTGTTTACAAAAGAAAGGAGAAGAAGTTGGAACATACTGCACTGTACTCAAAAGTATGCAAAACACACTAGGGATTTAAAACAATATGCAAACAATTCAAAAGGACGGTGTTATACCCAGGGCTGTATGTTGGGCTACAGGTAAATCTTATAGCAGCAAGTAGGCTAGCCTAGGTACACTGTCCTTCCTGTCTAGGGGAAT
Organism: Mustela erminea; assembly: GCF_009829155.1. Taxonomy (NCBI): domain Eukaryota; kingdom Metazoa; phylum Chordata; class Mammalia; order Carnivora; family Mustelidae; genus Mustela; species Mustela erminea. The sequence continues at coordinate 60,375,571 of NC_045621.1, forward strand.
CTCGATATAAAAGCCCACTGGAAACCATGTTTTTCTAGGCTTTTTTCCTCCTAACTAGACAGACTGGCATTTCTTAAGCTCTTGACAGCTGGACATTACAAATTTGACAACTCAAAGATGTGCAATAAGTCATGGAGGAGAAAAGACACCTGGTGACTCTCCTCACATCACCTGAAAAGGAAAAAATATACATCAGGGTGCAGGAACAGCTGAGTTTTAACACTTGCTCATTTGTCTACTGTACTGAGATGTTAACACTCTCATGTGAGAATCACCACTTGGGTTTTACCATCAACAGACATTGCATAAATTGTTGAAAAAGAAAAAAAGCAGAGATAAAATCTGTTTCTTACAGGAATTAGATATTAGAAGAGGCCAGTATCTTGAACTTCACTGCCTGGCAGGCCACTTCTAGTAACTCTTATGGGCAGAATACTCTGGCATATAGACCAGATTTGACCCAGAAAGGTGTTTTTACAGTGCAGGAGGTTTCCTTTTAAAAATAATTATACCTGTCAACATAGGGCCTACATTTCCTCTGTAGTGGAATAGGAATGCTTCAGTTTGCTGGACTTTCCACCCAACCTGCCTCTCATTTAAGTTTGCCAGACCCTGTGGCTTATTCAACTTTTCTCACTCTCCATTGAAGGTAGCTGGAGACCCAAATCTCCTAGCAATTTTTCTCCTGTCATTCATCTTGCCCAGTTGGTAAACCGTTAGCATAGAGATTTCTTTGAGATAAGAATGTGTATAATGATTACCTTCTGAAGTATTAATCACTGTGTTGTTAATAAAAGTAAAAATTAGACAATAGCTAGCAGGGGGTTGGTTAAATACATTAGGATCTATCCATGAAGTAGAATACAACATTGAAATGACTTTTAAGAGAAACATTTGTTGACAAAGACAGATGTTCATGAACACTGATGAGGGGAAGTCTACCATCGGTGTGCAGAGTTCAGTAGTGTGCTGGACTGGCTCATAGCCACAGAACCAAATAGACACATCTCTTTCCATCTTGTTCTTCAGTGACTTTACATGAGTAGCTTGAAATCAGCCATAGTGAGAGGATTTCCACTACACAAATTGGCAAGTGCTACTTTATTTCTTTTTCTGGAGATTTGCTGGTGAAACATTTACCTTCATGCCACTATTAACATATTTTTTAGTATGAAGTTGGGAAGGAGGTGCCTGGATGGCTCAAATCATGGTCCCAGGGTCCTGGAATAGAGACCTGCATCAGGCTCCCTGCTCGACAGAGAGTCTCCCTCTCCCCTCCACTCTTTCTCTCTATCCCTCTTTCAAAAATAAACAAATAAAATATTTAAAAAAATATAAAGTTGGGAAGGTATAGATGAACACAACAAAATGTTGGGAGACCTCTTATGTGAAGCCCTAAGATCGTTAATGTATTAACAGTGAAGTTATTTCTTCTTCTATTTGCTTGTCTTTTCTACATTGTCTTCAGTAGGTACGTCACTTTTGTATTTTCTTAAAGTACTGCAATTATGTTTAAATAAAAAAGTGTTCCCTATATAAAGAAATTATTAAATGACAATTCACCTAGTTGCTATTTCTACATTTTATGAATGTCAAATTTCAACAATCCTTTGAGAATGCCTGAGATTTAACTAGGAGTTGAAAGTTTCAAATGAATTCACATATACCTATAGCCTCCTAATTTTTTCCAACAATGCCTGAAGTATAGGGGATGAGCTACAAGGACAATAAGACCGTGGAGGATAGAGAAGAAAGCAAATCATTCAATTTTCAACAGTGCTCAGGGCTTGAGAGAGTCTAGTATGGAAAGACTCCTGACCCCAATACCTAGGAAAGTTCTGCATATCCTAGGGGTGCTGGGATTGTCCTGGTTTAAAGGTTTCTGGTCTGTAAGTAGACCAGCAACACTGGCATTAACAAGTGGGAAAAAGTAGCCAAAGAGGGGAGGCATGACCGTGGGTCCTTTAGTTTTGGTTATGACCACTGTGCATATGAGGACTCCTGACATCAGTGTCAATCCACTAGAAACAGCCTCATACAACTCAATGTGTGTAAGTGTATGGCCAAGTACCCAGACCTAAATGTAAATGTGCTAACTTTCTTTATATAATCCCTAAATATAAATATACTGTGTCAAGGAAAAGTGATCAGAGAGGATCCCAAGAAGCCTTTCAAAATGATGTAAAGTAATATATTTGGTAAAAAACTTTCAGAATTTTGGGTGCCAAAGTGCACACACATGTGCGTATATGAGTGGGCAAACCTTTGTCCAGTGCTAGAAGTGGAAGGAAATTAGCAGTATTTTAAGCAAGAAGAAACGATGACATCTTTATTTCAAATCTGAAAACTTTAAACCTTTTTCTCCTGGCTGTGCAGGAACTCTTAACTTTTTTTTTTTTTTTTTTGAATTTGTACATTCCCTAATCTAAATTCACCTTCAGAGAATTAACCTTAAATTTGTTATCCCTGAAATGCTCTCTAGTGGCTGGCATGGGAGTTCACAGTCCTGTGCACTGGTGGTTATTAAATAACCTCAGGGAATTTTTGTTTGTTTGCTTGATTTTTACCTTTGGCAAAAATTTCTTTTGGAAATTATTTTATCTTTCTGTATTCCCTATTCGGTTTTCATTGACTGTGCTGCTTTTTGCCTCTTGTCATAATTATCTGTAATGTTGAGTCAATTTTGAAAGTAAGCCTAGATTTGCCCTAGAGGTGGCAGAATTTCTGTGGTGGGTAAGTGAAATGATTGCTCCATATAACTTTATAAAGTGTAAAGACCTCTGAGATGAAAGGAGCTATATAAATGTAAGGCTGTCATTTTAAATTGCCATTACCGTTTGAAATTCTCAAGAGAAGCATTACTGAAATCCGGCGTATGCACCATATTAGATTGCTTAATATCATTAAAGCATGTGCAGCAAATGAAAATACCAATTTCCTCTTATATGTAGTTCGTGTTTAAGGCAGCGTATCCAAAGCTAGCATGTTCACAGCTCATTCCGGCATATTAATACTCACTGAAGGAAGCAGAAACTAACAAAGTATGAAGACAATGGTGTTTCTCTAGCCTGGTGATTGCTGTTTGTGTGTGTGCGTGCTGGTGAGGGCAGAAACAGATTTGAGAAACTAAATGAAATGAGACGTATGCCAGAGGAGCTTTGATAGGACCTGCAGAGAAGCCTGGACAGAAACATCTATAGCATATCACTATGTGATTTATGTTTTGCTTTGGCAATAAGGAAACTGAAAAATAATGTGTATTTACAACAGCAGGAAAGAATCGTAAGAACAGAGAAATTATCATAACAGTGAAAATGGCCTGCCCTCCAACGTGAGACGAGCTGTTTCTGACACCTCCGTTTGCAAGTTTGTTTTAGGAAAGGAGAGTGTTCCATATTATCGGAGCCATGCACAACCTAGTAAATGCCAAGAAATAAGCAAGTGAGAGCGAGGCATCAGTGGCAAATTGGAATCTCAGGCCTTTTGTGCTTGTTAAATGGTGGAATGATTATAATTGGAAAAAGTGATGTGCATTAGTTCTGAGTGAATGTACAAGAAATGACAAGCGTGTAACTTAATGATTACTTCACAACACTCAGGACTGCCTTCTAGTCTCGCACCGAGGAGTTCAGCCCTACAGCAGAGAAAGCCACATGCTTTCTCCTCCTATTCATGAGTATTCTCCACAGGTCACATGGAAATAACCCTGAAGTGATAAGTCTCGGTTTAGGAAGTCTGCTGCTTAAGCTGGTGCAAGTCATTGTGACAAAGACTGGTGGGGTGTATTTTTTTCTTTTTCTTGTCAACCATCACAATCATTGGCAAGCGAATGGACAGGATCTTGTTTTCAAGGAAAGACCATATGTCTATCCTCCTGGGGGAAAGAGAGGATATGAGAAAGTTTCCTGAAAATCAAATCTAATATTCAAATGAGTCAAAGTGCACCACCTTTTTCTTCACCGTTAAAGTGGATGTCTACATTGTATGGTGATTTTCTAGTAACATCAAAAGTATGTCCTTAATCTTTCTGAAGATTTACTGCATGTAATTCTGCTGCATAGAAGTTAAAAAGTGCAAGCAAAAGTAATTTTCAAAAGGTTTTCATAGTGAGAAAAAGTACTCTCATGATTTTAGAACCTAAAGTATAAATAATAATAACGACAATTATAACAGTCAATAAACTAAATTATTAACTGGAGTCCATAAACACATATAAAGTGTCAGGGTGCAGCTTCGATTTTATTTTATCTTGGGGACCGGTTCTGGAACTACTGTGTAGGCCATCTATGATCCAGGAAGGCTTGCATAAATGACATGTTCCTAAAACCCAAGCAAAGTTAAAACCAGTTTCTGATTGCTAGTTATGAACACGGCTTAAAGACTGGCTCTAGAATGAGGAAAACATTATTTAAGACAGGACAAAACATTATAGAAGTGAGGGGAATGTTTAAAATTCTCTCACATATTGTAATGTGAAAGGTAAGAGTTCACCCAGAGATGTACTCGGGATTTGTGTACTTTTTTTTTTTTAATTTTTTTGGGGGGAATTTTGAGTATTTCAGAAGTTCCTCACAAATGCTCACACCGAGCTTCCAAGCTTCCACCAGCTGTCACTAGACAGTGTGAGCTGTGACAGAGCAAAATCAGAAAATCTTACCGAGGCCTTTTTGTGGGCTAATGACGTAGTCTAGTGAGGAATACTAAAGAAAACCAGGAGAGGGGAGCCTGGATGGCTCAGTGGATTAAAGCCTCTGCCTTTGGCTCAGGTAATGATCTCAGGGTCCTGGGATAGAGCCCCACATCGGGCTTTCTATTCAGCAGGGAGCCTGCTTCCTCCTCTCTCTCTCTCTGCCTGCCTCTCTGCCTACTTGTGATCTCTCTCTGTCAAATAAATAAATAAAATCTTTAAAAAAAAAAAAAAGAAAAGAAAAGAAAAAAAAAACCAGGAGAGCCATAGAAGTATTCTACTCTCCGTAATTACAAGTTTCACTTTTTTATTTAAATCCATATCTTCAATAACATAGGACCCCTAAATGCTTTCACCAACATTTTTGAAAGGATGTCCCTTCTATTACTCGGAAAGGCCCAATGATAGCGTAGCGAAGCTCTTCTTGGCATACAGGAAAGAAAGTCTTTTATTATCTACCCCCCCTTTTTTTTTTTGAAAAGTAATCTTCATTTAGATATATGATTTACTGTGGAAGGGTTTAATAAGAGAGCTTTTTTTCCCCCTTTTTTAACATCTATTAGTAGGATGAAGTGAAGATAGTTACGAGGGAGAATATATTATCAAGACCACCGTGCAGGTAATATCCTGCATATTGAGTCTAATCACCCATTTAAGTTAAAGTAAGAGTTGTTAAGAATATGGAGACTCTCACTCTAATGATTAGTGATGAGAATCACCTAGATAATGAAATTAGTATTGAGAAACATATTTTTAGGCAGAATGATTATCCTGGGAGATTGATTAAAAGGATAATTGAAGAACAATGTAACCTTTTTCATAGTTATCAAGTTGAACTTGGTTAAGGTAATTTATCATAATAGTGTGTCTATGACAAATCATAAAAGGACCGGCCACTACTTAAAAAGATGTTTATTATATATTAATCCAGACATGTTGTCATACCAATGAAATATCTTCAATAAAAATGTGGAGGATGATAAGTGTAGTGGAACGATATCTCATGCCATCTCAATAACTCTTGAGAAGCAGCTGAAAGGAGTTTGCAACATATGGAAATAGGATTCCTAAAGAGGAGTCACAGTTTTACAGTTCGGTTAACAACAGAAAAAACTAACTGCTTCAGTCTTGAAATATTAACAAGAATTGCCTGATAAGAATTTTCTTCTTTGTAAATAAAAAAGAAATCAAATGCTTACTTCAAATCAGTGATGAAAATGGACAGAGAGAGAAATTGATTAACTAACTGATTGAAACTGGAATATAAAAAAATGGCAAGATGTCCATGGCAAAAATCTGCATTAGCTTTGTGCTGTCACTGTCTCTGACTTGTCGCTCACATTTTTGGATAACTGAATTATTTTCCTTTCAGTGTCTCTCTTAAAATTTTTATTTCTTAATATATAACAAAAAGAATCTTTTCTTTTAATTAATGGACTTATGTTTTTATTTAAATTCCATTTAACATACAGTGTAATATTAGCTTCAGGTATATGGTATAGTGATTTGATGCTTCCATACAACATCTGGTGTTCATCCAAGTTAATCCCCATCACCTATTTCATCCATCTCCCCACCAACCTCCCCTCTGGTAACCATCTGTTTGCTCTCCATAGTTAAGAGTCTGTTTTTTGGTTTGCCTCTCTCTCTTTTTTTGCCTCTTTCTTTTGTTTTGCTTCTTAAAATACACAGGGAGTGAAATCATATGGTATTTGTCTTTCTCTGACTGACCTATTTCACTTAGCATAATACTGCCTAGCTCCATCTATGCCATTGTAAATGGCCAGATTTCATTCTTTTTGATGGCTGAATAATATTCCAAGATAGTTGCAATGGAGACTAGCTAGATATCAAAGATTTCATATCATATCATATCATATCATATGTCTATGATATCTATCTATCATCTGTCTATCACATGTTCTTTATCCATTCATCAGTTGATGGACATTTGGGCTGTTTCCATAATCTAGCTATAGTAGATAATACTGCTATAAACATCAGGTTGCATGCATTCCTTCAAATTTGTGTTTTTTTGTCGTTGGGTAAATACCCAGTAGGGCAAATTGCTGGATCATAAGGTAGTTCTATTTTTAACTTTCTGTGGAAACTCCGTACTGTTTTCCAGAGTGACTGCACCAGTTTGCACACCCACCAACAGTGCACAAGGGTTAACTAATGGACTTTATTTATTCATTTATTTTTAAAGTTTTAGGTGCAGAGAAGTTGAGCAGAGTAGAGAGAATTCCTATACATTTCCCTTCCTTCACCTCTACCCTCCCACATATGGTTTCCTCTATTACTAACATCCTGCATTAGTGTGGTACATTTGTTACAATTGATGAACTAGTATTTAACCTTATTACAATTAAGTTTCCCTCTGTTGTACAGTTCTATGGGTTTTGCCAAATGCATAATGTCATGTAATCAGCATTATAGTATCATACATAATAGTTACACTGCCCTAAAACCCCTATTTTCCACTTCTTCACCCCTCCTCCACCACTCCCAGATCCTAGCAGCTACTGATTTTTTTTTTAACTGTCTCTGTAGTTTTGACTTTTCCCAAATATCATGTAGTTGGAACATATAATATGTGGTCTTCCCAGCTTGCCTTCTTTCACTTAGCAGCCTGCATTTAAGTTTCCTCCATGTCTTTGTAGCTTGGGAGCTCTTTCCTTTATCATTGAATAGCATCCCATTGTCTGGATGTATCACCATTTATTCACCTAATGAGGGATATCTTGATTGCTTCCAAGTTTTGTTCACTATGAATAAAGCTTCTATGAACATTCATTTGCTGAATTTTGTGTGGACATGTTTTCAACTTATTTGGGGATCTAGGACACAATTGCTGGATTGTATGGAAAGATTATGTTTAGCTTTAAGAGAAACTGCCGTACTGACTTCCAAAGTGGCTGTACCATTTTGCAATCCTACCAGCAGTGAATGCGTTGCTTTTGTTCTACATCCTCACCAGCATTTGCTCTGTTTGCTTCAGATTTTGACCATTCTGAGAGGCACATGGCGATATAAAAGTGGTACATAGGGGCATCTGGGTGGCTCAGTAGGTTCAGCCTCTGCCTTTGGCTCCAGTCATGGTCTCAGGGTCCTGGGATCGAGGCCCACGTCAGGCTCTCTGCTCAGTGGGGAGCCTGCTTTCCCATCTCTCTCTGCCTGCCTCTCTGCCTACTCCATCTCTGATCTCTCTCTCCATCAAATAAATAAATACAATCCTTAAAAAAAATGATACATATTGTTACTTGTTAAAATTCTGCGAATTTTAACACATGTATACATTTGTGTAACTACCATAATCAAGCTACGGAACAATTTCACCATCCCATAAAACTCTCTAATACTTCCACTTACATCACACCCTTGTTTACCCTTAACCCTTGGTAAACAAGGATCCATTCTCCATCACTGTTCTTTTGTCATTTCATGAATGTCCTATGAATGGAACCAGACTTTATGCAATCATTTAAGCTGGCTTCTTTCACTAAGAATGATGTCTTTGTGATGAATGCAGGTTTTTGCAAATATCGATAATTCCTGGGGCACCTGGGTGGCTCAGTCAATTAAGCAGCTGCCTTCAGCTCAGGTCATGATCCCAGAGTCCTGGGATTGAGTCCCACATCCGGCTCCTTGCTCAGCCGGGAGCCTGCTTCTTCTCCCACTTCTTCTGCCTGCCTGCCTGCCACTCCCCCTGCTCCCTCTGTCTCTCACTCTCTCTCTCTCAGTGTCAAAAAAGTAAATAAATCTTTCCCCCAAAAAATCAGTAATTCCTAGTTATTTATAAGTACATTCCATTGTATGGATATATCAAAGTTGAATTATCCATTCATCCATTGAAGAATATTTGGACTATGTCATGCTTTTTACCATAAAAAAAAGGTACTATAAATATCTATGTATAGGTCTTTGTGTGAAAATGTTTTCATTTTTCTAAGGTAAATATATGTAAGAGTAAAATTACTAGGTCATATAATTAAGGTATGTTTAACTTTATAAGGAACTGTTGAACTATTTTCCAGAATGTCTTTACCACTTTGTACTCCCATCAGGCAACGAGTGAGTCATATTTTCTCTATTTCTTCTCTGTACTTGGTATGATCTTTATTTTTATTTTAGTCATTCTAATTGGTGTATACTGATTATCTTATTATCACTGTATTTTTCATTTTGCTAATAGTTAATGATGCAAAACATCATTAGTGTGCTTATTTGCCTTTTCTATATACTTTGTATAAAGTGTCTTTCAAGTCTTTTGTCCATTTTAATTGTTTTTTTTTAAACTGTTGAATATATAGTTTTTATTGCTTTTTACATACTCTGGATTCGAGTCTTGTGTCAGGTATGTGATTTATAAATATTCTTTTTTATGGCCATTTTTTATGGTCATGATTTATAAATATTCTTTTTTATGTTCATGCTCATAGTATGTAAGAAGTTTTTGTCTAACTCAAATCATAAGGATTTTCTTAAATTTTTTTCTAATAGTTTTATAGTTTTGTATTTTACCTTTAAGACAATATTTATTTTGAATTAATTTTTGTATAATGTTCATACATGTAACATCAAAGTTCATTTTTTTGCATATGGATGTACAATTTCTCTAGCATTATTTGTTGAAAGATTCTACTTTCTCAATTAAACTATATTTGTATCTTTGTCAAAAGTCAACTGACCATATTTGCATGGGTCTTTTTATGGGTCTGTTCTCTGGATCTATGTCAATAACAGTCTGACTTTTTTACTGTAGCCTTAGAATAGGTCTTAAAATTGGGTAATGTGATTTATTCCTTTTTCAAAATCATAGTAGTTCTTCTAGTTCTTTTGCCTTTACACATAAATTTTAAATTCAGATTGTCTTTATCTACAAAGACACATGTTGGGATTTTTACAGGAACTGTGAAAAATTTGAAGATTTATCTGGGAGAGAATGGGCATTTTTACTATATCAAGTCTTCCAATCCATGAACTCAGAATGCCTCTCCCTTTATGTAGATCTTTTTTTGTTTCTTTTGTCAGCATTTTATAATTTTTAGCATGTAGATGTTGTATGTGAATAGATTTATACCTGGGTTTCTCTACTTTTAGAAATATTAAAATAAATATTTTAAAATTTAGGATCTAAAATCCTTATTACTACTATATAGCAATATAATTGATTTTAGTGTGTTGATGTTTTTTCCTGTCACTTTGCTAAACTCACTTATTATTTCTAGGAATTTTTTTGAAATTCCTTGGGAATATTTTATATAAGCAATCATGTTATCTGTGAATAGAAACAGTTGTATATCTTGCTTTCTAATCATCTGTATATTTTATGATTGTTACTAAATATTTCACCCTATTGCTCTGGCTAGAACTTCCAGTATGGTACTAGATTAAAATGATGAAAGTGGGCATCATTTCTTTGTGCATAATTTTATTATGTCACCATTTATGATGCTACCTTTCTGGCAGGGGGAGAGGAGTGGATACTTTTTATCAAATTGAAGAAGTTCATTTTATTCCTCATTTGCTGAGAATTTTTTTTATTATGTTCAGTTAGCCACTGAATTGATATTTAATTCTGTCATGTGTTTTTTCTACTTCAAATAATATGTTCATGTGGTTTTTCTTCTTAGACTGTTAATATAGAGCATTATATTGATTGATTTTTGAATACTAGCTATCCTTACAGTGCTGAGGAAAACCTCACTTAGTCATGATATGTATCTCCATTTATATATTTCTGGATCTTATGTGCTGACATTTTGTTAAGGATCTTTACATCAATATTATAAGTGTTATTGATTTTACACTGCCTTTGCCTAGTGTTTCCATATCAGGATAATGCTGGCCTGGTTGTGAAGTGGTCTATACTCTTGCAATTTTCTGGAAGAGATTATGGAGCATCGATGCTATTTTGTCTTTAAATATTTGTTAGTGAAATCACCTGGCCATGGAGGTTTCTTTTTTTAAGAAGACTTTAAAATATGAATGTAATTTGTTTAATGTTTGTAGAATTATTCAGGTTATCTATTATATCTTGAGTGGATTTTAATTGTTTGCGGCTTATGGGGAATAGATCCAAGTCATCTATGCTGCTAGATTTATGGATGAAGATTCATTCGTATTTCCTTATTATTTTTAAATGTCTGCAGAGTCTGTGGTGATACTCAGTTTTTCCTTCCTGATACCTATAATATGTGTCCTTTCTCATTCATTTCCTTATTAACCTAACCAGAAGCTTATATCAGTTATATTGGGCTTTTAAAAAAATCAGCTTTTAGTTTTATTGATTTTACCTATTATTCTACTCTTTTAGATTTCACTGATTTCTTATCTTTATTATACACTATGGGATCATTTTTGCTCCCATTTTTCTAGTTTCTTTAGAAGCTTAGCTCATTGGTTTGAGATCTTAAAAAAAAAAAAAAAAAGCATGTATTACTAAAAATGTCCCTCTAAGCAGGGCTTTAGCTATATCCATACATTTAGATAAACTATATTTTGTATTTTCATTCAGTTAAAAATATCTTCTATTTTCCCTGTGGACTACTTTGTCTAACAGATTATTAAAACCATGTTTAATTTCCAAATGTTTGGAGAATTTCCTGTTAAATATGGTATTACCTTCTCTTTTTATTCCATACAATCACAGAACTTTGTATCAGAAATAATATTTTGTATCCTTTTAATTCCTTGAAATGTATTAAAATTTGTATATGACTCAGGATATCTGCTATCTTGGTGAATTTATTCCAAGTGTCCTTGAAAAGAATATATATTTGTGGCATTTGGGGGTTAGTATTCTATAAATGCCCATTATATTCAATCTGTTGGTGGTGGTATTTAGTGGCTCTATATCCTTGATGAGTCCATGTCTGCTATTTCTGTTCGTTACTGAAAGAGATACGTTTAAATCTCAAACTGCGAATTGTAGTATTTCCATTTCTCCTTTCAATCCCGTTAGTTTTTAATTCACGTATTTTGAAGCTCTGCTGTTACATATTTAAGATCATTATGTCTTAGCAGAATCCCTCCTTTTATCATTATAATGCACCTTTTTCATCCTTGGTCATTCTTTGCTCTGAAGTCTACTTTGTCTGATATTAATATGGCCACTTCAGCTTCTTTTTGATGAGTATTTGCATGATATCATTTCTTTCACGGTTTTACTTTTCATTTACCTCACCTTCACTTCTGAATGATGTTTCACTGTATATAGAATTCTGGGTTGATAGTTCCTTTTTTTTTTCCTTCCCTGAGTTGATAGTTCTGTTCCTTCAACACTTTAAATATGTCATTATTCTGTTTTCTGATGAGAAATCTGTGACCCATCAGATTGTAAGTTCCTCAAGAAAAGAGATACCTTCTTTGAACCCTTATTTAAACTTGGAAATTTTCTGGGTACATACCAGTTTATTACATATATACCTGGAACTTGATTGACAGTGGTTTCTAGTTAAGATGATCAGACATTTTGTAGTGCTCCAGTCAAGAAAATTCTGAGCATAGTGGAGGCATGTTAATAAATACTTAAGAGGAACAGGCAAAAACCAGAATTAGGACTTATGGTCACCCTATTTCTAGGCACTAAGGTGTCTTCCAAGGAAGGAAAATATGAAAACCTAGTTAAGTATTTACTTTTTCCTCTTCTAAGAATAGAAACTCCCATATAAGACATCATGTTTCCTTCAACCCATGTTTTCCAATCATATGGTTTGAATTAGTATAGCTATGTTCCTACAGATTTTGCTGATTCCTTTAGAGATAACTTCTTACCCAGCTATGATTGACTGGAAAAGGTAGAGGCCCCAGACACAAGCCGGACCATCAAGTTACTTTACCATTTCCGGGAAAAATTAATTGGCTCAAGAATAGAACTCTGATGAATGCTGGGTTATCATAGGTTATATAGATTTGTTTTCTTTTTGTTTCTTCATTTCTGTTTTCTATAATAGGAGTCAGGAAGGAGACTCGGATCTCTGGCAGTGAAACCATGTAGATTTCAAGCTACTGGCCATGTCCTCTGTCATTTGGAAGAAGTCAGGCTACTGGAGGAATACAAGAAACACAGAAAAAAGTCATAGGACATGTGCTGGGAGACGGAAGTTCTTAATTCCAGTTGCCCCTCTGTGCGGGCTGTCTTCTGCTACTTTAAATGCATGAACCTAGAAGTCCCTTTTTTGCCTAGGTGAACTTTCTTTGGTTTTTCAGCCCCTTACTACCAAAGAAACCCAAATAATACTTCTATTCTTGTGTTGCTTCTGATACAGCAAGATGCCCTTTATAAAATGATGACGTGAAGGAGTAATGTACTAGTAACAGGTAGACGAGCACATGTATTGCAAGTAGGGATCTTTTATACTTTTGTATTATATCACTATATTATGTATTACTTTTCTCTTATATTATGCCTGTTCCTATTACTGCTGAAGTTTGTATCCTCAATGATGCTTCTCTAGCACATAAACTCTAAGAAGGGAAAGCATGAAAATGGTAAAATTACTCTGGGTAGTGACCACTTTATGTTATTGAGGATGCTTATTATTGGCCAATAATCGTGTGTGTTGGGGGTAACAGCAGAGTTTTGACTGTTTATCCAATAACCATTTATTGTGCATCCACTCTGAGCTGGACAAGGATGAAACAAAACAGAAAAGGTCATGGTGCTAAGGAAAGTGCACACAAGTTTTAAGAAACAAGTAGTAAATGAGCAAACAAAGAAATAAGCTAAATTATTTCAGGTAGTAGTAAGTGCTATGAAGACCTAATAAAACAGGGTGATGTGACAGAGATTAAGTGGATTGTAAGAAACACTTTAGAAGGGGTGTTAAGAAAGACTTCTCTGAGGAGGTGAAAGGCGGGTGGACATGAGAATGGGGGAAGGGGGCAAGGAGCTAGCCCTTAGAGGAGCAGTCCAGGTCCCGAAGCAGGAATGAACTTGGTGTTTCAGGAGGACAGAAAACCAGGGAGGTTGAATTCTAGTAAAGGAGAAGGAGTGTGATATGACAATAATTAATTTCTGCACTAATAGAGGTGAGAAAATAAGAAGATTTGAGGAATTATTTGAGAAATAAGGCCACTCTCAAGGGGACCCAGAAAGATTCTCTGATTTAACTAGTTTGGCATAGATAGAGAATAGGGGCAAAAACAAACAAACAAAAACAACAACAACAAAAAAACTTTCTTGATTATGTATTTGATATTCCTGTAGTTGGGACTATTATTCAATTTTAAACTCAACCGCTCTTTGTCAGAGCGGTTCAATCTTCATCTGACTGAAAACATGTTGTAAGTACCTCTCACAAGTCTTTTCACCAACTAACTTACTTTACAATATATTACATATCTGAAACATGGTGTTGTTCTTCTCTGGTTTGTTGGGACAACTTGCAAGAATCCTCCTGCCCCCCCCCGCCCCCAACTAGATGGAACCAGAGACTCAGGTGCTCAGGAAAACTGAAGATCAGCTGGCCTGGTGTTTGCCATTTAGGGGCACACATTGGAATCCCCTATGGAAACTTTTCAAAATATAAGCTGAGCTCCACTCTTCAGGACTCAGATTCAGAGGGCCTAGCAATGGGATCTTGTGGTGTATCTGGTAACACGTAGTTGTAAAGCTATTTTGACCTGCATCCCCCAACAAGAGTTTCACTTCTCAGTAATACTGAGAAGGACCAGAGTTAGGACCAGAGCTGCAGTCTCCTGATTTTGAAGTTTTGCCACTCTTCAATCACCTCTATACTTTATTCTTACTTAGATAACATTGTTAAGCATGTACAAAAATAGATTATGGACCAAAGACTCCTCTATTTTTTATTTTCTTTAGCCACTTTTGGTGAAGTAATTTTAGAATTAGAAATCCTTGCACCAGTTATCAGAAGAAGCAGCCAAAGAGAAGAAAGGAAGAAAGAGAATCTGAGTAGCCCAAAGGATATAAATTCCTGGCATAAAGCTCATGCTGGTATCCCGTAGGCCCCATCTAGACTTTTGGTTATTTTCATGACTTTTTATCTAGACCCAATTTGGAGACAAGACCCACACTTGACTTGCTCAGGGAACTTTTGCTCGTGAATTGATGGAGGGCAGGACAAATAGTTATTCACAAGTTCAACCAACCCCTTTTGTAATTATGCTTCGTAGTTAATGCTGATAATGCCATTCGTATTTTCACTAGGGAAGGACAACATTAATTCTTCCTGAATGAAAAACTGTCACTTGTGTCTGAGTATGTTAAGTGCCTTAAAATATAAAGAACTTTCCATGACAGACCAAATTCCCTAGTCTCCTTTTGGCTTTCCATTGTCCCTGCCTCCAAGAAATGAGATACAAAAGCAGCTAAGTGTCCGCCCGCTCCTCTGAAGCCAGAGGTAGAAGCAGTTTGGAAGACATTTTGTTTCATCTCTTTTTTAACTTCTTTAAAAATATTTCTGGAAAGAGCAGCTAATAATAAGATAGGTAGGTGGATGGCAGGGAGTTAACTAAAATGTTCAGAATAGCTCTGAGTACAATCACATTTAAAAATAGAGAGAACAGGCCGCGCACCAAGCCCCACTGACTCAGTGTATCTAGTTCAGATGCAGCTAATGTCCCTATATAGCATCTTCAAGTTGCTTACACTTTCCTCGCCAACTTAAGAATGTGCCTCTAGCACTGGAGAGCTTTCCAAGTCCAAGGACGTGGGAATGTGAATTATCAAACAAGCTGGGGATGAAAGGTGCTGAAATCATCTTTTACAATATTGCCAAAAACAGCTTGAGTTTCTAGGCTGCTAATTGCTGAAATACATTTTAACTTCCGACTTCATTCTGAGCTTATGACCCACTCACCGAAAGGTAAGAAGGATGTTGTAAAAGAAAAAGAAGAATGGCAGTAAGAGGGAGCAGGCTAAGGGACTGTTTAGGCCAAGGCCCCCGGAAAACCACATCCCATTAAAGGAAGTGTATTTTATTTGCGCCGTCCGGCCACACAATTAGATTTGACCACCGAAGGAGCTCAGTCCTTTGCCTTCTTTTCTGAACAGAAGTGAGGTAGCCATGGTCTCAAAAGTGTGGCAGTATAAATAGCTAATCTGAATTCACTTTCTTTTTACTGTATTTCTTATTTAACTTTCTAAAAAGTTCTTTATGCCTGTTACCTCATCTCAGCCGCATGATAATTTGTTGGAGCAAGCAAAAGTCTCTGTGTTTTTCTGTAGGTGAAATTAAGGCACAAAGAGCCAGTGGGGGTTGCCCCTAAAATCTCTTTTATTGGGGACAGAATTAGGGTTGGGCTGGTATCCCTCACCCCTGCTATGAGAATATTCCACATCCTCCACTGCCACTAGCCCTACAAGTTCCAGGAATACATTACAAAAGTAACCTGCAGAAGCCTGTTTTTATATTTCTGAAAGAAATCTTCAGCTAAATTATTTTTCTGAAGTAGTTTATTAGACAGCCCCCTAAGAAAGCAGTTGTACCAGATAAGGGTCACTTTCAACATTACGAATTTAATACCATAGAGGGATTTGCAGACTGAATTATCCAAACTTGTTGTAGACACATATATGCAGTCACTAAATATATGAATTAATGTTCAATTGTGGCTTTAGCAGATATAAATTTAAATGTTACCAACCAAATTTATCCAAATATATATACCTTATTCTTGTTTAAGTTACTGGAGAAGTTAAATTTTTTGTGTGGTATCTCTTCATAACACTATTTTTTTCTGTTTTTGTTTTCATTTTATTGTGTTATGTTAGTCGTCATACAGTACATCTTTGGCTTTTGATGTAATGTTCCAGGATTCATTGTTTGAGTGTAACACCCAGTGCTCCGTGCAATCCATGTCCTCCTTAATACCCACCACCAGGCCAACACATCCCTCCACCCCCTCCCCTCTAAAACCCTCAGTTTGTTTCTCAGAGTCCACAGTCTCTCATGGTTCATCTCCCACTCCAATTTCTCCTTTTTTAAATGACTTCTGGACATTTTTCACACACAGCTATGGTACTTCATCTTGAAAAACACTCTCTTCTAAAACAAAACTTTTAGACCAAATTAGTTAAAATAATATATTAAAATCATGGTACCGATGTATTATTATCAACAATTATTACCTTTGTATTTTTTGTTTTAGGTCTGTGCTTGAATTGCATTCCAAAGAGAGAGACTCTGAGCCAGCTAAAAAATGCAGGAAATAATATCTTGTGGAGATGTCTGTGTATGTTCACATTTTGATCCATCATCCCTGCTCAGATACCTAACAATAATAGGTTGAATTCGCAAAGAAAAAACCAAAATACGGAGCTGTGTTTGAAAAGAGGACAAACATTTCTGTGGAGACAATGGAACAGAAATGCATGTTTGTGAGTAGAATTGAAGACAAGGCTTACTGAACCCATGTTTGAGGAGGAGCTCCACTGTTCAACACATGAAATAAGACTAGGGGAGAACGAAAGAACTCTTGCAACTAACGACTTGAGGAGGTTAGACAAGAATATGGCCTTAACACAAGGACTGGGCAAACCTGTGTGCATGGCCTCCTTGAACTTGTCTGATTTATCCCTGATATCTTCACATGGTAGGAGGATGAGTCATCCTTAAAAAACTTGGTTCTGGAGGCACCTGGGTGGCTCAATGGGTTAAAGCTTCTGCATTTGGCTCAGGTCAAGATCTCGGAGTCCTGGAATCGAGCCCCACCCACATCGCACTCTCTGCTCGGCAAAGAGCCTTCTTCACCCCCACCCCCACCCTGTGCCTGCCTCTCCACATACTTGTGATCTCTGTCTGTCAAATAAGTAAATAAAACCTTAAAAAAAAGAAAAAGAAAAAGAAAAAGACTTGGTTCTGGACCAGGAGCCGAGGGAGTTGTGTGGGCTCAGTCATCAACCCACTAGTAAGGGAGGCAGGTGAGGTGAATATTAGTGGCTTGAGGAAGAAGAAAACAAGTGATCAAAATTAACTAGTTTCCACTCAAAAAATGAGTCTGAAGACAAACATTTCTGAAACATGAAGGTATCTGGGCTTTTTTAAAAAGCAGTAAAAGATACCAAACAATAATAGATCATTAACGCTGGGACCTTGATCCTTGCACCAGAAACATTCAACACCATCTGGGAGCTTGTCAGAAATGCAGAGCCTCAGGCCTCACCTGAGACCTGCTAAATCGAAATCCACATTTTAACATAACTATTGGGCAACTCACATAGACATTAATATTGGGAAAGCATTGCTGGAAAAGATAATATATTTATAGAAATTGTCTGACAAGTAATTTAACATAAATATGATTAATTTACTCTGAGAGATGAAAGAAACAAGTTTCATTTTAGAAAGGGCAAGAAATTAAGTAACAAAAAGGGCAGACATGGTATAGTATTTGGTAAGAAAATGAACCAATTCAAAGACTCGAAAGTAAGAATTATAGCCACGGGGTTGGGGGCTGGGCAATCAATAGCAGGAACGTACTGTGACCAGACACACGTGAAAAGGAAACTAGTGAATTAAAATATTCTCCTAAGATACTTATGCAGAACCTAGAACGAGATGGAAAGAGAACTTATATAAAATACAAAGCATAAACTGAAAAGCTCCAACTGATACCCAATAATGCTAATGGAGTTCTACATGGGAGCGAAAGAAACAATACAGTTGCAGTTTTGAAGCTGTATTTTATAATAAGTTTCCAACACTGAAAAAAAATGTGACATATACCATGAATATACCATGAATACCACGCAGGCTCAATAACAGAAATCTACATTTAGAAATGTTGTAGTTAATCTGCAGAACGATGATAAACAGAAAATCTTTAAAAAGATTAAAAATGATCTTAAAAAGGATCAAGAAGAAAAGAATGATAATCCAAACAGGAATTATAATTAGACTACAGCATGGGTGTCACCAGCAAAAACAGATAGCAGAAGACAAAGGAGCAATAGCTTCCATGTGCTGAGCTTAAAAAGCTTGTATCAGCTAGGGAGGATGGCGTTATTGTTCCCTGTTCTTCATCTTGCCCTGTAACCATGCCCCATGCGATACAACATGGCACGAGATCACAGTCGATCTCAGGAAACAGACTCTTAAAATACTGGTAAGTTTAACACGGTGTACACTTCAGAGAGAAAATTAAGTTTTGAAATATTAGACCAAGATTGGACTGTTGGATATTTGATTAATAAAGTGTGTTGAGTTCTGTGTCGTATCCAGAAGAATAGATAGATTACTAATTTTTACTTTCTTGAGAAAGGTTAAAGTTTATATGTATGTTAAAACTTAAGAAAAAAATAAATGAAATGTCATGTAGGGTGCATAAAAAAGGGAGGATTATGAAAATCTGTTAATTCAACAAAAGATGTAAAAAAAAGGGGCGCCTGGGTGGCTCAGTGGGTTAAGCCGCTGCCTTCGGCTCAGGTCATGATCTCAGGGTCCTGGGATCGAGTCCTGCATCGGGCTCTCTGCTCGGCAGGGAGCCTGCTTCCTCCTCTCTCTCACTGCCTGCCTCTCCATCTACTTGTGATTTCTCTCTGTCAAATAAATAAATAAATCTTTAAAAAAAAAAAAAGATGTAAAAAAAAGGAATCAAATCAAAGGAATAGTAAACACAAAATTATATAGTAGAAATAAGTCTAAAATCTTGTAAAATCATTAAATTATCATATTAAAATATCAGATCACTGGATTGTTGACAAGCTTAATCTCATTAGTTAATAGGGCAATGCCCATAAATTCACACAGACAATAATAAGATCACAAGAACTGTAATAAAAATGCATTCATCACAGGCAAAAAATATTTAAGTTCAACAATATCATATATTGAAGAGGATTTCAGGTGGAAAGTCCCCTTTAAAGACTTTATTTATTTATTTATTTGTCACACAGAGAGAGAGAGACAGAGAGAGAAAGCACAAGCACGGGAGGCAGCAAGCAGAGGGAGAAGCAGGTTCCCCACTGAGCACAGAACCTGAAGTGGGACTCAATCCCAAGACCCCAAGATCAGGACTTGAGCCAACGGCAGACACTTAACCAACTGAGCCACCCAGATGTCCCAGAACCTCTTATTTATTTACTGCTTTTCAGAGTATAGTGTCAGCCAGTTTAGAGACCACTGGAAACTATCCAGCAGGGTTGCCGATTCAGTGTTTTCACTTCTCAGCCTGTATCAAAGAGAAGCTCTGGAGTATATATGGGAACATTCAATGCATGCTTGTTGCAGAATTGTTAATAAAAACAGAATTTGTTAGTAACTTGAATATACATCAATAGGAAAATAAGTAAACATTTTTCTCTTTTATTTATTCAATGAAATATTATACAGCAGTTGGCATGGACTAGATACCATATGTATGCTTTTTTAAAAAAAAAATTATTTATTTATTTATTTTTAAAGGTTTTATTTATTTAGTTGACAGAGATCACAAGTAGGCAGAGAGGCAAAGAGAGAGGAGGAAGCAGGCTCCCTGCTGAGCAGAGAGCCTGATGCGGGGCTCGATCCCAAGACCCTGGGATCATGATCCGAGCCGAAGGCAGAGGCTTTAACCCACTAAGCCACCCAGGCACCCCCATATGTATGCATTTAATTAAAGCTCAAAAATGTAATGTTGCTCAAAAAAGACAAGTTGCAGAAGCATGCACTACAAATACAACCAAAAAAAATACTTTAAAATATGAAGGGCACTATATATTGTTTATTAATTCATACACAAAAAACAACTAAATCAAAACAATTTTTCTCTGGAAAGAGAAGAAAATGAATTTTAGGAGACAGCCATAAGGAGCTTCATTTGTATATATAGTAGTTTAGTTTCATAAAATTTTAATATTTAGTAGGTTTGATCATTTCACAATTTTTAAAAATGGTAGCAAGAGCTGCAAAAATTTCCAATACCTATCATTCTAGTACTAACTTATTCTTTTCTGCAAAAAGTCCAAGTCTGATTTTAAATATGAAATTTCTTTTTTCTTTTTTTAATTTTTTATTTTTTATAAACATATGTTTTTATCCCCAGGGGTACAGGTCTGTGAATCACCAGGTTTACACACTTTACAGCACTCACCAAAGCACATACCTTCCCCAATGTCCATAATCCCACCCCCTTCTCCTAAACCCCCTCCCCCCTAAAAATGTGTTCTATTTATTCAAAATGTTTATATATTAAGCACTACTGCATAGAAGACCATATGCCAGGCATGGGAACTATAGCAATGAAGAAGAAAGATAATTCTCACCTCCAAAAAGCATAATCTAGCAACATTTGAATAAAAAAAATGTCCTTTAGGATAGTTTTTTTGAACATTTGGGACATCAAAACCACTCTGCAAAGTCATTCACTCCATCATTCAACATTATGTCCTTTCACACTTTGAACACTGTTCTAGATACTTGGGATATAGATGTGAAGAGCAGCAATAATGCCATTCACTTTAATAATGATAATAATAATAATTCCTAACATTTAATAGGTACTCACTACTTATGCGAGATACTATTTACATTCTGACAACTACCCTGAGGAAAATATTATTACTACTATTCCAATTTTATAGATGTTTCATCAAGTTTTTATTTCTGATAGCCATCTTTGTGTCTGAAATAATGTTCTCCCAAGGAATGGGGGAGAAAAGAACCTTCAACTCCTCCATACTCTGCCTTTCTCCCCACACCTTCTCTCAACACTATTTCCTTTTTAACTGAACAGTAAGGCCAAAGGAGTTCAGCAAATATTTATATTTAGGCATATTTTATTCTCTATGTACACCAGAGGCCTCTGGAAACCAGGAAACTTTAGCTGATTTTACTTACACCCTTAGTCTAAGGGCAGTACATAGCATAATAACAATGTCTTTAGAAGAAAACCATTTATTACAGTCAAGGGTTTTTTGTTTTTGTTTTTTTAAATTTCAAAATACTACTATAGTATCTTCTTAGGGAGAAAACAAGATTTCATTTTTCATGTAACAAGATGTAAATGAACAATATTGGCCTTACTTTTGGCTGAGGCCCAAGAACAGGTGGGCCTCAAACTTACATTTCAAAATGAGCACCTACATTCCTAGGCAGGGCCTCCAAAGGAGGTGGTTGTGAGCAAACACTGCCATGCTTTGCTGAACCCCTACCTCCAGTCTTCAAATAATGTTGGACCAGTTGGAAGAATGATACAGGAAATTGAAGGTGGAGGTTCTTTGAGAAGAACTGTCATGCATTTCTTCTACTTCTCTTATCATGGTGGATAAGAGGGGACCTCCCCTTTACCCTCATATATATGAGAAAGGTCTCAAGATCACTCTTCAAGTAGCTTAACTAATGTTTCAGGATCTGCCTCCGAAAAACTTTCCTAAAGGTGAGTGATTGTGTCTAGCTGGCTTCTGATGGTAACAAGAAGAAGCAGTTCTGCAGGGAACATCTGAAATACATGGATGGTTGGGTGTTTCCCAGTGGTGCAAATGACCACCAGGGGCAACAGATCTCTTAAGATCAATTTAAATGCACTTTTCCCAAGTGTGACACTTTATGAGAGAGATTTCATGGAGAATGGACCACAAGAAATTAGGGACCTGTGGGAAAATACTAAGCTAGATGAATTCTTCGCCTGAATTAGAAGAAGGATATAGGTCAGAAGTCTCCACAACTGAAGGGTACTTCAAAGAACTCACAAATACAACTCAAAAGAAAATAAATGGCTCAAATTTAAAACATCTGCTGTCCTAGATGAAACTTACACCAAATTATCTGGGTTCCAATCAAGGCAATTTCCCTGCCCCTTATCTCTCCTCTGTCTCTCCACTTGTAACACTTGAAGGGGCCAAAGCTCTTCACTATGGAAGAGGAAAAGGAGGGTACTGAGGTAGGGAGCCAAATGGAGATGATGCTTCAGCCATTCTGCCCTCCATAGATCCCCATCTGGGCCTGAGGGAGAAGCTTTAATTTATTTTTGAAACTTTAAAAAAATATTTTATTTATTTATTTGACAGAGAGAGATCACAAGTAGGCAGAGAGACAAGGCAGAGAGAGGAAGAAGCAGGCTCCCTGCTGAGCAGAAAGCCCGATGCGGGGCTCGATCCCATGACCCTGGGATCATGAACTGAGCCGAAGGCAGAGGCTTTAAGCCACTGAGCCACCCAGGCACCCAAGAAGTTTTAATTTAAAATGAGTTTCAAGGTATAGACTATTAAGAGCACAGAGCATTCTAATTTCTTAACTAAGTCTATTTTTGGCAATTTAAAGATGTTTATGATAGAAAAGGGACCAAAAGTCATGGAATCTACCAGATTTTACTCACGGAAGAGGGAAGAATAAGCACATAGAGAAGGCTTGAGTGTGCTTTGGGGGTGAGAGGTGGGTGGCAATGTGAAAAGAGAAAAAAGTGTTTCCTTGTCTCTTCTTGAGTCTTGCTTGTTCTGTCAACTGACTAATATGTTTGGCAGGGTTGTTTAAAAGGATGGATGACCAAATTAGTTGCAGGAGCTCTGTAGGTGACTTGGTTGTCTACAGACAGAAAGTAGTTAACTCTGCAGGAAAATACGAGGCATTTTTAAGAACAGGGGTGTCTAGAATTCAAGGTCCAATCATTTCTGGTATTGTTCTATGATGTAATTCCCTTCAATATACACAGACATTGAGGCAAACTCTCTCACCCTTGTATAGTCTTACTTTTCCTAACTGATTAGGGGATTGCAAGAGTCTGTGATGTGCCTTTGCATGAGCCCCTAATGGGGATAAGAGCAGTTGCAGGAGGTGAGATCCAAATGACATCAAGAATTCGTGGAAGTGAGAAATCAGGACAAGTGGTGACTGGAAAACTAAGACTCAGAAAAATCCCTGATTTTAGAAATTATTAATGGGAAGTAATGAGTTGGTTTTCTGTACACATAGGATGAGAACTTAAGAATTTGCATTATAGGGGCTCCTGGGAGCTCAGTCAGTTAAGTGCCCAACTCTTGATTTTGGCCCCGGTCTGATCCAGGGGTTGTGAGATCAAGCTCCAAGTTGGGTTCCACCCTCAGTGCCAAGTCCGCTGGAGATTCTCCCTCTCCCTCTGCCCTGCCCTCTCTCACACATGCGGTCTCTCTCTCTCTCACACACATAAATAAATAAATCTTTAAAATTAGGGCGCCCAAGTGGCTCAGTGGGTTAAGCCGCTGCCTTCGGCTCAGGTCATGGTCTCAGGGTCCTGGGATCGAGTCCCACATGGGGCTCTCTGCTCAGCAGGGAGCCTGCTTCTCTCTCTCTCTCTCTCTCTCTCAATGCCTGCCTCTCCATCTACTTGTGATCTCTGTCAAAAAAATAAAATCTTAAAAAAAAAAATAAAATAAAATAAAAAAAAAAGAATTTGTGTTATTAATGAAAGAAAGACATAACTCAGAAAGTTGGAAAATTTAGGCATGTCCAAGGAACTTCCACCTCCATTACATATACAGAAACAATCTTAGAACAATTATTAGTAATTAGATTGACAGGGGCGTATTTTAACAAAACCCTTTCTAAATAAAATGTACACTAATTATTGGCTGACACATAGGCTCAGCAAACACCCTATGTTATTTAACATTTATTCTATCAGTCAGAAGAAAATCAAGGTGAAATCACAGAGTGATAAGGTGCTTATTTATTTCTTCTTCAGCCTCTGATAGTGTTTTGGCTGCTGTGTAATCTTCATGAGACTCAGACATGCTAAGTGAAGCTAGTTTTCAAGTGTCACTCTTGGCAAGTGAGATTCCTTTTATAAAAATATCGGCTGAGCTTTGACACTTAGACTGAAGTGTGTGTCCACATATCTGCTATATGTGAATATGTCTTTGTTCATTCTGACTCACAGATCCTTCAGTCAACAAAAGCGCTTTACAGATGAGCAATTCAAGACTGCAAAATCAAAGGTGGTATGTAAAGCTGTCTTTCTGCAAGGACTACTGATCATCCTACCTTGAGAAACTAGTAACAGGGGCACCTGGGTGGCTCAGTCAGTTAAGCATCTGCCTTCAGTTCAGACACTTCTCAGGGTCCCAGGATCCAAGCCCTGCATTATGCCCCCTGCTCAGTGGGAAGTCTTTTTCTCCCTCTGCCCCCAGCCACTTGTTCTCACTCTCTTCTCAAATAAGTGAATAAAATCTTGAAAAAGACAGAGAGAGAGAGAGAAACTAGTAACCCAGATGTTGCTATTTTGTTTACAGATCCCCACAGAATGTTTATGCATGACCCTGTCATTGACATTCTCTAAGAGGCATGGTTACTGGAAATGAGAGATCGCATCAAGTTAGCCAAGAACTTGCTCCACTAGCCACTGATCTATAGGAGAACATCTCTTTTCTCCATCTAACATCAGTATCTACAAAATTATCTGGAAACTTTACATCTTTTGTGGGATTTTATGAAACTCTATATTGTGAGCTGCCCTTGACCACTTTGCTATTGATGGTGATGTTTGTTAATATATTTTTAAACCATAATTTCTCCATTCAGGTTCTCACATGACATTGCTTTCCATTTTTAGTAATAAAAGTAATTTCAAAGCAGAAGTCTACAAGGCAGTCCACAAAACCTCGACATTTATGATTATGGTCAAGTGGTCACATCAAGTCACCTCAGAATATTTTTAATGATTTTTTTTCCATACCTGATCAGACCAAAAGGATATTTGTGAGTTGATAGGATTTTACATTCTCTCCATGGCATTTTCCTGGCAAGCCCCAAATCTTAAAGACATTCATAAGGTTGGCAAATTGTTAAAACAATGATGACTCTGGTTAGAAGGCAGCAACCAGAAATACTTTTGTAAATATCAAGAAGTCTGCCAAACAAGTGTGAGCTCAGTATTTTGCCTCGCGTCTAATCTCCAAGCAGCAAAGCCCATTAAGGAAACAACCTGCATTTCCAGACATAATAGTAAGGAAGAAGTTATACCTGTCACTGAGTACTTAGTTTCTTGCCTTGCATGTCGAAAACTACCTCTCTTCAATTTACAGGTGCCCTAGCCTAATTCAACAGGTCAAAGGTCCTAATTTCTAATTTGCTAAGCAATTTATCACATATTACCTACACCCTCTCAAGTCAGATCAAAAGCTACCACCAAATCATGGCATGAATCCAGATGTGAGGAACTTTGTGATTAAGTCACTGGGAGGGTTTGTTTTTAAATATTAGAAATACACCTCCAATTTGAAACCTAAGGTTTGTATTCTATTATGCAGTTATTTAAATAATATTTGTGTAAAAAAGCAACAGGGTAAAGCCTAAGTTGCTTTTCCTGAAGCAATTGCAATTAAGTTAAAAGTTATTCAGAATTCAGCTTCAGGTATGAAACCTCTTGTGTTATGCATAGAGGTTTCTGGGAGTCCTTAGAAATGTTGCACAGATCTTCCCATTTGGAAGATGCACTGAAATAACAGACCATACGTCTATATTTAACAGATAGAGACTTCTTCTCTATTTGAACTGCATAAGAGGGCAGAAGGCAGACAGAGCAGGAATTCTGTTCTAGCTTTTTACTCAGCAAGCTTTTTACTCTTGTAGGCAGTGTCCTTGTCGTCGAAGGCCGGTCTGTCCCGGGGCCGGAAAGTGATTTTTTTTTTTTTTCCAAAAGATGTCATCAATCTTTTATTTAACTAAACACTGCCCTTCATTTTGAAGGAAATGATACAATTTCAAATCAGAACCTCCTTCTCAAGAAGTGTTATGAGAACGTAACATTGATTTAACATACATTCTTCAACAAAAATACAGTTTACACAACTCACTAGAAAATAAAATGTACATAGAATTTACCATGTTAGTCAATGTAATTCTCCATGGGTCACAAAAATTACAGCTAAGAACAAAGCATAGTGAACATCTGAATGAACCAGTCAAGTTTATAGTTACCATGATTTAAAAAAAAAAAAAAATTCACAAATGTAACTTCCCAAACAAAACCATTTGAAGACCGTGATTATAGATTTTATTCTAATTTATTTTTAAAAAAATGGTTAGACAATCACATTAATATCAAGAGTCTTCGACACAGTGGATTCCATTTTGTGAAGAAAAAAAAAATAGAAAACGGTTAGTCATTAATTTTCTTGACTCTCCATAGCATATGTCGTATAAAATTAAAGTTTTGCTTTCAAAAATATGTTTCCACGTGGTTGTCGTGTTGTCTAGTGCTGCTCTAGCACTGATGCCTAATGACCAGTACCTCTGGAGTCAGCTCGGATCCATGTCTGCTCTGCCACTTATTTACACCTTCACTTGACAAGCTCCTGCGTCCTTACCAATAGAAGTGAGACAATATAAAATGGCGATAATCATAGTCACTACCCCACAAAAATGGATGAAGAATGATGACCCACAGTATTGGTTGTTGTTTTTATTGTGAAGCCCTGACAGCAATGTTTATGGTAAAGATGATCCCAAGCCCTGCAACAAAGTAATGATAGTCATCAAGTAGGAGTGATGATAGATTTTGAAAAGCTGGAAATTAGATATTATAATATGTGACTAAGTGAAGAAGGTCAAGTATTTATTAAGACTCCTAACAGATACATATCTACATCTATGACTGTTTGTTAGGTATTGTTCTAAGCATAGAATGTCAGAGAGAAAGAGTATTTTTTATTCAGTCATGTATTATAGTTAACTTTCTCTCATGGAATTATCTATATTATGTTATATGAGTAAGAGAAACTAAGCAAATGCTGGAAGTGTAAGTTTCTCCCTGAAGCTCTCTGAATAAGCTTTTTAGTTGAGTAGCATTAGGACAACCTTCTAAAGTGGATCTGGATTCAAATTCTGACTTTTTTTTTATTGTAACTTGCCGTAAGTTACTTCTGAGTCTTAGCTTTCTCATCTTCAAAATGGGAAATATAATACCATTTTGTTGCATTGTTATAAGGGTTGGATAGAATAATATAATAAAGCTCTTAATATGGTACCTCATCATGATTGAAACTCAAGAAGTTAGTAGTAGTTATTACCCCTGTTATTAATATGATTATTATCAATAAAAGGACACAAAAATCCTGTCTTCCATCATCAGGGATTAAATCCTAACAATTGAAACTATTTTCACAAATTCAGCTTATTTCAGTGAGTGCTATTCAGTTCTTTAATTACTGTCTCATGGCTGCAGACATCCATGCATCCACCAGGCAAATTTTATTGAACACATACTATGTGTCAAGTGTGTGATGGCAAACAAACTAAACTTGGTCTTTGCTTTCATGATACTTTGAATCTTGGAAGAAGATTGAAAATATTCAAAAAGACAACTACAATAAAGGATGGTTAGTGCTACCCTCGGAGAAGTACAAGTAAAAAGGGAGCGCCTAACCCAGACTTGAAAGGAAAAGCTGAGTTTGAAAGTTGTAATCAAACTTACCTAAGGAAAGAGAGAAATACAGTTTTCCTAGAAACACTTGAGAAGGTTCAGAAGCCACATAGAATGCTATACATTCGACTAACAGGAAAAAAAAAAAAAAAGACAAGAGTATTCAGATTTGTAGAGTGTGGAAGAGTGAGGAATAATAAATGATGCTAGAGAGATCATTTTGAGCCCAATCTTCCAGGGCCTTGTGAATCTCAAGGAAGAGGAATATACAGAGATCAGTTAGAAATAGAAGCAGCAGGGGTACCTGGGTGGCTCAGTAGGTTAGGCATCTGACTCTGGATCTCAGCTCAGGTCTTGATTTCAGGGTTGTGAGCTCAAGCCCCCCACTGAAAAATAGAGCAACCATGTGATCCAGCAATCCCATGTCTGGATGTTTACCTGAAAGAATTGAAGTCAGACTCTCAAAGAGACTTAAGCACTTTCATGTTCATTGCAGCATTATTCACAATAGCCAAGATATGGAAACAACCTCAATGTCCACGGACAGGTGAATGGAAAAGGAAAATGTGTTATTTACCTACATGGAATATTACTCCGTATTAAAGAAAAAGAAAACTCCGTGATACACAATGACATGGATGAACCTTGAGGACGTTATGCTAGGTGAAATAAGTAAGTCACAGAATGACAAATACTGTGTGATTCCACTTATAGGAGGTCCCTAAGTACTCAAATTAACAGAATCAAATCGTGGAATGGTGGTTGCCAGGGACTGTGAGGAGGAGGAAATGCCAAGTCACTAAGTAAAAGAAATAAAGTTTCAGTTATGCAAGATGAATAAGCTGTAGAGATCTGGTGGACAGAGATGGTCCCTGTAGTCAACACAACTGCATTGTGTACTTAAAATTTTGTTAAGAGGGTAGATATCATGTTAAGTGTTCTTACCAAAATAAGTTGGTTTTTTTTATTTTGTTTTTGTTTTGTTTTGTTTTTAAAGAACAGTCAGGACTTATTGTTTAATTATGCTTTTGACATAAGTTTTTCAAAAGCACATTTCACAAATCTGGAGATGCTTATATAAAGGTAAGTTTTGGAATCTTCTCCTACATGAGGGGAAGCAACACACAGGCCACAAGAACTTGACACTGCTAAGCCTTTCAGTTGTACACAAAACAATGTTTACATTGAAATTTTTCCGTTAATACTAAGGTGTGCCAGTGGCTTCTCTAATGGGTTAATAGCACCCTCTATCTCCTCAGATCGGGAGGATTAGAAATAAGATGTTTTCTTTTGTGAGTTGGGCTATCAACTGAACAGGGATAGAACTATTGAATCAGAAGGCACTCGAATGGTGACACCAAGCTTGAGCACAAACAAATGCTGACCTCTGTCTTGGTTCTAAAATGCTGCTTCCTTTCTCCACAGTCAATAAGGCAATATTTTTATTTCTTTCAGTAACACATGATAGATTTCAGTGAGAAAAAGTAATTCTGCGGCAAATTGTGCAGGCAAGGAATTGAAGTAAATGGGAGATCCTGTCCATTAGCTCATTCTACGTCTAGGATAAAAGAAAACTGTGGCTTTAAGATGAAATAGAAAAATTGGACCAAGCTCTGTCTGGATTTTAAGTTTTAAGAAGTCCCGTTTTCTGCTGATTCAGCTGAATAAAGCATTTTGCCCTTTGCCTTTCCTTTTTTCCAATTCTTTTTTTTTTCTGTCACTCTATTCTACACAAACTGACCACTTATGTTTCATATTTTGAAATAATCTCTTATTTTTACAGGGGGAAAAGACTATCAGATTAACATTTTAAACAATTGATAAAGGAGAGAGACTTGAAATTTTGCTTTTTGAGATTTTACCTATTTATCCACCTTAGAGAACTTATTAACATAAAATTTCCCAAGGAATACAATTCAAATCTTATAAACTTTGCTCTTTGGTATTCACACTAATCAGCTTATCTTAACTTAACTTAAATTTTCTTTTATATCTGTTAGCCCTTTCAATCTCTTAAAGATTTCTCATAAATTGTTAATAATTCCCCTTAGGCTTTAGGTTCTGTTCCAGCAATCATAGATTCAAATTAAGTCATGAAAGCTTTTGTTAATTCAATAAGGGGTATTTTCAGTAGAAAATAATGAGAGATCCCTAAAGTACCATAAAATGTTACATTTAGATTTAATATCAATACCTGCACTGGCCGAACTCTATCTCCATAGGTGATTCCTCCTAAGCAAAGATCCTATTCCCGATGCCTAGGGAAAGAGGGCAATGAGCAGAAAGACAGAGTCGGCGCATGGGAGGTGCCTTTTCTCTTAGTAACTCCTGCTTTGTAGTGGGATTGACTTTATAGTCATCCTTAAGATTTTTCAAGGTCCATGGTGCCTTATTTGGCTTATTTTAAAGCCTATGCTTTCACGTCTCTTGTGGGCTTTTCTCTTTGAGACTATGCACTTGAAGTAAAATTAAACCTTTTTTGTTGAAAATGAATACAGCAAATAATGATTGTATCACCCCTCAAAATTCATGAGTTGAAAGACCATAAATTATAGATCAACTGAGAAAAAAAAATTAAACAAGTAACCACACTTCAGACAGATTAGCCTAACAAGTTTAAGAGTATGCTGACAAAACTGTAATGCTTGGTTCATTAACCTGTGGCACTTGATTGAATTAAGAATTGTTCATAAGTTAAACATTTTCAATAATATTACACAACTAAAATAACATTTAAATATTATTTTAACTTTGCATTAAGAGCATCTTTGCTCCCCACCTCTCATAGTTTTCTTGTGAAATACTGAAAACATGGAGTGACTTTCTATCTTTGAATATATCAGATAGAGGCATATTCACTTGAGTAAACTAACCTTGAAGACGTTAAGTCCTCAAGACAAGTACTGACTTAGACACACAAAAATAAATAAAGGGAGAAAGGAAGAATTAAAAGACCCAGGTGCTCCCTTACTCACATGTATAGAAGAAGAAACAGAAAGGGAGCAGAGTATGAGACAGACACAAATGATGGAACACACTGTTGCTATCAGCAACCGCCATTCAATAATAGCCATAAAGATAGTTTGTAATGTATCACACTTCCAAATTATAATCTGACACAGTATGTATATAAATGACAAAATATTTTAAAATTACTTAGGTTGTGTTTCCTTTTTTGTTAAGCAGAGCTTCCATTGTTGCCAAAATGTGAATGGTTCACAGCTGTATGAGCATACTTTTGTGTTTGAGTCCTTGTGTGTTCATTGAGAGTGACTATGCATGTATTGTCCTATTCACACTGTCAGAGAGAAATGGAAATCGTTTGCCCCTAGGGATACTCAGGCAAGACAGAAGTGAAGAAGAGATGGATGAGAGGCAAAGGAAGAAGCAGCACAGAAAATTTTGGTATTTATTTTCACTCAGAGTGCTCTAAATAGTAGCAATGAATAACCTACAGTATAATATAGTTTATGCTGAAGAAGAGCAGCTGTTTCCAAAACATTAAGACTTCTCTATATAAAGAGAATTAGCAGTGATTTATCAGACTTTGGGAATCACTTAACTCTTCATAGTCCAGAGCATGAAATAATTATGTGAAAAAAAACACTATCCTATGTCAAAAGCAGAGGAGAAACCAGAATGAGGTTCAAGTATTCTGGGACTGTGATGGCAGTTTATAATTCAACAAGAACCTGATTATATGCTTTCTTCACACTTTAGAAAGCTGTGTGGTCAGATGGATTTCTACATGTAAAACATTCATTTCCCTTTTGGTTCTCTAGGCTGACCTCAGTATCTCTAAAACTGTTGGACAAGATACTTCTAATCTTTTCTTATTCAAGTTGCTTACCGCAAGATCATCTGCTGTATCCTCTACATGTGGAGTATCAATGCCATCCTCATAGTGTCTCAGTACTGATAATAAGGGGCATAAGTACCTGAGTTTGTACTGTTCATTACACTTTTGAATTAACCATTAAGCAGAGTAGAGAAGAATGTGTCATGAAATATTTTTAAAATTAGTGAAGCCAGGGGAATTGCTTAGAATTACTTAGGAGACCTCATTTCACTTTCCCAAACCAAATTCACAGCCCTTTGTCCAAAGCTCTTGGACCAGATGTGTTTCAGAATAAAGATTTTTTTTTACAATTTTTGAAAGTAGTATGGCGCATTCACTACGTATGAGGGAACACTCACAATGGATTCTAGGACAACACTCTGTAATCAAGCACATTAATATAACTGCAACAAAATAGTTGAATAATCACACTGAGTAGAATAAAGGCTATGAATAGCCACACAGCAAATTCTTCTGCCAAATGAGTTAATTTTTTGGCTTATGGTGTTTTTGGATACAAGGTTATGGATAGTGAATGGTAGACCCACAACTGTTTTCCTCTAGCTATTTCGAGGGTAATTCTTTCATGATAGCTGCAAATATTAAAACGTTACTAAAAAACCCAAAACTTGTTGGCTTGATTTATTAACACTCATTTACTGAAATCTTGTATTTGTCTTTTTTAAAATAATTTTCTATTATGTTATGCTAGTCACCACACAGTACATCATTAGCTTTTGATGTAGTATTCCATGATTCATTGTTTGCTTATAACACCCAGTGCTCCATGCAATACATGTCCTCCTTAATACCCATCACTGAGCTCACCCATCCCCTTAACCCCCCTTCCCTCTAGAATCCTTGATTCCTGGAGTCCATAGTGTCTCATGTTTCATCTCCCCCTCTTATTTCTCCTCTTCATTTTTCTTTTCCTTCTCCTAATGTCTTCCTTGCTATTCCTTATGTTCCACAAATAAGTGAAGCCATATGATAATTGTCTTTCTCTGTTTTACTTATTTCACTTAGCACAATCCCCTCCTGTTCCATCCATTTGATGCAAATGTTGGATGTTCATCCTGACTGAGTAATATTCCATTGTATATGTGGACCGCATACATCTTCTTTAACCATTCATCTGTTGAAGGGCATCCCAGCTCCTTCCACAGTTTGGTTATGGTGGACATTGCTGCTGTAAACATTGGGGTGCCTATGGCTCTTTTTTCACTACATCTGTATCTTTGGGATAAATAACCAGTAGTGCAATTGCCTAGTCCTAGGGTAAAATTTTGTGTTTGGATCGAGGTCATTTATTGAGGAAAAAAATTTTTTGATAGGTCTTCAAGTGGTTTAAAGATTACAGTACAGGTGTCAGAGTAGTGATTCTCTATTTTTTCTGAAGATAGGAGCAATGGAAGTAACATAGACTTCAGGAGATTGGCCAGAAAGAACATTGACTAATACGCTATGACTGTTAGACTTTTAAGACATTAAAGGAAAATGGTCAGAAATGCTTGAAAATAATTCTTTGCTTAAAAAAGAAGAAAAATGCAGATAATCGTCTATCCAGAATGCTCATATTTGGTTTAAACTGCAGGGAATGAGCCCCTTAAATTTATGATACAATGAGTAACATTTTAAACCACAAATCCTGACAGTAAGAGACCCATCACTGCTATCTCATCAATACTGCTTTTCCCGTTTCTTTACATTACCCATGCCTATCATCCAGAATGGATCCACCTCATACTTTGCATACAAAATGGTGGCTGGGCAGCTAGTCTATTTCCACTTCCAAGTTTCTGTATTTATCAACTTTATATGTGGTTAAAGTGTCTTATTTAAGAAAAATATATCGTTGACAATAACAGAGTAATTACACAGTCATTGCTTCAATCTGGCTATATAAATCATTGTGATTTAACCTACAGTAGTAATAAAAATAAATGATATTGTTTTTGGTTCATTACTGCTGATCTAATAAAATGTAATGAATTAAGAAATTTCCTGAGTGAAACAGACTCATAAAAATAACAATTTACTAATGGTGCTGTAATACCCAATGTGAATGAATAAAGAAAAAATAAGCGTTTTAATAAAAATCTGTCTTTAAGAAAATGTCTTCCCCATTTCTTTCAACTTCTGTCTTTGCATGCAAGTGCGTATTTCAATGACATCCATGGAGATCATTACCAGGAACTAGAGTTTCAAAATGATTGCTTATTTGTATGAAAATTTTAATAAAAATTCCAGGAATTCATGAGTTTCTGGGTAGCCTACATGAATTTAAGGAAAAGGACATATTCCATCTTCTGGGAATGTGTATGTGCCAAGAACTAATTCTTATTAATGAACCTACATTCAGAAATGGAAACTAGCCCTTCTCCCTCTGTGTTGGAGGAGTCACCCCAACTTTCTTTTACTGGGCAGCTGATCTCTACATTAGCTCTCTTCTTCTCCTTCCCTTAACCTCACCCCTCTGTGCTTTTTGCATGTGTACCCACACACAGTCATGGCAGGAACACATGGTCTGCTCTTTCTCATGTCAGAGATACAGAAATTATTTCACATTTATATTTCTATATGGCTTTAGCTTTAAATCACAATTACCTAAATTTCAGTCAGTACAGTTCAAGTTCCTAATCGAATTATTACATTCCTTGATAATACATTGTTCTTTTTTTTCCGTTGTGTATAAAAGTCATGCATGCTAATTGTAGGAGAAAATATGACTCAAAATCCCCCTGCTTTATAATACTTTTAATAACTAGCATATTTACATTCTTCCATGCCAGACACTCAGACATGCAAAAAATATTGTTTCTTCTTATTTTTCTATAACTATTCTCCCTTTTTGACTTTGAATCCCCATTTCACCAGACTATCAGGCAAGCATGACTTTAGTTCTTCTTCAAATATCCTCTCTCGCCTAGGGTTCTCTCATGGTTCCCTGGTTACACACAGCATTAAGACATCACTGTTATTGATCAGATAAGATACTGCTGAAGACTGATCAGGAAAACATCAGGAAGAGTGAGAATCATAGAAAGACACATACATAGCTAAAACAATTTTCACTGAAAACAAAGATGAAGGCATAAGCATTTGAAAATATATTGATATGTGACCAAAATTTTTTCTACACTCATCTTTGAAGGGATTTTCATATAATCTGTCCTACAATTTCAAGTATTGGTTTCTTCTTTTTTTAAGATTTATTTATTTATTTGAGAGAAAGAGAGAGAAAGGGGGAGAGGCAGAAGGAAAAGGAGAGAGAGAATCTTAAGCAGGCTCCACACTCAGTGCCAAGCCCCACGTGGAGTGCCATCTCAGGACCCTGAAATCATGACCTGAGCCCAAATCAAGGGTCAGATGCTTAACCTACTGAGCCATCCAGGTGCCCCTCGAGTATTGGTTTCTTAAAAGTGGTACAGCAACTTGAAGATGTGTGTGATCTGAGTGTGAATAATTCTAACTTTTTACATCTTGTATTACCTGTGTGTAACACAATAGCAGTCTGTTTTTAGAGACTCATTCAATTTTTCCAAGTAATCCATTTTGTTTTTGCAGAACAGCACTTATTTTTCACTCTCTAATTCTATTAGTCTATATAAAATTTAACCCAATTATTTCATTGCAACAATACATTCAAACAGTGTAAAGAGATCTTTGACCATTTATGTAACTCACTCTTGGTAAGCAAACAGTTCAAAAGGTGAGTGTGGAAGTAGTGAATTGATGCTGTTGGCAGTATTGACCATTCTGTCTTTAGTGGAAGTCAGCGACTCATTTTTGGGGGGGAGCAGTAGTATTGGGTTAATCTGGAAAGTTGGTTAAATGAAAGTTAGCTAAAAAAATATCCTACTGCTTATTTCTCATTGAGTCATTGTTTTAATAGAATATATACACATGTGTAAAAAAATCAGTGATTGCTAGCATATGCCCTCTATACTGAGTTTTTAAAACCCTGCCTGTGCTTTTTTTTTTTTTTAAATAAACTGATAATTTGATCTCTTTATGCCTATGTATCTTACTTCTGTTTAAAATCTTATGATACAGATGAACATTTCTGGGACAAAGTTGGATAATTAGGACAAAAATATCTTTATTATACTCTAATTATTTCCATAAATTTGACTCTAAAGTCTCACATTCCAAAAAAAAAAACATTTTCTCTCCGTTGTCTATATAGTTTCTCATATTAAGAAGTGTCTTATATTGCTTTGCTAAGACCTCTTTTGCCCCAGAAGTCTGGCAATTTTAGTCAAATGTCATATTCAAATAATGCTTTGCTTTTTTCCCCTTTTACAATGATAATATTAATTTGTCATATAATATTGATGTATCATAAATATTAAGCAACTCTGCATATCCGAAAAATACCTCCTTGTGTCGGAGTATCCTTTCAATATAATGTTGAATTTCCTTTCTAGTATTCCTTTTATGGTTTCAACATCTGTTTTTATAACTAAATAGTTCTCCTTATTTTTTTATACATGGTTAGCTACTTTTTAAAAAAGATTTTGCTTACTTGTTTAAGACAGAGCATGTGCACAATGG